>NC_088362.1:83079785-83084785 GCF_034508935.2 Berghia stephanieae
ATGCTCGACTCACAATCAACCCATCTCTTATGCCCCTGACATCGCGGCGGAAAACGTTATGGTTGGAAGACTTGCAATTGTTTCAATTACTCAGAGCCAGAAAGAAGGCTATATGCGGCTATGTGGTCTAGTAGTATGACACTCGCTTTCGGATCAGAAGGACCTGGATTGGAACCTTGCTCGGCGCATAGTTGAGTCTTTGGAAAATGCTCTTTATTCACATTATCTCATCGTACTCAGGTGTAAAATGAGTACCTGGCGATTAACAGTGTTGTCTCTGTCGGAAAAAAATTGTAATATCTCCTCACAGGCGTCATGTCCCGTCCTACATGTTAAGTGTTCTGTTAGCCAGGGACCGCTTGTAAAGCGCTTGGAGCACGTTTATTGGATATTACGCTATATAAAAGCTCTCTCTTTTTTTAAAAGAGAACCTTCTGTGCAACCTCAACTAACTGAATAAGACCTTGGTGCTCGAGTAGCCAGGTGTACATCCACATCCAAATCTCTATGAGCATCTGTGAGATCTCCTAAAAATACCTACAACGGAACAACAGTACCAAGCATGGAATACTTGGTGCCCGTTCAATTAACGTGATGATAAGTCGGTCAACTCAAAATTTATAATTCAAGTGTTGAATAACATTTAAACTTAATTTTAAATTGTCCTAATAGACACAACTTTTTCGATTTCGGAAGGGAACTCCACTGTGCTTTTTATTTGGGCACAGAGAGATACTTTCTGCATTCAATATCTTACATATTTCGCTCACTTATCATAGAATTCCTTTTCAATGCGAAGAACGTAAAATAGTTCATAAACATTTTAAGAAATTGGTTGCATTAAAAGCAATGACAGGAACCAAGAACTGGTATAGATTCAATGCAAGTACTTCTACCTCATTGTCATACTCGCCAACCGAAAGGTTGACACAGAACAAACGTCTGTTTTCAATTGGTATTTGACGAAACAAATTTGATTTTTCGATAAAACAAACACGATGTCTAATCAGTCTCATAATTCACGCAAACAACCTTCATGTAAATTGTTTACAACATGCAATATTTAGTGACGATTGGTCCAGTGGTTTCGGAGCCTTAGTGTTACAAAAATTCAAATTTGCCATATATATATATATATAATTTTATTTTTATAATTTTAATTAAAATTATGCCTTTCCGCCACGACATCATAAGATATCGTCGCCTAGGCATTCCACGAAGGAATATAGATAATTCATCAAACAGGATGTCTGATGTCCACAGGAATCACCCATGTTGTCCAAGTGAGCAAACTGGGGCTTAATGGTCTTGCTTATATATATAAGCAAATAAATAATATGGCCAAGTTGACGGCCTCCTCTTCGAGGCTCAGATTCGGCATGTTTTCGAGAATAAAAGAATTGAAATCATCAAAGTAATAACTAAATGGTTTCTCAAAGATAACATTTTTTGATTAACCCTCTCCTTACCAGCCATTTTCAGAATTATATATATATATATATATATATATATATATATATATATATATATATATATATATATACATATATATATATATTTGTGTGTGTAGGTATTTATATTAACATTTATTTTTGTTGCTGTTGCTATTATTATCATTTTTACATACTATAATTATCGTAATTATGCCTAAGTGACGCTTGCTTGTCACGCGTTACAAAACCTGTTTTTAGCTTGAATTGTTCTCTAATCCAAGTTCGTTATGGCCTTTGCAACCAACTCTGTACATTAGAAAAGGTCAGAGGTTAAACTATCGATTTTCGTCCTAACGACTCCCTTGTTTTTGTCCGATCTCTCCACCTTATCCCCATTTCCGAGTTATCCTACGACTCTTGGGGACATCTCAATCACGATCTCGATTGCCAGATAGTTTTTACAAAAATGCCATTAAAAAAAAAATCATTGAAATCCGCCAAATTATAACTAGAGAATGCCAAATTCACTCCGTAATATATCTCGTACGAATGTTTAAGTGCACCATGATTAAGTATGAAGGTATGTGAACGTTCATTTAAAAACGGTGATATGCAAGAATGCCTCACTTCCGCCCTTAAGATTCAATTCAAGATTTAAAGTATCAAAATTGTGAAAATAAATGACTCCTTTGAAAAGAGCGAGTTATATTTATAATGGAATAGGCGATAGAGATGTTCTTCCTTCTCCTCCTCCTTTACCACCATCACCACCACCACCACCACCACCACCGCCGCTGCCACCACCACCACCACCACCACCACCACCACCACCACCACCACCACCACCACCACCACCACCACATCTTCCTCCTCCCCTCCTCTTCTTTTACTACTACTACTACTACTACTACTACTACTACTACTACTACTACTACTACTACTACTACTACTACTACTACTACTACTACTACTGCTAATGATAATAATAATGATAATAATAATAATAATAATAATAATAATAATAATAATATGATAATAATAATAATAATAATAATAATAATAATAATAATAATAATAATAATAATAATAATAATAATAATAATAATAATAATATAAGATTTTTATATAGCGCCTTACCCCGTATCTTAATATGAACAGAGCGCTTAACAGTAACTTAACACAAGTCACACAATCAAAACAGTCACTCAAAATTACAGCATAAAACAAAGCAATATAACTGATTGTACAGTGTTACATTAAAAAGAAACATTTAAAGATGGTTGATAATAATTCCGCATCATTTCAGCCTCTGATATATCTTGGAAGGGAGTTCTAGACACGGGGTGCCGTGTATTCAAACGCATGCTCGCAGATTTTTCGAGTTATTTTTGTCTTCACGAGAATATGATATTATCAGATTTTGATCTCAGGTTTCTGTGTGGAACTTGATATTGAAGCATAATTTCATTAATGTATCCAGGACAACAGAACGCAGTGATTTAAAAACAATAGTACAGATCTTGTAGTCTATACGTTTCTCTACTGGAAGTCAGTGGAGTGCTCATAGCACACCCGACGCAGATTGATTTCTCCTCTTTCCATAAATTATAAGCGTGGCAGCATCGTTCTGGGCTACCTGGATGATTTTATCTTGTCTTTATTTTTAGAAGAGAGGAGAGAATTCCAATAATCTATCTAGCTTTGACAGGATTAGAGAATTAACTAACAAGCTCGAGATGTCCCTTGTTATGAGATGTCTAACACTGCGGATTCTTCTCATTTCCATGTACATCAACCTTACGATATGAATTTAGTGAATACTAATCACCCAACTGGCGGTCTAAAAACAACAACAAAGAGCTGTGTGACGTCAATTTCATTCGTTTTATTCTACCATGACGTCTCCACATTTTATTGAATAACCTTGTTGGTAAATGAGACCAAATAAATGAATAAATAAATAAATAAATAAATAAATAAATAAATAAATAAATAAATAAATAAATGAGTTTTTCAAAATGCCGAAAGTTGCAAACCCCCCCCCCCCACCCCCCAAATTTTTTTAATGACTCGGATTTGGTATAGAAATTTCCAAGTTGGCAACACAACGAATATCTTTCAAGTCCCACAACGTATTAATCATTCAGCAACACGCCATTTGTCACCAGGCTCCATAGAGAATACGCAGTGGGAAGACAGCAGGACTCTCAGTACAACAGACGACTAGTTCACGGTCTCATCTTTGATAAAATTGTAACTCATCACTTCAAAACAGTTATAAGTCGAGGTCGACAGATGACCCAAAAATGCTGTTAAAGTTAAACTGACCAAATATTTGAGATGTTAGGTTTTGTCACTTAAAGTAACGATATCCGTTGTCTTCCATATAACATAAAAATCGATATGATGTTCATAATTTTTTACTATAAATTCAATCTTTAGATTCTAAACTACCCTGACATAATACCGCTTCGAGGCGGTGGGTCACAATTTAATAAAAAATCAGTCCTAGTAGATCTAATAACAAACGAGCAAATCGCGTGGTAATAAAGACACGCGCGTTTCCGAAAGGCCGAGAGATGAATCTAGGAAGACGAAATTTAATCGAATTTATCTCTGGGAATGTATGGGAGTCGATTGAGTTGATACTGAAGAACAGATTGATGGTCAGCGGATCAAAACTCTGAAGTCCTGATTTTCACGATCGGCGGATCAAAACTCTGAAGTCTACATAATACGAGCTTTGCGCACCATTTATGATCGACGGATCAAAACTCTGAAGTCTACATACGGGTTTTGCGCAACATGTTTTATGATCGACGGATCAAAACTCTGAATCCTACATACGAGCTTTGCGCACCATTTTGGGCGGATCAGACTTCTGATGACATCAAAATGATGACGTTTAAAATTAAATAAAACATGGTGCAAAAAGCTCGGTTGTAGACTTCAGAGTTTTGATACGCCGAACGTGAAAATCGATACTTCAGAGGTTTGATCCACCAAACCTCGATATAGAAAATGAAATCTGACTCACTGTCTCCTTGTGGTTTTATGGTGGGATGAACCAGGTACTGAAAATTGAATTTATAGCCACACAATTGAATAGCAAAGTGAAATTGAATGTAAGCTCAATTTACGAAAACAGATAAAATTGACGTTTCGGGTTTCCCCTTTATCAACAAAACAGGATGAATGAAACACTACAGACAAATGGGATAATGTGGTAGTCGCGCTGTTAAGATGAATAAACAAAAACATCAAATGTTTAAAATCATTGTATCTCTGTCAGACATGTTTCTAGATTTATTATGCGACCTTGTTGTTGTCAAAATGGGTATTATTTACAATCAATTTTTTTCTTTTACCAGAACAATGCCGAGAGCAAGAAACATTTAATTCACTCAATTTCAATTACTATTAAGCTTATTTAGGAAGTTCAACATTCTAACAAGGGCTCTTTGATTTTGACATTATATGTTGTTGAAGAAGTCTGAGTCTGCATCAACACGTTTGTAATTGCCCAAATTTCACACTATTGACGTCTAGAACGAGAGCTCTCCAGTT
>NC_088362.1:83097285-83099785 GCF_034508935.2 Berghia stephanieae
TCCATTAAAAAAAAACGTACATTATGCTGATTGCCGCTTCATTTTGGATTTTTCGTCTGAGCGTTTTAAAGAACATTATTATGCAGACTGATTGAATAACACCATTCAAAATTTAAAAGATAAAACTAAAACTTATGATTCAAGCATCTACTTGTCATTTTAAAAAAATCAAGATTTTATTATTATTATTTTCTGACCCTTGTCCACCCAGCAGTGATCGAATAGCTGGTTCTCTTGGATCTGACGGAAATACTTTGAGATAGACTAGCGTCCTGCCAAAAGAACATCAAAGCAATGTCTACTGTCTTTTTCAAAGTTTTTAGACCGCAAAAAGTCCGGCTCCCTGAGCCTTATGAGTCTGCAGGACTGGTATTATCTAGACCTGCCTACTTGAAAATCTAAAAATTCGTTATTTTTTGGGGGAAATAAAAATTGTGGTCGCTATTGTTGACTTTAAAAACCAACAACTTACCCTCATAAAGGATTTAAAAAACCACTTCAAAATCCTTAAAATTATGTAGTCTGGCATCTAATTTAATTTTCAATAACTCAGAGAAGTTCTGAAATTGGAGCCAAAATTACGTAATTCTACGAATGTTTCGTAATAGTAGGGAGGTCTGCTTGTCATTTATTTGATCTTTACCTTTTTATTCTTCACAAGGTTTGCCCCGTCCGACATATTACCAGGTCGATATGCCAGAAGACAACAGAGAATGGAAACTTCGCGGGGTGGCTGTATTGTGGCTTTTTCTCTCGCGGCCATGCGGAGTTGTTGTAACAATAGGGTCATGGGAATTCGAGCCCCAATCGCAGCGAAGTTTTCATTCTCTATTGTCTTCTGGCACTCTTATTATCAACATAAATGTCTGCTCCACTCACCTTTCTGATTGAATACTCTGGATCACAAACTTGTTAATAACAGATAATTAATTGAATAGAAAAGTGTGCAAGAAGACAATAGAGAAGAAACAAAATCGCGGCGAGATGGGGGCTCGAATCCACGACCTTACTGATACAACTCCCTCTGGCCGTTAGAGGGACGCTATGCAGTCGACGTCATCTACCACTCCAGTAGAAAAATGTAAAAAAAAAAATGTGGTTTCAAACAAAGTCTCTATCCTGAGTACCTCTCCCGACTTCTTGAGGTCATGGGTTCAAGGCACTCAATCTCCACGAAGTTTGTTTACAAGCCAGCAAGTATTGCTAAAGCTCTTTTCTCAACATAAACACATAACATATCGATGGTCGACGGATCAAACCTCTCAAGTCCTGATTTTCACGATCGGCGGATCAAAACTCTGAAGAAAACATACGAGCTTTGCGCACCATGTTTTATTTAATTTTGGGCGGATCAGACCTACATGGTGACCGAAGCTCGTTTGTAGACTTCAGAGTTTTGATCCACCGATCGCGAAAATCAAGACTTCAGAGGTTTGATCCGCTGACTATCGAAATCACAAACGTGCCGGATTGTCTCTAAAGCCAGACCCCAAACCTACAACACGTTTCAAAACGAGAACAGGTCACATATAACCCATGTCTCAAGCGGTGTTATGTCAGGATGAACGAGAAGAAGGAAATTGAATTTATAGCCACAAATGTGGAGAGATTTGGATTTATTTCAATGCGTTATCGTGGAAAATGAATGGAATTTCATACTCCACCAAAACACATAGAAAAAGAACAAACAAAACAAATAAATAAAAAAAACACAAAAAAAACTTGAGCTTTTATATAGTACAATATCCATTTAACGTGCTTAAAGCGCTTTAAAATGGTCCCTGACCTACATATAGAGCGAGATCTGACCCTGTTAGGCGATATTACTTTTTTCCGACAGAGGCAACGCTATTAACGACCCAGTACCTACTCATTTCACACCTGAGTACGGTGAGAGAATGGAATGTGAGTGAAGAGCCTTTTCCAAGGAGTAAACTATGCCCTGAGTAAGGCTTGAACCCAGGAACTTCCGATCCGAAAGCGGTGTCATACCACAAGACCACATAGTCGCACTAAAAAAAAACCCCTTCAAAACAATTCATTCTGATCTCATCAATTCAATTCTAAACTTACAATGTAGGGTTCGATACATCCCGAAATCCTACCGTTTTGAGAGGATGGGTTACAAATAGTTTCATTCCACACTCTAGCAGCGCAATCTACCGGGAATTTTCAGTCCAGCATGGAACGATTGTAGACTGAAACAAACTTCCTTGTGATATAATATGTGCGCTGATATGGTAAAACCCGCCGGATGTCGCATGACATAGTTTTGAGAAAAGAGCGAATAAAGGTGAAAAATAATTACCTGCATGGTTTTTGTTTGTTTGTTTGTTTGTTTGTTTTTTGTTTTGTTTTTATTACTTCATCGTTTTCATTATCCATCCAACTACGTTCTCACAAAGGATAATATAATCTGCATTTTGTCCAGAAATTGTGCCTCGATTGAAATATATAATAATATGGGATTCGAATTTTTCCGACTTCCAACGGGTTTTTC
>NC_088362.1:83104785-83129785 GCF_034508935.2 Berghia stephanieae
CCTAAAATCCAACAAAGAGGAATACACTCAAATGCTTACATTATACATCAAAAATAACAAATATAATAATACATAACAGAGACGATTTACAAGAAAAAAAATATCATCTCCCAAAACAATAACTATGCATTTGACTGTTTCCCTCCCAGCCAGGACTCCGACGAGGGCCAGGAAAAAACCAAGTAATCTCATTCCAAGACAAAGATAGAAAGCATGTTGGATAACAGATATAAGGGGATAGAAGACACAATATGTACCTCCCTGCCCGCTATGGGAGGTCAGGATCCCCACCCAACGTGTTGACTTTAAGCAAAAGTTGATTTTAAGAGCGTTGACTTTATGCGGACTCCACTGTATATATGTTTCTTTTCATGTTTATGTTTATGTGAAACGCAATGAGCGAGGTGAACTGATGCAACTGAAGGCAACTGCCTTCTAAAGATTTAACATATTTATTAATCAGTTAATATCAATTCAAATCAACTAAAATATATGTTGAATGTTACGTATCGATATCATTTCAAAATACATTCGAAGAGTAATTTGGATCGAATCAACGTGTAATTATTTCCAGGTCATATAACAAAATTATTGAGTATTCATTGTTGCAATAGAAATACTCCCATACCAACGTATACCTATTTATAGGTCTGATAACACAAATTGATATGGTCTCATTGTTGTAATGGAAATACTCTAAAACCAACGCTGAAAATTGTCCATTACACCAAAATGAAAACAAGCCCATAATTCCATTCGGTTATCAGACCTGTTAATATATGGCCCACCGCGTCAAACTGGTATTGCGCCGGAGTGATGCGAACGCCAAAGAGCGAATACGTAGTTAACCCTACAGACCTCGTGGCCGATTTAAAGTTGATTCAATGTGTATGACATTTGCTAGGTTATGACTTTCGTTTCCATCGCTTTCAGTAAGAGTTAGTAACTGCGATGAGACTAACTTCTAGAGAAACATCGCAGTTGCTCATCTCTTACACACAAAAAAAACAAAAAAAACAACTGCCGAATTCTGATAAAAAGTTGTTTCTTTTCGTTGTTTTTTTTTTTCTATTTGGGGGGGGGGGGGGGGGGTGGAGTGAATTCGGCCACTCACCGCTAGGTTTTAAACGTCAAGAACCATGAAATTTTAGGTTTATGTACTAATTCAAATTATATTAATTCTATTCAAGAAAGGACATAAACTTTGTCCGCGTTTAATGGTTTTGTCTATAAATTCAACAATCAGCATTTATATAATAATATTTCTATGATATAGTACCGTTTAGAGATGGTAGGTCGCATAATATATACCCCTTAAGACTGAATACAATGTCCATATGTTTCATTATTTCTGAAGTCACATTTTAGCCCATGTGCGCAGTCGCAGAGGTATCCTTCCGTTTGACGCAAGCAGAGTTGTCCTAAGGTCAGATGGGGATGACACAGTGTGCTGGCTCGTGGATCCATGTCTAGATCCTGGAAGGAGATCACCTGGTTGGAACAAAAAAAATAATTAAGAGCTTTTATATCGCGCAATATCCACTAAAAATATACTCAAAGCGATTTACACGGGGTCTTAAGCCAACAGCAACACTTAACATATTGGATGAAGCATGACATCTGTTAGGAGCATGAGAGGCGCGTCCTAATAAAAAAAAAAATACAACTTTAACCCCGGACTTAAGTTCGTATAAAATTTCAATTTTAGAAAAGGCTTTCCTTCATTTTTGAACGGATTTATTGATTAGAAAATTATTTTTTTTCCAGAATATTCACAGTGAAAGTAATCTTGTACATACATCAGCTGAGAATTTCACTTCGTTGCTTCTTTAAGGGGCGATTCATTTGAATAACATTTCTCTATTAGAATTTTTTTATTGCACAATGAAATGGAACACAAACAAAATATTTTGCAAGCGCGATATCCACTCAACGTGATCAAAGCGCAAGGGTTACCGACGTAACAGCGACACTTAATACGACATGTTGGATGAAACTCGACACATAGAAGACACTTTATAACTTTTTTCACAAAGAAAACACGTGATGCTCAACTTTGCACCGCCAAAAGCAGGACTGACACACATGGGACTATAGGCCAGAACCACGTGGGATGATAACAAAGTCACACGAACAAGACATCCAAATGATACCGATATGATGATAAAGGATGGTGAAATAAAAGCCTAAAAGACACAAACATAAACAAACAAACAAAAACAAAAGAACAAAAACAAACCACCCCCCAAAACAAACAAAAACCCCCCCCAAAAAACAAAAACAAAACTAAATAAACAAATAAAACCCCAATTAAAACAAACAAACAAAATACATCCCCCCCCCCCCACTAGAAATTACCTAAGGCTTTTACACAATATTCACTTGATGTGACCAATCTCCTCAAAGCTTTTAATATCGAGATGAACCAGCTGCCCTCGCCCCCCCCCCCTACTTTTTAAAGTAAAATAAGTAAAGAAGAGAATGAAGTTTCGATCGTGTTTTCGTAGGTAATTATATCCACTGTTTTCAATAAAACAAACAAATTTACACTAAATTTCACAATACCGTTCTGTGCTCAAATCTCTTTACAAAACAATCAGAAACACTTAACATGTGGAACATGGCATGACGCTCTTACAATCTTAAAAATCAATTGTGAAATCGTCATGTCTCGTCCCACGCTGTTACCGGCAATGTATTCAACTAGGACACAAATACAGATATGCTTGATAGAGTTTCCGAATTGATAAACAACATTTGAAGTTAGCTAAATAAGTTTAAAATGTTTGGTAACTAAGTGGTACGATCTTTTTGTCTAGTAACAAAATCAAGCGACGGCAAACGCGGTCAGAGGCAGATATTGCAATTGCGCTAATCGAGGATCAAGGACGCTAACAGGGGAACTGTACTGTGTGTAATGGGAATGTTGTTAAAGCATTGCGGAGCACGTTTAACACATTGAATACATTAACTCAAAAAACATCACCTTACCTCTTTGATACAATAATAATCGCGTCCACAAGCATTGGGGTCATGGAGCATCTTACCTCTTTGACACAACAGTAATCATGTCCACACAGGCTTTGGGGTTGTCTATCAGCTTACATCTTTGACACAACAGGAACCACACCCAGGTAAGGGGTTGTCTTGCAACTTACCTCTTTGATTCAACAATAGCCACGCTCACACGCACTGGGGTTGTCTAGCAACTTACCTCTTACAGGAGTAGCAATGTCAATAGGATTTGGAGTTGTCTGGCAACTTACCTCTTGGATACAACAGTAGCTATGCCCACAGGATTTGGAGTTGTCTGGCAACTTACCTCTTGGATACAACAGTAGCCATGCCCACAGGATTTGGAGTTGTCTGGCAATTTACCTCTTGGATACAACAGTAGCTATGACCACAGGATTTGAAGTTGTCTGGCAACTTACCTCTTGGATACAACAGTAGCTATGCCCACAGGATTTGGAGTTGTCTAGCAACTTACCTCTTGGATACAACAGTAGCTATGCCCACAGGATTTGGAGTTGTCTAGCAACTTACCTCTTGGATACAACAGAAGCTATGCCCACAGGATTTGGAGTTGTCTGACAACTTACCTCTTGGATACAACAGTAGCTATGCCCTCAGGATTTGGAGTTGTCTAGCATCTTACCTCTTGGACACAGCAGTAGCTATGCCCACATGATTTGGAGTTGTCTAGCAACTTACCTCTTGGATACAACAGTAGCTATGCCCACAGGATTTGGATTTGTCTAGCAACTTACCTCTTGGATACAACAGTAGCTATGACCACAGGATTTGGAGTTGTATGGCAACTTACCTCTTGGATACAACAGTAGCTATGCCCACAGGATTTGGAGTTGTTTGGCAACTTACCTCTTGGATACAACAGTAGTTATGCCCTCAGGATTTGGAGTTGTCTAGCAACTTACCTCTTGGATACAACAGTAGCTATGCCCACATGATTTGGAGTTGTCAAGCAACTTACCTCTTGGATACAACAGTAGCTATGCCCACAGGATTTGGAGTTGTCTAGCAACTTACCTCTTGGATACAACAGTCGCTATGCCCACAAGATTTGGAGTTGTCTAGCATCTTACCTCTTGGACACAACAGTAGCTATGCCCACATGATTGGGAGTTGTCTAGCAACTTACCTCTTGGATACAACAGTAGCTATGCCCACATGAGTTGGAGTTGTCTGCCAACTTACCTCTTGGATACAACAGTAGCTATGCCCACGTGATTTGGAGTTGTCTAGCATCTTACCTCTTGGACACAACAGTAGCTATGCCCACATGATTTGGAGTTGTCTGCCAACTTACCTCTTGGACACAACAGTAGCTATGCTCACATGATTTGGAGTTGTCTGGCAACTTACCTCTTGGATACAACAGAAGCTATGCCCACATGATTTGGAGTTGTTTGACATCTTACCTCTTGGAAACACAGCAAGTGGTCTATGACTACAACAGAGAGTTTGGAGTTGTCTGGCAACTTACCACTGGATACAACAGTAGCTATGCCACAGGATTTGGAGTTGTTGGCAACTTACCTCTTGGATACAACAGTAGCTATGCCCACAGGATTTGGAGTTGTCTGGCAACTTACCTCTTGGATACAACAGTAGTTATGCCCTCAGGATTTGGAGTTGTCTAGCAACTTACCTCTTGGATACAACAGTAGCTATGCCCACATGATTTGGAGTTGTCAAGCAGCTTACTTCTTGGACACAACAGTAGCTATGCCCACATGATTTGGAGTTGTCTGGCAACTTACCTCTTGGATATAACAGTAGCTATGCCCACGTGATTTGGAGTTGTCTGACAACTTACCTCTTGGACACAACAGTAGCTATGCCCACATGATTTGGAGTTGTCTGCCAACTTACCTCTTGGACACAACAGTAGCTATGCCCACATGATTTGGAGTTGTCTGGCAACTTACCTCTTGGACACAACAGTAGCTATGCCCACAGGATTTGGAGTTGTCTGGTAACTTACCTCTTGGATATAACAGAAGCTATGCCCACATGATTTGGAGTTGTCAAGCAACTTACCTCTTGGACACACCAGTAGCTATGCCCACAGGATTTAGAGTTGTCTAGCATCTTACCTCTTGGACACAACAGTAGCTATGCCCACAGGCATTGAGATAATCTAGTAGGTGACCTCTTTGATTCAACAATAACTACACCCATACGCATTGAGGTCGTCAAGCAACCTACCTCTTTAATACAACAGTAACCATGCCCACACGCATCGGGGTCGTCAAGATCACATTTATTGGGAGAAATGTATCTTCTCTCACGGCGCACAAAGGAATTCTTTTTATTTTCACCGGAGAAACCTTCGACTTCGACTAGCACAAACTGTGAAGAAAATGCAAAACAATATAATTTCACATAGAAAGGAGATTTATTTTGAAAATCAAAAGTCCAACAAACTACTTGGCAGCGGTTATTTATTAGGACATTAAGACATTCCTTTCATCTCCATTGGAAAACCCCCCACCCCCCAACAAACTTTTAACTTCAAACAGCAAAATCTGTGTGGAGGAAAAATAGGTAAAGGGGAAAATACACACATTTGAAACTTGTTCACACAGAAGGAATAATTCCGTTTGAAAAATACTAAACAACAACAAGCCTTTTGTTTTCTAGATAAATTAAAAAATGATGGCGGCTGTCAAAATTAAGGACATCGATCATACAGGAGTGCCCTATATATATATATATATATATATATATATATATATATATATATATATATATATATATATATATGTATATATATAAGAAACCCATAGCATAAACTAAAAGCAACATAAAAGCCTCACATTGGGTTAATTTCCTAATGGTGGAATTAAAATGTCCTGAATGAAAGCGAAATATTGATCAAGGGACGCAACTCATAAATAGGTAATTGTTGTTCCCTGCTACGACTGAGTTATTTCCCCTAATTATAACGAGAGTTTTCCAGCAAAGAGTATGGAACCGTTATTTTTTTCGTGACATTGTACATTGTCTATAGCCAAGTACTCACACTGGAATCGACTGTGCCATAATCAAATGCCATAAACAAGAATACATCATCATCATCATCATCATCATCATCATCATCATCATCATCATCATCATCATCATCATCATCATCATCATCATCATCATCATCAATATCTCCATTACCATTAAATCAACATTATCATTATTATCAACATTTACAACAAAAAAGATAATGATAAAACAACAATAACCTTAGAATGTGACAGTCAGTGTCAACCTGGTAATCCTTTCTTTAAAAAAATATAGCATTGTGGAGAACATTGTGCTTATTTGAGTCAATCAAAAAATTGATACGGTGCACAACTCTACTGAAAAATTTGAAAATTAGAAATGTATTTTTTACAGATAGATAAACAGATAACTTTATTTCCTTTTATAATTTAAAGTCAGTTTGAAAGTTCATTGAGTCAAACAGATAATATCATAAAATATGTACCGACGACACTTGGCTCTCAAAATCAACTAATTTTGACTCTGTAAAAAGTTGTCAATTTGCGTCATCTATTTATGACATCAAGTATTATTATTACTTCCGTTGTGTTGTTGATTTAGCGGTGATCAGTTTTGTTATGTAGTAGTATGTTCTAATTTCGTGTATGTTTGTGTGTGTGTGTGTGTGTATGTTTGTGTGTGTGTTGTGTGTGGTGTATACATGTGTGTGTGTTGGCATTTTTCAGCAAATCGTGGCATTCATAGTGATATTATTCACATGATCACATGAAGGTATTTCAGTCGCCATTTTGATTCTTTTTTTACCATTAGGGTTAGCTCGAGAGGTTAGTCATAAGTGTTATTAAAGGTGCTAGGGTGTTTGTTTTTCCATAAGTTAAGTAAAGGGGAGACATTCCGAAAGCTCCTACATCCCCAATATTCTTTACAATTGTATTTTCACCTTGATATTTTGTCAGGCATTTATTTATTCAGATTGTCATTATATATAAGTATTTAAAAAATATAGAACAAACCTTGATAGATTTGTGAAAGTTTAAAATTTCCTAATTTGACCATTGTTTTGATTTTCGGCCGCCATTGTGATTTGTTAAGTGTTGAAAAGTAGTGCAAAGCAGTCCGAGAGTTGTTTTTTCTATTAGGGTTAGCTCGAGAGGTTAGTCATAAGTGTTATTAAAGGTGCTAGGGTGTTTGTTTTTCCATAAGTTAAGTAAAGGGGAGACATTCCGAAAGCTCCTACATCCCCAATATTCTTTACAATTGTATTTTCACCTTGATATTTTGTCAGGCATTTATCTATTCAGATTGTCATTATATATAAGTATTTAAAAAATCTAGAACAAACCTTGATAGATTTGTGAAAGTTTAAAATTTCCTAATTTGACCATTGTTTTGATTTTCGGCCGCCATTGTGATTTGTTAAGTATTGAAAAGTAGTGCAAAGCAGTCCGAGAGTTGTTTTTTCTATTAGGGTTAGCTCGAGAGGTTAGTCATAAGTGTTATTAAAGGTGCTAGGGTGTTTGTTTTTCCATAAGTTAAGTAAAGGGGGGACATTCCAAAAGCTCCTACATCCCTAGTATTCTTTAAATTTGTATTTTCACCGTTGATACTTCATGTTGGGCCACACAGAAAAATCAACCGAAGCTATATCAAATTACACAGACAACGTTGTTTACCAATCTGCCCTCATTAAATGATGGTGAGTACAGTATCGAATGAAAATAGTTCTTTCCCCGCGAAATTGCGGGGTTTTTACTAGTAATATTATATTCGTTTAATCTAGTTGAAGAAAATTGAGTTTAAAGTATTGATACCATGCAGTTAGATAAAATACTCACCTGTCCTATCAGCAGATGAATCATATCATAACACAAAACTGTGTGTAACATTAAACAATTAAAGTCTGATTGATTGAATTTAGTGAGAACTAATCACCAAACCGTTGTACAATCAACAACAAAATTCAAAATGACGTCAACTATATTCTCTCTATAGAGGGAACGGAAGTTGACGTCACTCAGCTCTTTGCTCTTCTTTGTTACTCAGTCATTTTTATGATTAGTACTCACTAAATTCTCTCAATCAGACTTTTTTTTAACGCTCATTGTTACACATAGTTTTATGCGTTGTTATATTATATATTCTGCTGACGATTGTTCTGCGTATTTTACCTAAACTCAATTCTTCAATGGAATAAAATTAAGACGCAATCATTCAGTTTTTTGTCATTTATTTTAGGCCGCCAATACTATTCAACAGTCGTAACGTCACTTCCTTCCTTAGTAACACTGGCTCTAAACTATCGGAACAATGGCGGACGCCCGTATGAAATATTTCTCCGGCGAGCATAAAAGCGTATTCAGAGGAAAAAACCCCCATAAATTTGATCATGTTTTGACTTCTACACATTCTGATCACAAGGCATATGAAAAGTTCTAGCCAGCATGAAGAATAAAAAGTAATGGTTTTCTTTGTTTAGAACCAAGATGGCCACCGTTGCCGGGCGACGTGACATCAGACTACTGAATCCAATTGAACGAATAGTTCTCGCTATAATCTCTCGATCAGACTTTTAACGTATAAGGTAACACGTAGTTTCTTGTGTATTGATACAACTGATATTGGTGAGTGCTTTACCTAAATGCATAGATTTAATATATATTCAGAATCATGAAAACAAATGCTTTGAAGAATAAGAAACAAAATTGACTCAAAATTCCACAAGGGCATATATTTGAATTCAAGTTTTATTGATGCTGTGCGTTTAGTTTAAAAACTCATAACATTCGCCAGCCGGATATAACGTACCAACACACAAAACAATGTGTGACCTAAAACTTTTATAGTCTCATTAATACAATTTAGTGAGAACTACTCATAAAATTGGCTGGCTAAAGACAATAACAAAGAGCTGAGTGATGTCAATACTCATCAACAGTTGTAACGTCACTTCCTTCCTAATGACGCATGGTAACTTAGTAACACTGGCTCTAAACTATCAGAACAATGGCGGACGCCCGTATGAAATATTTCTCCGGCGAGCATAAAAGCGTATCTAAAAGGAAAAAAACCCCATAAATTTGATCATGTTTTGACTTTTACACATTTTGATCACAAGGCATATGAAAAGTTCTAGCCAGCATGAAGAATAAAAAGTTTTTTCTTTGTTTGGAACCAAGATGGCCGCCGTTGCCGGGCGCGTGACATCAGACTACTGAATCCAATTTTGATATATCTATAGATAGAAGGAAGTTGACATAAGGTCACCAAAGCGTTTTGCAAGAGGTCCCTAGCCAACTGCAACACTAAACATATAAGACGAAACATGACGTCTGTTAGGTGATATTACATTTTTTATGTTAAGGGACAACGCTGTTCACTACTAGGTACTCATTTTAACACGATTACGGTGAGAGAATGTGAGTAATGAGCCTTTTTCAATGTCTCAGCTTTGCGCCGCACAGAGCAGGATTCGAACCCAGAACCTCTATAGAAAATGTAAAAAATTAAAACTGAGTCTTTTACTATTGATGCTATGCGTGGGGGTAAAATACTCACTTAACTGCCCGCCAGATCAATTATACCAACACACAAAACTATTATTAACCTCCAACGTTCATGGACCGCCATATTGACTTCAGTAAAAATGAATCATTCAACTGATTGTCTAAAAAAAAAAAAGAAAGAAATTATAAAGAGCCTTCATTCATTCTGCTCTGTGGTCTTGTGGTGTGACACTCGATTTGGGATCGGAAGGTTTGAGCCTCGCTCGGCGCATAATTGGGTTCCTGGAAAAGGCTCTTCACTCACAATCTCTCACCGTACTCAGGTGTAAAATGAGTACCAGGCCTTTTAACATCCTTGTCTCTGTCCGAAAACATTGTAATATCGCCTAACAGCATCATGTCTCGTCCTTAATGGAAAGTGTTGCTGTTGGCCTGGGACTCCTTGTTAAGCGCTTTGAGCAGTTTCAGTGGATATTGCACTATATAAAATCTCAAGTTAATTCTATAATAATTTCAATTTTATCATCTAAATCAAGTCTACATAATACCCGTTTCTGACGATTGGTCAGTTTTAGGCATAATATGATAATCATTACAATATAGCTTACCACAGGACACAACACCATGTAAAGGTGAATAAGACTCATTGTGACGGATTCACTCCCTTGTCAAACCTGAGAGTACAAATAGATAGAAAGAATGAAATTTATTGATGCTTTGCGTTTTGTTGAAAAAACTCACAACATCCACCACCGTATAGATAGAACGAAGATGACGTCACTCAAGCCTTTGTTTTTGTATTTAGCCATCTGCGTTTATGAGTAATTCTCACTAAAATGTATTAACCAGACTATAAATAATCATGGTTACACACAGTTTTGTGTGTTGGCCAGTTATACTTCCGGATGGCAATATTGTGAACTTCTTAGTCAAGCGCATACTATCTATAAAACGTACCAACACACAAAACTGTGTGTAACCTTAAACGTTTATAGTCTGATAAATACAATATAGTGAGAACTTCTCATAAACATGTCTGGCTAAAACAGTAACAAGAACTGAGTGACGTCAATTTCTTTCCTTCGATTATAATAATACATGGGTGACTTGATAGATCATTTGGTAGTTCACTCACTTCATGTACAAAGGGACCGGGATCGATCATTGCCATCGTTTACTTATAGCCTGACACCGTCGCCATCGTTAACTTATAGCCTGACACCGTAGCCATCGTTAACTAATAGCCTGACACCGTAGCCATCGTTAACTTGTAGCCATCGTTAACTAATAGCCTGACACCGTAGCCATCGTTAACTTATAGCCTGCCACTGTAGCCATCGTTAACTTATAGCCTGACACTGTAGCCATCGTTATGTTATAGCCTGACACCGTAGCCATCGTTAACTTATAGCCTGACACTGTAGACATCGTTATGTTATAGCCTGACACTGTAGCTATCGTTATGTTATAGTCTGACACCGTAGCCATCGTTAACTTATAGCCTGACACCGTAGCCATCGTTAACTTATAGCCTGACACCGTAGCCATCGTTAACATAAAGCCTGACCGTAGCCATCGTTATGTTATAGCCTGACACCGTAGCCATCGTAAAGTTATAGCTTGACACCGTAGCCATCGTTATGTTATAGTCTGACACTGACCAAAAAAACGACGTCAAAATGCCAGTCTTTTGCCACAAAAGAAAACAAATCGTGAGTTGTATTCAATAGTCCAACCAATGAAATAACTTGTTTCCATGAGCTCTACTAACGACAACTTACTAGACGCAACACAAATCTAAAAAATGACGTCAAACTGCCACGCCTAGAGGGTTCTAGTGTCAGGCTAGTGTTAACGATGGCAACGCTGACACTCAAACCTACTTGGACTTATAGTTTGACGACATTTTTATGTTTTTACACCGTTGTCGTTAGTCGAGCTCAAGCAAGCAAATTATCCCATTGGTTGATTTATTGAATACAACTCACGATTTGTGTTCTTTTGTGGCCAAAGACTTTTTTTCGGACGTCATTTCTTGGTCAGTGTCAGGCTTTGAATTAACGATGGCTACGGATCGATCCGGGGGAAACGAGAAAATAATATAAATTATCGGACCCCTTGTCCACCCAGTAGTGATTGATTGCTGGGTCGTAACGATCGTCCAATCCAAAGGGTAACAAGCGATTGGCATTGTCGGATCGATGCGATTGAAACAGGGATCAACTCTGGCTCCAAGGGCTTTGAAGGACTACTTAAAAAATAATAATAAGCCTTGTAACTTACCTATTAAAGAAAAAAACACAACTAGAGAATTTATATAGCGCAATATCCATTAAACGTGCTCAAAGCGCTTTACAAATGATCCCTGACCAACAGCAACACTAAACATGTACTCGTTGAACGAGACATCTGTTAGGCAATTTTTTTTTCAGACAGAGACAATGCTGTTAATGGCCATGTACTCATTTTATACTTGAATGCGGTGAGAGAATGTGAGTAAAGTTTTTTCAAAGGACTCAACTCTGCGCTGAGCGAGGCTCGAAATCAGGACCCTCCGATCCGAAAGCGAGTGTCAAACCACAAGACTAAGAGCGCATAACCACATAGTCACGTGCTTCCTCTCCCATATATTTTGACACAATCCAGGCCTTGCGATATGTTATATATTATTCAAAATGTTAGATAATTGCCTATCTAATAAATGTAACAATTTTCCTATCTTAACATTCAATCAAAAGATACAATTATTTGAATTTGAAGCACCGAAATATGAACTGTGCAAAAAATATCATGCATTTAAACTGGGTGCACGTATTTGCAGGTTTGACATTCGAAAGCAATAAGGGGAGTAGTTTAGCATTGTTGCAATGGGTAATATTTTGCGCCATATTTTGAGATTTCCATTTCAACAGTAAGCCCATAATAAATTGGATTATTAGACCTGCACATAAGTCCATGTCGATGTAAAACTTAAGGGAAAGCGATGTGGCAGCCAACTGGAGACACTTCTATGATATTATTGTTACCCCACTTCCCACATTCCAAAACTGAATTAAATGTAACGTTACGAGCTTTGTAAACAAAATATTGATAATATTAAAGATATTTTTCTGTCATAGGTATACAAAAATCGTGGCGAGACTAAGTGTTGAGGACCGTGCTCGTTTGATTGGATGACATGTTTAGATCAGGTAGTCTGTTGTTGAATGTTCACATACGTGTGGTATATTATCAAAGAGTATTTCCAAATTGATCATGTAGTACACTGAAAGAGGCCGAATCAAGGACATACAGAGCAAACAACCAAAGAAGAAGATGTTGGTGTTTATTATACAAATAAGAAAGTCCTTTAAAAATAAGTTGTTTCATCAACTAGAGAGACCGAGTTGTTTCAACAACCAGAGAGACTGGATTATTAGAGTCACCACTAGAGGCCCGTTGCCATTTGTTGGAAAAAGAGAACGGACGGCAATTCAAAGACCCTTTATTAACCAATTTGCACTGAAAGAACCGCTTAATTAGGCACGTAAAAGTAGTAGTCCGAGGATCAATGGGCAAAAGAATGGATTCTGCCTGTAGTGGAGCGGGATGATGGGAGGCCAAAAGAAATCCTTTATGGGAATAGATGATATTATTGTTTCATTAGACAATTACATTTAAAATAACTTAAGAAACACGCTGATCCTCTTCTTCCACATACAATAAATACGCATCAGTTTTTGTTCATCTCAGCGTACCAATCGCATAGGACCTTGATTGTGTATACCTTTTTAATAGAGATATCATTTATGGCACTGTGTGAATCCAATCGAAAATATGTGGAATATATCATGATCTTCAAGATATCTGGGATATTCTGACTGCAGAGTTTATTGGACGTTTCACTTTTGTCTATGCAAAGGCAAGTGCCTGTCCTGCATAAGGGATACGGAGGGTACTCGTTTTAATAAAGTTGTGTAAATTTGGAAACTCAAATTTTGGTGTCGCTCTAAAGACTCTCGAGATTGTCCTTTACACAGGGAATTGGGATAAACATGCCTACGTATCTATATTGGATAAATGAATGAATCACCTTTTCATTGATGTATAACAAATACTACAATACGATTAATAAGAGTGAACTTTTTTTTTGCATACGACTATATATATGTATATATATATATATGTATATATATATATATATATATATATATATATATATATATATATATATATATATATATTATGTGTGTGTGTGTGTGTGTGTGTGTGTGTATTTAAAAGGTTGTTGCTTTGGTTTGTTTGGTTTGATATTTATATAATTATGTTACCGATCAGACACACAGTTTACACTTGGATACGGTCAAAGAATGTGTGGAAAGTGGCTTCTCCAAGGGTTCAATTTTGCCCTCACGCGGGGTTCGAACTCGAGACCTACATGGCAGATGGTGAGTGTCATACTACTAGACCATATATCCAAACAACCCTTGTACAAGCAAACCAAACCTCCAATTTTATTTCTATCCACTTATCGATATATATATATATATATATATATATATATATATATATATATATATATATATATATATATAAATATATATATTATTATTTAAAATATTTACCACAATGTTTGAGACAGTCTACATTAATGTTTCAGGCTTAATTTGCCATCGTCAGGCAGTTGTTTTGTTGACTGTTGTTGTTTCTTGAAGTGGTTCCGGTTTAAAGTTGCTTAACAAGAATTTACGCCGATGGGGACACCTTCCGTATATCTCACTTTTCATGTTGAGTGTGGCTTCATGAGGTTGTTTGATTATAGTATATTTTTCTTCCAGGCATAAGCTACATTGTTTTGATGTTGGTGTGTATCCTGTTGCTTTAGATAAAATTTTTTCCATGAAATGTTGTGGTCTATTTTGTTGTCTTTTAATTTCCAAATATGTTCGCTGAGTTACTATGACAACACGCCGTGGACAAAGTGACATAATGATTTCGACGTAACAATGGGTTCGTTCGACGGTGCTGAAACATGCGAACTGGTCGGACTCTACATCCTGTCACAACTGCAACATACACACACATACATCGGCCTCTATAGAGATGACGGACTCGCTATAACCAACAGACGACCAAGAGCGAACGAAAACATCAAAAAACAAATCTGTAAAATATTCCAAAACAACAATTTGAAAATCACGATAGAAGCAAACAAAAAACAGTTGACTTCCTCGACATCACATTCGACATAAAATCCAATTCATTCCAACCGTTCAGAAAACCAAACAACACCATTAGCTACATTAATAAAAACAGCAACCACCCCCGTCCCGTCATTGAAAACATACCAAAAAACATAGCACTGAGGGTGAGCAAACTTTCGGAAAACAGAGAAATATTCAACGTCGCAGCCACCCCCTATAAAGAAGCACTCACAAAAAGCGGATACAACACACCATTTGAATACACAGACGCCTCCCTCTCATGTAAACCCCAACACACAAGTGAAGAACGTAAAACAAGAAAACGACACATAACTTGGTTCAACCCACCTTTCGACAAAAACGTCAGCACAAACATAGGACAGCAGTTCCTGAAATAAATTGATACACACTTTCCAAAAAACCACACGCTACATAAAATTATCAACAGGAATACCATAAAAATAAGCTACTCGTGTATGCGCAACATAGAACAATGAATCTCAAGCCACAACAAAAAAATATTAATAAACCACCGACAAGAGCAAAACCACCCACCAGAAAATGCAACTGCAGAAATAAAGAACACTGCCCGCTAAACAAACAATGCTTAGAATCAAGTTTAATTTACCAAGCCACAGTCACAGAAACTAAAACAAACAAGCAAGAAAAATATGTAGGACTAACAGAAAATAATTTCAAAACAAGATACAACCTCCACACCTCAACATTTAGAAACACTAACAAAAAAACATCCACAAAACTCAGCGAACATATTTGGAAATTAAAAGACAACAAAATAGACCACAACATTTCATGGAAAAAATTTACTATAATCAAACAACCTCATGAAGCCACACTCAACATGAAAAGTGAGATATACGGAAGGTGTCCCCATCGGCGTAAATTCTTGTTAAGCAACTTTAAACCGGAACCACTTCAAGAAACAACAACAGTCAACAAAACAACTCAGTCCTGACGATGGCAAATTAAGCCTGAAACATTAATGTAGACTGTCTCAAACATTGTGGTAAATATTTTAAATAATAATAATTCGCTCCATTACTGCATGTCGAGCACTTTTCGTACCATATTTGTATCAAACACGATTCAATATAAATATATATATATATATGTATATATATATATATATTATACATATATATATATATATATATATATATACTATATACTTATATAAAGATATATATATATATATATATATATATATATATATATATATATATATATATATATATATATATATTATAACATTACAGCTAATACTATATCTTACTTGTAAATCGATTCTATACAGTACCCACACAAGGGCATTATTTATCGTTGGCCTTACAGTACAAGAAGGTGAAGAAATTAACTAGACGAAGTCAGGAAAAACCTGCCAAAAGACATCTCGACCAATGTAAACATGACTACCATCTCTCGCACCCTTTTGCACAAACAAACCAAAATCGCCTCTATTTTATTTCTATCCACTTATCGATCGTTGACCCTTCACAGCCGGTACTCGATTTTAGCTTGATAATACGTAGAAAAATAACTTGAGATGCAATATCGACTTAATACAATCAAAGAACTTCATCAAGGCTCATAAAAAAACGTAGTCCTTCAGAGCCATTATGCCGGAGTTCATCTCGGTTTCTATATCGTGAAACGGACAATAGCAATAATTGGTACCTTTTGGATAGGATGCTAGTCTGTCGCAAAGTACTTTCTGCCAGATAAAACAGACCAAGCTATCCAATCACTGCTGGGTGGACAGGGGGGGTCAGAAGAAAATTTCGACTGCACCCGGCATCGATCTCGGTCCCTTTGATTGTAAAGTGAGAGCTCTACCAACTGACCTATCGGGATCCCCTCAAGGATCGGCAAATTGAATATATATATATATATATATATATATATATATATATATATATATATATATATATATATATATATATATATATATATTATACGTTCTGTTGTTGTTTTGTTTTTTTTGTTTGCTATTGAGATAATTATGTTACCGTCCAGACTCTCATTTTACACTTGGTTACGGTCAAAGAATGTGGCTTCTCCAAGGATTCAACTTTGCCCTCACGCAGGACTCGAACTAGAGACCTATATAGCAAAAGCTAAGTGTCATACCACTGGACCACATATCCAAAACAAGCCTTGTACAAGCAAACCAAAGCTCCAATTTCATTTCTATCCACTTATCGATCGTTGAACCTTTACAGACGGGATTTGATTCAAATTAAACATGACAGAATAGAGAAGAAAAGTGTGATGTCAAAAAACCAACAAAACAAACAAACTGGGTCACCTTTTATTGGAAGTGTAAAACTACTCTTCTGGAGGACTAAATACATACCTTGTATATTTCATATTCTGGTGTCAGAATGATAGCATTCTATTTTCTAGTCTAAATATATATATATCAACAACAAAATATGTATATATATATATATATATATATATATATATATATATATATATATATATATATATGTATATATATATATATATATATATATATATATATATATATATATATATATATATATATATATATGCTGGTCGTAAATAAAGATTATATAATATCCTCGCTGTTTTTCGTCCCTTAATCCTAAGAATCTGCTTATACATTCTGGAACTGAAATGGTTTTACCACCTTATGATTCAATATATAACCTAACATTATTAGTACTCCGAAGGAATGCTTGCATACACACGTCAAAGGATTTAGGATCAAAAAAAAAAAAAAAAAAAAGAAACAAAAAGAGATGTTTATGTCACGACTTTTCTTCCCTATTATACGGTTTTTCTAAAAAGAGTTGTCACAAAGTTGCGAACCAGGTTTCACTGGGTTGTATCTTTGTCACGGTATATGTAAAACTGGGATTTTCTAGACAGCTCAGTTCAAAGAGAAAGGTACTGATCCTTGGGCAGGTCGGGAAATTTTTACCCTCTCCCCGTCCACCCAGCATTGATAGGGTAGCTTGGTCTGTTTAATCTAAGTATTTTCTATTATCTGTTTAATGCAAGCGATGATATGCGTTTCAATAAATCACTTACCAGCTCTGCTCGTCAGATGAAACGTAACGACACAATAAATCTATATATACAACCTTAAACGATTGAGAAAAGTTAATGAAACTAATCACTCATCTGGCAGTCTAAAAACAACAACAAAGAGCCTAGTGACGTCATCTTCATTCAATCTATACAGACTGAGATGTTCTCAAGCTTTTAAGGTCTGTAAAGGATTTGCTTGTCTCGCCTTCAGACGTCCCGGTTTTGAGTCTCGCTCGGAGAGGCGCAAAGTTAAGAACTTAGGAAATGCTCTTTAACTACATTCTCTCAATCTACTCATGTATAAACTGAGTATCCTGACAATAACAGGGTTGTTTTTGTCAAATAAAACATGATTTCTTCTGAAAGGCGCCATGCCTCTTCCTACATAACATGAAGTGCTGCTAGGGAACTTTGTGATGCGCTTTGAGCCTTTTTCGTGGAAATGGCTCTATATAAATAATAAAGTGTTAAAAAAATTGATTAAGAAAAAGAACTTCTCTTACTGAAAACAGTGTGGTCTGTAGTTATACCGAAACAAATAATAGAAAAGATTGAAATGTTGTAAAATCTTTCCTCGCCTTGAAAAGGTTAATGTCAATCTTCACAGACAAGGCACTTCTTTCCTTTCGAGCAGATAATCGAAAACTTGTTGCAAACATATCCTATCTCTGGTCTGACAAATACTCTAAATTTGTTTCTTGTTGAGTTCCTTGTCGAATGCTTTGTGGGCCCCTTTCATGTCTCTCGAATCTCCAATTCTTAGAAGTGGAAATGATATGGATAACCTGTCGCCTCGAAACGGTACAAGGTAGGAAAGATTTGGATCAACGTACACATCAATAAAAGCCGATTTTGATGTTGAAAATTAAACACATTAAACCTGTGCCAGCATATAAAATAATACAAAAGAAAAACCCCCCCCCCCTGAAAAAAAAGATGAAAAAAATAATCTTAGGGAGCTTTCAAGTAGAGTTTAATATTTCTAATCTTTTTACCGCACCGGGGTGGGGAGGGGGAGGGGGGGTCCCGGATGGCTGATTTGGTAAAGCACTCGCTTCACACGCAAAGGGAACCCCTGTGCACCCAGCAGTGATTGGGTAGCTGGGTCTGTTAGATCTGGCGGAAAATACTTCGCGTTAGACTAGCGTCCTACACAAAGGGAAATGAGCAATTTATAGTAGCTTTTTCAAGCTATAGAAACCGGGATAAACTCCTGCTCCGTGGGCCTAATCAATCAGGCCTTATTCGCCTCTTGGCGCTGAGATTGATTTAAGGATTTAAGGAAGGATCAATTTTACCGTTAACTTCGCCTTTTAATATGGTTCACCCCAAATATAATTTTTGTGTTGTTCCCTTATATATGAGTCACATCTACTCACTTTATTTTTTTATCTCCACCCCAAATATAATACCAGGTCGCGGCTTTGAGTCACACTATAATGAGTGGTTGACAGTAATCAGAAGAACCGGAAATAAAGGTATAGCTATTTATAGTTACAATGAAATCAAGATAAAGATGCTGGCACGTAAGTTTCACTTTTATTTTATTTTATTATTATTATTAAATTATTATTATTATTATTATTATTATTATTATTATTATTATTATTATTAATTATTATTATTATTATTATATTATTAATCTTATTATTTTTTATTATTATTATTATTATTATTATTATTATTATTATTATTATTATTATTATTATTATTGTTATTATTATTTTATTTTATTTTGCTTCACAACACCGGAATTTTAAAAAATTGAGCTTATTTCATGTAAAATATCGTTTCTACACAGTATAAAAATGCCGCGCATCTCCATTTTAAAGTGAGTCTGCGATAGAAAAACATAATGAACAGAGCCGATGTGAGCATGTTTGCGTGTCTGATAATCCCCCCAAAAAAACAACAACAAAAAACAAGCAAAACAAACAAACAAAAAAAAAAAAAAACTAACAAACAAACAAAACAAAAACCAAGACAAAACAAAACAACCTCCCCCCTCCTCCCCAATAATGAGGGATTAAACCAGCAACAGATCCTTTCCGGATATTCTCAACCTGGCAAAATAAAAAATAAAAATAAGAAAATAGAATTCAAAGCTTACGTAAAAATTATAAGTTTTGAGTTAAACACCTCCAAGGAGGAAGGCGACTTGTCTTTGTAACGTTCACTATAAAAAAAACCCAAGCAAAAAAATAAACAAACAAAAAAAAATAACAACAAAAAAAACAAACAAAAAAAACAAAAAACAAACAAACAAAAAAAAAACAAACAAATAAACAAAAACAACAACAAAAACAAAAAACAAAACAAAACAAAAAACAAAAGCAAAAACAAAAGCAACCCCCCTCCCCTCCCCCCCCCCCCCCCCAAAAAAAAAAAAGCAAAATTAACAAAACAAAACAAAACAAAGCAAATACAAAGTAAAAGCAAAACTAGTCAGAAAAATAACCCCCGAAACAAACATTAGCTTCCAAATTCCCATCTTTTATACGTATCTTAAAATCAGTTCTTTTCCAACAGGTTAATTCTGACATAACATCATACTTACGCAAAGGGCCTCATCCGACGTGTAGTCCTACATAATATTTACATGCCCGATACCTCAAATTGTAATGAGCTCATTCTTGTAATGAAAATACCCTCAAAACAGCGGAACATATTCTTCATTACAACAATGTTAAATCAAGCCCATATTTACATTAGGTAATCAGACCTGCGCAGACATGTGCCGTTGAGCAAAATCTTATCAGAAGAGATAGAGCTGTCTAGCTCCAACAGTAACATTTATTGATCTGCCCAGGCTATAACTGGATTCCGAATCTGAACTTTTAAAAGCCTGTCACTCACGGATATGTTTTGGTGTTTTGTTGTCAACTAGCCTTTTTTAACGACATTTTAAACTTTTTATCCTTACTCTTTCAAATAGGCATTGCTTGGGGTCTCATAAGGGTTTATGTCGGCCTTCATTAACTATATGGAATTGAACATTTAAAAAGAGCATGTCCACGGATTTACATATCATGGGCATTACGTATAACAATGTTTCATTTATTCCCCATATGGAACCATACTTCCTTTTTATATTGTACCAGTCACCTGTTAGGCGTCATTTTTGTACTGACGTTCTTACAGTATCGGTGACTGCCTATAGTCAGGTACTCATTCAAACCTGAGGCGGGTGGGGTAAGGTGTTTTAAGTGCTTTACCCATGGTCACAACATCGGTATCAGAATTTTTAAAAGATCACTGTCACCCATCAGGCAAATGGCCACGCTTCACATCGCTTGACTTTTGTGACAAGACGAGACAAAAGTTCCACGGGAGCAACCGAGCCACACAACATGATGCTTAATAATATGTAACCCACCGCTATAAACAGTATCACGGCGGGGTGAATGTTATCATAAATCAAAGCAAGGACTGTTTTAGATCCATGCCTGTTACTTTTATTTTTACTCTTCTCTAACGTTCTAACATTGTAACAATGGCCATTTTTTTGTTTAGCAGTAGTCGCAGTTCTTTTTACATTTATTCATTTAAGTACAATACGGTACTTTTGTGCAACCGGTAATAAATATTCATTCATATCATAAGATCTGAACAATTGGATTCAGTAGTCTGATGGCACGCAGCCCGGCAACGGCGGCCATCTTGGTTCTAAACAAAGAAAATCATTACTTTTTATTCTTCATGCTGGATGCCTTTTGATCAGAATGTGTAAAAGTCAAAACATGATCAAATTTATGTGTTTTTTTTTTCTCTGGATACGTTTTTATGCTCGCCGGAGAAATATTTCATACGGGCGTCCGCCATTGTTCCGATAGTTTAGAGCCAGTGTTACTAAGTTACCATGCGTCATTAGGAAGGAAGTGATGTTACGACTATTGAATCCTATTGTGTATGAAAGGTGCCAGATCATGTAAGAAAGAAAAATACAAGAAAAAAAATCCCCCAAAAATCAGTCTACCTCGATGGTGATCGAAGCTCGTACACTCTGATTACCTGTCAGATGTGCGTGCTATCATTTCACAACAGAGGCTCCCGATAGTTGGGACAATTTTAACTCACTCAATCCTAGAGATTTTTGCTACTTTTCACAATTGGAAAAAAATGTAGTAAAATGAGCATGTGCATAAATAGTTTTATTCAACTACCATTAACATGTAAAAACTAAAAAAAACATTAGCTTTGAAAGTACGCTTATAATTTGTCTCAGAAAAAATGTAATAAAAAGGCATGGAGTAAGAGTAACCCCGGGTATACTACGGATATATCGGTGCTAGGGTTGAGTGAGTTAATATTTGTCTTCTTCACAAGGGTACACGTTTTACGCTTGGAGCAACTCAACTATCTTCGACCTCGTCCTTTCGTGTTCAATGTTTGTTTTGTGTGATGCAAAAAAATAAGAACTGGCATTCAACGTTATACTTTTTTACGTCATTGTAGTCTTTTGGTACGACACTCACTTTCGGACCGGTAGATCCAGGGTTCGAGTCCCGCTCTAACCGGCGGATTGTTGAAGAGGGCATTTACCCAACATTTTTCTCACCGTACTCAGTGCAAAATGAGTACCTGATAGTTAACAGCGTTATCTCTGTCCGAATAAAATGTAATATAGCCTAACAGGCATCGTGTCTCGTCGTACATGTTAAGTGTTGCTTCTGGCTTGGAACCCATGTGAGGGCTTTGAGCACGTTTAGTGGATATTGCGATATACAAATACTCAAGTTTTAAAAAATTCACTTTCAGTCTCCAGTTTACCTTGACATAATACCGTTTTAATGTGGTGGGTCCCATATAACATTTTAAACTTAACATACAAAATTTGAGTTAAAATCATGGAGGAGAGCGATTTATTTAACCAACTAACTGCCGAAGTCCCGTGTTTTAAAGTTTTTGCAAATGTAAGGGTTATTTGAATTGAAGGACGAGTTTTCTGCCCAAATCTTTAAATGCGTTTTTGTACAGATAATGGGAGTTTACTAGTTAAAGATTCTTGTGAAGAACCCGCAGACTTTACGGGTAAATATAAGCTTATTGCAAACTGGCATTTATTTATGTATTTTAATATTTATACTATTGTGGATATTAGGTTCAGAACTGCCCACTCGAAATTTTTAAAAATCTCAGTTTCCAAGGAAACAACAGAAAAAATTCACTTTTAATAGCTTTAGAAATAAAAATTTTTCTATCATCATGGGCCAAAAATGCTCAGAAGTCCTGAATATTGGTTCTAAGGAGCTAAAACAAGATTTATTGAATTAACGAGACTTATGCAGCTCTGTAGCAGCTGGAGCCAAACATTCTTATTTCTACTAATTTTTCGTAGTACTAGGCAAATCGTTTGAGCCATCAGCGGCTGGTCAAAATCGGTCCCAGTCATAACGTCCGCCAGATCGCACCAAAACAGGGCCATTAAAAAAAACAACTTAAATAATAGATAACATGATTCATCGCGTTAAACGGTATTTGTATTTAGTGTATCGCTGTCATTTGATCTGCAATATTAGTTTGATATGAAAATGTAATTTTTTGTTGTTGTGTGTAACTGACTTGACTGACTTAAAGACATCCGCTTTCGATGTCATCGGACATCTCAGCTTCGACCATACTTCTTATTCATGCTTGAAGAATCTCCAATTGTCTCTGTCTTGTGCCTTTTTTCTGATGTTTGATAGCCCTGCCGGTGATGTTAATCTGGTTTCGTCAGTAAGTTGTTTCAAATCGTTATTTTGTGTAACTACATCCATAAAAAAGTCTCGTCCTACATGTTATACGTAATTGGACTCAAGACTCGTTGTAAGCTCATACAGCACATTTCAGTGGATAATAATAATAATAATAATAATAATAATAATAATAATAATAATAATAATAATAATAATAATAATGATAGTGCACAGTTGTTAAGCGCAGCTTTTCCCACTATAATATAATACAGGCTCTGGGCTGGTATTCTATATAGATGCCCAAGATAAAGCTAATCAGCTTGAATAGTATTTGTTAAAAATGTTTATCAACATCACCGTCTGAATACTGCATCGGAAGGATGGGTTCCCCACACACACACACACACACACACACACACACACACACACACACACACGCGCGGATTTCAAATGTTATCAAACAACGATAATAAAATTAAAAAAAAAAATTATTCTACTTACCTAAGTTTGGAAGGGTTCAATCTGGACACGTTTATCAAGGCTGGCCATAACTTCTTAAATGAATCAACAAATTTTGTAAGCAAGATATTATCATAGAATGAATGAAGTCGACGTCACTTAGCTCCTTGTTATTGTTTGTAGTTGGGTGATAAGTCCGTAATCGTCTCTCTCAATCCGACGAGAAACTGTAAACATTACACATAGTTTTTGTGTATCATTATCATTACAATTTTACCGTCGTTCAGTCCTGATGAGCAGTTTACATAAATAACCAATTCACTGCCGCATCCGAAAAAAAAAAAAAACACGTATTAAAAAATTTGGCCAGAAAACTCGTCTTTCAACTATATCGGTAGATTGAAATGACCCACATCCCATCTTGGCAAAAACTCTCAAACTCCCGGGGCTTCAGCGAAGTTTGAGAGTTTGAGAGTTTTTGCTAAGATGAGAGTCATTTAAATTAAATCGATATTTGAAAGGCGAGTTTCCTGGCCAACTTTATCTAATAAGCGTTTTTTTTTTTTCAGAATGCGGCAGTTCTGGCATCATTACGATTTATCCGTCGTGCAGTCCTGATGAGCAATTGACACAAATAACCAATTCTCTGGCACACATGCTATCAAATAGATAAATGAAAAAAAATAATCTGTTCTGCCCGCCAGCTGAATCGTACCAACACACAAACTGATGCTTAACCTTTAACCTTTATATTTTGTTAACGGGACTACTTTATTGAGAACTAATCACCCAACATGCGGTCTGAAAATTATAACAAGAAACTGAAGGACGTCAACTTCGTTAACCTTTCTAGGTTAAGTTCAATATATTAAAGTTATTATTTGCGCTGCATAGATTGTATGGACGTTTTAGAAGTCATAAGAAACGAAACGCTTGACCACTGGTCAAAATCAAGACCTCTCAATCAGTATCACACGACATCACTCGTTGACTGTTCACGATGTTAAGTACAATCCTCTTAAAGACTAGGCTTATCGCTGCGATTTGGTACAAGTAGGGAGAGAGAGAGAGAGAGAGA
>NC_088362.1:83132285-83139785 GCF_034508935.2 Berghia stephanieae
ATCTCAGCTTCCATGTATGTTTACTCATTTACTGTCATATCGTTTGTTTTGTTGTTTGTTTTTAAGGGTTTTACGGTGCTTGCAACACATTTAGGTTATATCAGCGCCAGTAAAAAGGAAGAAAATGGGATAGTAAAAAGTTCTTGAATTACAATTAAAGCAGCCAAGAGAAATTAAGACAAAGGGGAACTGGGAACAAATAGGGATCAGATGTAGATTCCAAGAGCACACCACCAATGTACTTAGTTTGAGATCACCTATAATTCTCATCTGGACACAAGCACAAAATACAACAAAGAGGAATACACACAAATGCTTACATTGTAAATTCAAAATAACAAATATAATAATACATAACAGAGAGATGATTTACAAGGAAAAAAATATCATCTCCCAAAACAATAACTATGCATTTGACTGTTTCCCTCCTAGCTAGGACTCTGGCCAGGGCCAGGACAAAACCAAGTAATCTCATTCCAAGACAAAGATAAAAAGCATGTTGGAAAACAGATATAAGGGGATAGAAGACACAGAAAGTACCTCCCTGCCCGCTTTGGGAGGTAGAAACCCCACCCAGACTGTCATATCAAAACCAATACCTTGCATTTCCTTATATTGTATGATTCCATTTGAACAATAATATTATATTGATTCCAACTTATGATATGAGGTACCATAATATATTATAGACATCTAAATCCATATACCAAGGATTATAATTCAATTAGTAATGAAGAAAACATTTAAAAATAAATCATACATATTGATTACAATTACAACAGTTATAAGAAGCAAATCGATAGGAGAAAAATATGATAATAAAAATATTCGCAGAAACAGTATACACTCTGCTCAATAAATATTCAATGTCTCACGCCTTTGCTCTGGGCTTATAATAATATTCATATAACTCATTGCGACGTAATCTCGCCTCATAATAGTATAGTATTGATAAAATTGTGCGCTTTAACCACGCGCCATGTAGGTATTTATAAAAATTCACCGCCTTCTGCGTCATTTCATAATGTTAAACGCAAAATCAAATATTTCCGAACGCCTCATTCCTGCGTCTCGAAATTTAAACCGTGTGCACATTAATTACGAAGTCTTACATCATAGCGCTTATTTACCCAATATGCATTTACAGCATTTTACTATGTGGGTTACGTATAATTTGCTGATTCTTAACAAGTAAACCAATTGTGTCACAAATATTAATTTTTCCGTTATAACATTTTAACTCCAATTAAAAGACATAATATGTCTTTCATAGTAATTATGACTCCGTCATTGTATTTATATTATCTCCTTTTCATTCTCCGACTTTAAATCAAAAGTCCGTTTATTTGTTATTATGAGAATATTGCTCCTTTAAAAAAATACGATGAAACGCATTTCAAAACAAAACAAAACGGTACAATATTTGGCTCATATTCCGCATAAATCATTTCAACTGACTTTCTGGTGATAAAATCCAGATGTCTTATGTAATCTATTATAACGCATGTCTCATTACGCATATAAAATTAGCTCTGTTGTCGATTACTTGGCTGTATTAACCACACATTTATTACCAAAAAAAAACCCCCAAAAACAAACAGATATAAAACTTTGCTCTTTGACATGAACCCACATGAATCTGAAAGAGTCAATATCAATGTACCAATTCACCCCTATCGACGGGCGAAAAATATAACCAATGATGTGTTATAATATGACAATAAATACCACAAGACACTCACAAATGCGCACCGTTTGTACGCAAATATAAAGTAAAGAGAAAAATACAGGATAAGTTATCCCAAAACATCAGCTTACTTCAAGTACACTGATTTGTTGGGATGACATTTTTCCTGTAGTTTTTTTTTTTTTACACCAGTGCCTGCTCCATAAATTATTACAGTTTAGGCAAAATGGCCGAGTGGTTAAGGCATTGCACTGTGACTCAAAAGGTCCCAAGTTCGAACCCGCTTCAGGCATTTTCGTTTTTTACCTTGGGCTAGATTATTAACCCCAAATTTGCTCACTTGACATTAAACATCTAGTTTGATGAATTATCTATATTCCTTCGTGTGATGCTAGGCCGCGATATCTTATGATGTCGCGGAGGAAGGTATAATTTTCATTTGTTTTAGATTCAGATGCTTTAAGTTAAATTTTTAGTCAAAAATTTGAAACTCGGATTGATTTTTAAATATTTTTTTTTAGGATAATAAATAGCAGATAATTAATGAGTGTTTTTGAGTAAGGTTTTTATTTCATGATTTATATTAAAATCTGTATTGATGCGAGTTTTCACGAGTAAAACAAAATGCCGAAATAAAAGACACACATTTTTATCTGATTTATCCCATATCACAATCATTTTAAAGCAAAAATATTTATAGGTAAAGAATGAGGACCAGGCATTTTTATCTTTTCACCATTGTTGGCATTTGACATTCATTGCTGCTTTGCTGAAACCAAACGCGTCCTCAAAGTTGGAAATACAATCACCACTTTGATTTTTAAAATAAGGTAATTTTAAATAATTTTTAAAAAATGTAAAAAAAAATCTAAATTATGAATTTTAAAAAGCGTTACAATAACAAAACCGATACCTGAATTTAAACAAAAAGATTTTTTTTAAAATCCACCAAGTTTCGAACAATGGCATCTCATGTGGCGAGCCAGAGCGCAGACCACTAGTTAGGCCATGGGAACTAATGATATTTGAGCTCAAATGTTGATTATACATATTGCTTCAGATTGCAATAAAGTATTTTCACGAATGTTACAGTTTGCAGTTAATAATGGATATAAGTCGTACTTTAGTGATTTCATTCAATGATATTCTCTCCTTTATTCGCCACGGACATTTCTCTGCAATGATTATGACGGTTGGTATTGCGGAACGTTTAGTCAAGAGTTCTTGTACTTGTATTTTTGTCTTCGATATTTGGAATTGGGATCTCGACATAACTTTCGACAAGGTGATCAGTGAAGAGAATTTGGGTTTACTTCAATGAGAAAAACGTCGGTTTGGTTTAATCCTCTCCTTACCAACCACAGGAAAATCGTCACATTCGTTACGACATAACCAACAATTTTATCATTCTGATTTCTTTAAAAAAATTTTTTGTGTTGGGTGGGTGCAAAGATTCGGTAAAAATTCTGAAAATGGCTGATAAGGAGAGAGTTAATTATATTTTGTGATTTATATAATAATGATAATGATAATAATATTTAAATCATTTATACCGCGTCTATTCCATATACAAACAGCTCTAGGCGCCTTTTCAATACAAACACCAAGCTACAAGAACAAGTTATACACAAAACATGATTAAGACATTCATATCATAAACGGAAACTGGGTATAATCCATCAAATATTTCCTAATAAAATAAGTTTAAATATTTGTCTTAAAAGTAGCTTCTGTATTGCATTTTCTTAAGGAAATTGGAAGAGAGTTCCTAATAGACTAAATATTCTCAATAGAAGTGAAATAGAGCAATATTCATTGTCCTCAATTAGAAAAAAAAGTTTTGATAAAATGTTGGCAAATGATTAATCAGAAGAATGAGAATCTCACACCCAGTGGCGCATACACATCACAGCATAGTCTTTAAAGTCTCTTGTTTTTTACGATTCTTTGTCATCTCAAAGTCTCAACAATAATATTTTATCAGGAATGCGATTTATTTAACACATGGGAGTAAATAAATAAGAAGATAGAATACAATAGGGAATGATATTAGCGGAAGAGTAGCGTCCCTTGATTGGACGTCACCCATCGTCTCTGACGTCACCGGCGGAAAAGTTATTAGAGAGAGAACGTCATGTTGGTTGTGCGCATGCGTCTCTCGTCCTCGCTATGGGTGACGTCCAATCAAGGGACGCTACTCTTCCGCTAATATCATTCCCTATATGGAATTGTCATAGTCGACGTGCACATTAGTGGCTTTTTTTTGCAAACATTTGAACTAGAGTCTACCTACAACAATAGAATTTTGGAAACCTCGTATTTGTCTTATTATCCAATCGCATGCTTTTTAAAATGTTATTTCTCATGTGAAATACGGATATTTATTCAATCGATGTGTCTCAAAATCGTCAGCTAGGAATATTTATTGTTTACGTTTTTTACATGTCGTGAAATACGGATATATATTCAAAATTTTATTCTCGTTGTCTCACGAAGTGGTGTGGGCTAAAATAGCAACTTTAAATATTTTTTTTCAATTCAATTCAATTCAAATATTTATTTATTGTCGGCATTTAAAAAAATGTTTCATAGATAATGTAGTCAGGCTAATAGAAGCCTTTGACCGACATAGGTTTTAACACATAGTGCATGAAAATACATAGTAATACATTTTCATTTAAAAACATTCTCTCATCAAGATTCCAATCATGACACACAAAGAAAAGTAACATAATATTATATATATATATATATATATATATATATATATATATATATATATATATATATTATATATATATATATATATATATATATATATATATATATATGTGTGTGTGTGTGTGTGTATATGTGTGTGTACGGTTAGATTAATTACAAATATTACATTTGCATGGCTGGCCATTCCATGCGAGGATATGATTTTTGAAAACATTAAAATTTGAAATTTTCCTGATGTGCTCGGGAAGTTCATTCCAAAGCACAGCAGCAGAATATCTGAAAGATCTTTTGCCATAAGACGTTGTTCTGACCCTTGGAATATCAAGGAGTTTTGAATATCTAAAATTGTATCTGTTATTTTTCAAAATGACCATATCAGATAGACAAGGAGGAGCAATTTTGTATAAAATTTTAAACGTTTCCAAAGCAATTGTTCTCATTCGTCTTATTTGTAGGGAGGGGACTTTCGCCTTTGAAAGTAATTGGTCGTAGGATTTTTTGGATTTAATTGACCCATCTCTTCAAACAGTTTTCTATTGGGGTGGATTAGATTGTAAAAGTTGAATTCATAGTAAAAATGTGACCCAACGTATCAAACCGGTATTATAACTAGGCCACTGAAATTGAGTTTATAGCTACGGAAATTTGAGGTTCAATTCTGTTCATTATGGTGGAGAATAAATATAATTTCTTACATTTCAAAAACCCCAGAGTTCATTTTTCTTATCATTCCAATTCTAAATTCACTTTTCAGGGTCCATTTTGAGACAAGTCACAAATTTGAATTTTCTATGTCTCATTAAAGACAACGGATAAATTTACTTTAAATACTTTATGACCTAACGGCTCAAAAGATTATTATGTCGGGCTGGTTTAAATGCTAAAAGTTGAATCTATAATCAAAAGTATAGATTTTTATATGTTTTATTGCTGACAATAGATAAAGTAACTTAGAGCCAAAACAGTGGGTGTATTAATTTAAAGCTGACTGCACTCGCGTTGAAAGCCAAATAATAAGAGAAGAAGATGGTGTTGGCTGGGTCATGTGGCCAGAATGGAAAAAAGAGTTATTTCCCAAGACAGCCCTGTATACTCGACAGCAGATGGGAAGGGAAACCGGTGGAGACTCAAAGAAGGACCATGAAAAAAAAAAAAAATAAAGGAAGCAGGCATGTCTTGGAATACAGCCACCGCAACAGCAGCCGACCTCAAAAAATGGAGAGGTCTAGTGGATGACCTATGTGTCTCAAGGCCCGAAGAACAAAATGAAAAAAAAACTTTGTGTGACGAAAACTAAAACCTCAAATTTCAAGTCACTTTAACTTACATATTTCTTTTTGACGTCTTGCTGAATTGACATAGACCCTAATACCATTAAACTTTGAGACGATAGGTCATAGCTATAATGTGTTAAGTGGCCACCGGCTGTCCGTAAAAAGTAGAAACCTCGAAGTTTTGGTTGATTCTAAAAAACAGCCAGACAGTTTTTGGGTTCCCGAAACACCAAAATGATGTCCATGCACTAAACTTGTGTAGGCTTGTTGGTGCATATATAAGATACGAGCTCCACTGCTTCCCGGACAAGAAGCCATGTTGTACGAAAATGATATATATCTCTGGACCATGTAAGATTGCTCTACTATTTCCATGAACACCGGGCACGTTAGCAGTTTTCCATTATTAGGATCAATTTTCGTACCTGGTAAAAACATATTGTTACAATTTAAATATTTAAGGCCTGATAAGTCGAGTTCATAAGAATCTTCTACAAAAACAGTTGTCTTGGAGTTCAATTTATAACATTTATCAGGGTTACGCACACTTGTCAAAATCGAGGTAAAGTTAGACGGTGCCTCGATTTTATTTTCTTTGTCCCAAAATCGCACAATTGTTTCCTTATCAAGTGTGCGTTTAGCCCTGGGAATTGCATTTTTGCACGTTATGCTATTAAATTCACCAACTGATATTCGTTTTTGGCAGCCATCAGGATGTGAAATAAGTATAGGAAGAGGTAGATTCAGTAAAGAGGATGGCCAAAGGTAATTGATCATCTCCCTCAACCTCTTTGCCAACGTAGGATTATGTGTCACACAGATTACAGTTGAAACGTCAGTTCTCAATGTCTCACATATTAAGAAATCAACATCAACTCCATAAAGATTCTCCACCCCTTCTCTGTCTTCCGTGTCGTAAAATAACTCAAATCTGGCATTTTTGGCTTCATCTTCATCAAAAATGACATGAGCGGCTGTTTCAACAATAAAGTAAGAGGAGAACGTGTTGGATTCTGTAGAACTCTTACACAACCAACAAGGACATTGCGCTTCACCCGAGAACTTGAGCTGAGCGCTTCTCAAATAACCAGTGCCGGTTCTTCTCAATTTTGTGTTGCCTCTGACTTTAGAAAAGGCATACGGCTTGTCTGTTCCTGGGAATTTATCAGGGCGATTTAAACTAGTGACACTTGTAACAACCCTCACAGTTCTATCTATGGAATTCCAGATAGTGTCAATACAGTCTTGTGTCCTCAATTCTAAGGGAAGACATGTCGAATCAAACTCTTCCACCGTCAAATACCTTGAGTGGTCGTTTTTGCAAAGTTCAAAACCGCTCTGTTCAGCAACAAACTCCTCGCCAGAAAAAACTGCACACTGGTGAGTACCTGGTGATGAAAATGGTGGCACGTCTCTGACACAGTTATCTCTCTTAAAACCCATCCCTCCTCGTCTTTTTCATTCTACCAACCCAACTACATAATATACACCTCCTCTCTAACACTAAAGAGAAGATCGGAATAACAGTGCGGTTATCCTCAGTAAATAATAAATAAATAAATTGAGCTTTTATATAGAGCAATATCCACTTAACGTGCTCAAAGCGCTTTACAAGGGGTCCCTGGTCAACAGCAACATTTAACATGTAGGACGAGACATGACGCCAGTTATGCGATATTACAATTTTTCGGACAAAGACAACGCTGTTAACGGCCAGGTACTCATTTTACACCTGAGTACGGTGAGAGAATGTGAGTAAAGAGTCTTTTCCAAGGACTCAACTATGCGTCGAGCGAGGCTCGAACCCAGGACCTTCCG
>NC_088362.1:83144785-83147285 GCF_034508935.2 Berghia stephanieae
TGTCAATATCCAGAGCACACCAGAACCATATTAATTAATCCTTGCTATATAATTTCGGGATCTAGAACTGTTCTGTGGTTTTCAATTTCTATATTTACTGTTATCATTTTAAAGGAGCGTGAACATAGGCAAACCTAAATCTTTCTTCTTTTTCTTATTTTTTTTTTCGTTCGGACTGCCAACACCATCATGCTGGCATAAAGCGCCATGCCATGTTGTAAGCTCTCAGAGCGGCCAGGAATTGTACATGACTTGGTGATGTCACTGTCACTATTTATTTATTCTGGCAGATTGTTCCATTTCTTTGGGGTTCGTTGGAGAAAGCTCTGTTACTTAATTGTTGTGTTTGATCTGTTGATAGTGTATGTCATGGAGAAGGTTGTACGGGTGCCATGTCTCTGTGTTGACAGTGTGGGTTTGTGTTTGTTGAAATTTTAAAATGCGCATGGTGGTATTTGTAAAGGACAGACAGCCTCGAAAGTTTTAAGCGACTGGTCTCTACTGAAGGTCATTCCAATGTATTTGATGTGGGTGACTGCTTCACGCTTTTGTCCATGGAGATAGCAGTTGAACAAACTGGCGTCTAGATATGGGTACAACCGATCACATTCCTGGATTAAAGGACATTTGCTATTTACTCTCTCTCTCTCTCTCTCTCTCTCTCTCTCTCTCTCTCTCTCTCTCAAGGACAATCTATCTAACTAGGTTTTCCTGGAGGTCTACTTGATTTAATGAGGATGCTACTTTGTTGTGGCAAGCTGTACCGTCGGCATATAGTCTGGAATTGAAAGTCAGGCCAAGCGACAGATCATTGAGCACTGGGTCGAGTACTGTCCCTGAGGAACTCCCGATCAAACATCAATAAAGGCTCCTTGCAGATTCTTTTGCTTCTAAAAAATATCCTGACATTTTTTGCGCTCCAGACACACCAAAATGATGTCCATGCACTAAACTGGTGAATCTTTGCGAGCGCATATAAAGGATACGGGCCCCACTGCTTCCTGGACAAGAGGCCATGTTGTATGTAAATGATATATATCTATCGCTCATGTCAGATTGACCCATCAATTCAAAGAATGTCGGGCAATTCAGCAGTTTTCCATCATAAGATTCAATTTTCGTACCTGGTAAAAACATGTTGTCACAATTCAAATATTTGAGGTCTGACAAATCAAGCTCATAAGAATCTTGTGGTATAATAGTTATCTTGGAGTTCAGTTTATAGCATTTATCCGAGTACTCCACAGGTGATAAATCAGATTGAAGTCAGATGGTGCCTCGGTTAGATTTTCTTTGTCCCAAAATCGCACAAATGTTTCTTCATGAATATTAAGTTTGGCATCGTTAATTCCAGTTATGCATTTTATTTTATCAAATTCTCCAACTGATATTCGTTTTCTGCAGCCATCAGGATGTGAAATAAGTACAGGCAGAGGTACATTCACCAGAGACGATGGCCACTGGTATTTGATCATCTGCTTTAATCTCCTTGCCAATGCAGGATTATGTGCCACACAAATCACGTTACACACGTCTGTTTTCAAATTATGACGTGTGCCTTCAACCCCTATTCTGTCTTCACTGTCATAGAACAACTCAAATCTGGCATTTTTGGCTTCGATCTCATCAAAAATAACATGAGTGGCTGTTTCAACAGTGAAGAGAGAGGAGAAATTGTTGGATTCTGTAGAACTCTTACAAAGCCAACAAGGACATTGTGTTGGTGATTCGGAGGAACATAGCAAATTACTGTGTCTCAAGTAACCTGTACCGGTTCTTCTCAATTTCGTGTTACCTCTGTGTTCACTGAAAGCATACGGCTTGTCTGTTCCTGGGAATTTATCAGGACGATTTAAACTAGTGACACTTGTAACAACCCTCACAGTTCTATTTATAGAATTCCAGATAGTGTCAAAACAATCTTTGGTCCTCAACTCTCATGGAAGACATATAGAATTAAATTCTTCCACAGTCAAATACCTTGAGTGGTCGTTTTTGCATCGTTCAAAACTGCTCTGTTCAGCAACAAACTCCTCGCCAGAAAAAACTGCACAATGGTGAGTACCTGGTGATGAAAATGTGACATTTATTACTTTACCTCTGACATAATCATCTCCATTAAAACCCACTCCCCTCCCTTACTTTTTACGCAGCTTGATAATATTCACTAACAAGATTGGAATGACATAGCGCTTATCCTCATGTAAATAACATGCATTTAGCGATTGAGAGTTTTGTTCTCTTTTCAAAGAACAGTATAAATTTAAATTCCTATAAGGGATAGCAAGTTTATAGATAAAAAAAATTCTGTTTAACACCAAGTCAAAGTGATACTAAGCTGCACGAAGCTGTGGACTGTAACAAGTAATATACAAAAAATGAATATAACAGCTTCAAAAAAGAACAAAATACCAAACACGGAACGTTTCGAGTTCAAATTCTTCTTTAGACAACAATAACAACAACAAAATTAAAATAAAAACATAAATACATTACTAAA
>NC_088362.1:83152285-83159785 GCF_034508935.2 Berghia stephanieae
CATTTGATGGACTTTTGGGCTTTTTTTGCAACAAATCCGGCCGTGTAAAATAAACAGGACTGTCGCCAATCTGAGTCGCTGACGAGAGGCGTGTCCAGTAAGTCGTTTATTGCCACCATCATTTCTTGGTCCTCTTCCTCTTCCACTCTTGACTTTTCACAATCCATCTTCGTTAGAGGAACTGGCTTTCTTGTGTCCAGTGGGAAGTCCAGTTGCAACTCAACTGTGTCGTCCTGTGGGGTAGAATTTCCATTGTCCGACGCCTTGATCAAGTTGGTTATCATCAGACTTTTGAGGGCACTGCGGAACTGTTGGGCGTTAGGGTTGTTGTTCCACCCATTTCTCTGCCAAATTTTACTGAAAAACATTTCGACGTGATCCTGTGAGAACTTGTAAGTGAGGAAATACTGGTTGCCACGGGCAAAAAGTTCTCTTGCAAGATCCAGGGTTGATTGGGCCGTTATGATGAAGCCCAGGACACATTGATTCTTCAGGGTTCTGTGTATTGGCAATCCCGATGGCTCTTGGAGAGACACGAGGTATTTCTGGACATCCTCCAAAAATGGTTGCCATGACTCTACATTCTGGGGACTCAAGGCAGCTTTCGAACCTCTTGCAAACGGATTTTTTGTGTTGAGTATATCAAACAGCCGGTCGATTGTCCGTAGAAAAAGGCACGTTTCCTCAGAGTCCTTGAATTGCTCCAGCTTTAGGTCGTCCCTCAGATGGTCAATAGCTGTGGCCACACTATTGGACAGTGTTTGCGCGGCTATTTTGACTTTCATTTTCACATTTTGAAACTTGATGTGTTTTTCCGTGATCTTGTTTGCAAGGTACAGACTGTCTTTTTTCTGTAGCAGGTGAAGTTGGACAATGTATTGCCAAGAAATTGCTTTCACTCCGCTGTTCGTGGTTCTCGTCAAGCTTCCTGTGTCCGCCAGTAAGTTTCTGAATAGCTTCAGCATATGGGGAGGGTCACATATCATGTAGACATTTTCATCCTTAAACTGAGGGTGGGGATGTTTGAAGTTGGTCTTCAAAGTCTCCAGATTTATGTCGCAGCCCAGCTCTGTTGCGGCTTTCATGTTGGCCTTCAGACCGTCGGCGACAACAGCTTTTACTATGAGATTGTAGTCTGCTGCTTTTTCCATGGCTTCTTTGATACAAAATGCCAGCTGAGAGGAGTTAATATGGTCCGTCACAAAATAGGCCATTGGCACTTTCCATCTCCCTTTCAAACTGACCAGCATGAATACCAGGATAAGGAGGGGGAGGAGGAGGAGGAGGAGGATAAGGAGGGGGAGGAGGAGGAGGATAAGGAGGGAGGCGGAGAGGCGGATAGGAGGGGAGGGAATAGAAAAAAGTAGATGATAACGGAGAGGAAGTGTCGAAGTATGTGGAGAGAAACAGGTAGAGTGGGAAGACCAATTTGATGTATGATTTAAGAAAAGAATGGATATATTGCAGCTATGCGTTTAGCTAAATTAATTATACTTAGTCACTGGCAGAAACACAATAACGTATGTAATCTTAAAATTTCTACTCTTACTGATATAAATTAGAGAGAATTCTCTTAAAATGTCTGTCTAAAACAATAACAAAGAGCTCAGTGTCGCAATTTCGTTCCCTTTATAGAATATATTATGTATGTAATGTAAATGCAAATTCATAAAATGTAAATAATAAAATTTAATATACATATATATAATTAATATAATATACATATACATAAATAAATAATTAATATAAAAATATATATATACATATTTATTGAACTCATACCTACGTCACTATTCATTATATTTGTGGCAACTTCAAATTATTTTCATCTGCGAAAAACTTCTCTTCAAGAATAGGCGTAAACTGTTTGAATCCAATCACTTTCAGAAGAAGGCAAAATACATAGAATGGACTTGCTGTTTGATGGAATTCTACACACTGTGAACATTTAACTGACTCAGATCATGACTGAGCAAAAAATAATAATATCGCCATGCTACCAGATGTTAATTTATATAAAATGCCATTTTTTGTGTGAAAATGGTCAAAATCGATCATTCATTTGTATTACACCATATTTTTATTTTCTACTTTGATAGTTGAAACAACTGAAACAGAGACAAACTAAGTATGGTGATTTAAGAAATATCCAGACATCTTCATTTAAAAAAAAAGTAAAACTCAGTAAACTCTGATGCTCAATTACAATTTTACTCTAAGTTTTAAAAATGGATTTGTCTAGTTGAAATGTATTTGATCTAGATATTCAATAAAATATGGCGGGAATGTGAGAAAATGTAAAGAAAAAAAATAATTTGGATGCTTAACGACAAAATTTTCGATGCCTCCGTCATATTATTTGACAAATACATAAAATGCCAAACTGGCAAACTGAATGTCATCCCGGTTCAGTAATATTGGGAATCCCGTAATTCTTTAATTAGTAGTATTATCAATATATAAAATTTTGAGTAATCGAAAGGAAAAAAGGATATAACGATTGCCTCTCGGAATGTGGGTGCCTTGTCTCTTCTCGCTACCTCAAGTTGGGTCCACGGAAAGCGATTAAAATTTTGGATTTTCCCAATAACTGTGCCGATCTTTTCAGAGAGCTATTATTAGTATCCTACCAAAGTTCTCGTCTTTTATTCTGCCGGATTTACAGTGTAAGCAAGAACCATCGACGTATGAATATAGACGGGACGCTAAACGAGAGAGTTGCGAGGCGTGCATGGGGAACTGCCGCGCACGCTATAGCGCTCCACCTCTTCTCGCTCGCCGCACCAAGGCAACGACTCGACTCGATAACCACATCATAATATTCTTCAACAAAGCTCTTTAGAGTGGGCTTATATTCCCACCCGTATTATATTATTATTATTATTATTATTATTATTATTATTATTATTATTTTATTATTATTATTATTATTATTATTATTATTATTATTATTATTATTACTTACTTACTTATTTATCCTTTCGGTGGATCGCCGTCTCCATCGGATACAAGTGTTGTAATCTTGCCCCAGGTCTATTATCTCTACTTCTTCTTCTTCTTCTTCTTCTTCTTCTTCTTCTTCTTCTTCTTCTTCTTCTTCTTCTTCATTATTATTATTATTATTATTATTATTATTATTATTATTATTATTATTATTATTATTATTTATTATAATTACCTACAGCACGATCAGTTAAGTCGAAAGAAAACACCATTCACTGATTCATTAAAACTAACAATGTGTAACACCTCCCCCCCCCCCTTTCCCCCTTTTGTACTTATAGTCCACTGAAAAGGATGATCTTGTTGAACTTCATCCTTTTTGATGTTTTCCCCATCATTATTTTCCGTCTCTGGTACATTTGCCCCGCTTTGAAAAGTCTCATCCTAAAGTAAACGCTGGAGATGGATTTGACTAGCTGTGTGATGTGATTGGTTTCTATGGCTATCTCGTGGTCAAAAAAATGGTCCCTTATAGAAGGGAAAAGGCTAAGGTGTTTGGAGCGGAGATGGGACAAGACGACGGTCTGCATGTGAAGGTCAATGTGACTCTGGGACGGAAGTCTGTCCATCAATGCTGGACTAGGCATAGTGCAGCGAAACACCTTTTCACACGTTTCCACAACTGTCACAACACCATTTGATGGGATGGTTAGACCGCCAGTGTTCTTGCGCTTGAGGAATTGAGATTGCGTAGAAGATGTGTTTTGTGCATCATACAGCGCGTCCTTACAGGTGTTGCATTTGATGGACTTTTGGCTTTTTTTGCAACAAATCCGGCCGTGTAAAATAAACAGGACTGTCGCCAATCTGAGTCGCTGACGAGAGGCGTGTCCAGTAAGTCGTTTATTGCCACCATCATTTCTTGGTCCTCTTCCTCTTCCACTCTTGACTTTTCACAATCCATCTTCGTTAGAGGAACTGGCTTTCTTGTGTCCAGTGGGAAGTCCAGTTGCAACTCAACTGTGTCGTCCTGTGGGGTAGAATTTCCATTGTCCGACGCCTTGATCAAGTTGGTTATCATCAGACTTTTGAGGGCACTGCGGAACTGTTGGGCGTTAGGGTTGTTGTTCCACCCATTTCTCTGCCAAATTTTACTGAAAAACATTTCGACGTGATCCTGTGAGAACTTGTAAGTGAGGAAATACTGGTTGCCACGGGCAAAAAGTTCTCTTGCAAGATCCAGGGTTGATTGGGCCGTTATGATGAAGCCCAGGACACATTGATTCTTCAGGGTTCTGTGTATTGGCAATCCGATGGCTCTTGGAGAGACACGAGGTATTTCTGGACATCCTCCAAAAATGGTTGCCATGACTCTACATTCTGGGGACTCAAGGCAGCTTTCGAACCTCTTGCAAACGGATTTTTTGTGTTGAGTATATCAAACAGCCGGTCGATTGTCCGTAGAAAAAGGCACGTTTCCTCAGAGTCCTTGAATTGCTCCAGCTTTAGGTCGTCCCTCAGATGGTCAATAGCTGTGGCCACACTATTGGACAGTGTTTGCGCGGCTATTTTGACTTTCATTTTCACATTTTGAAACTTGATGTGTTTTTCCGTGATCTTGTTTGCAAGGTACAGACTGTCTTTTTTCTGTAGCAGGTGAAGTTGGACAATGTATTGCCAAGAAATTGCTTTCACTCCGCTGTTCGTGGTTCTCGTCAAGCTTCCTGTGTCCGCCAGTAAGTTTCTGAATAGCTTCAGCATATGGGGAGGGTCACATATCATGTAGACATTTTCATCCTTAAACTGAGGGTGGGGATGTTTGAAGTTGGTCTTCAAAGTCTCCAGATTTATGTCGCAGCCCAGCTCTGTTGCGGCTTTCATGTTGGCCTTCAGACCGTCGGCGACAACAGCTTTTACTATGAGATTGTAGTCTGCTGCTTTTTCCATGGCTTCTTTGATACAAAATGCCAGCTGAGAGGAGTTAATATGGTCCGTCACAAAATAGGCCATTGGCACTTTCCATCTCCCTTTCAAACTGACCAGCATGAATACCAGTGCATTCGTAGCCTCCCGACTGTCGACGGGTCCTTGTCCGAAGTCTCTGAATCCGCAGAATCTGTGCTCACTGGGTACCCATGACACGTCCTGCCTTATACTCATTTCGTCTAATATCAACGAGCAGTATTTACTATTGGTCTCCTCAGCTTTTTTCGACGCAACTTGTAGCATATTGTCCAGGTATCCAGGCGAGCAACTAATTGACGCTTTCCAGTGACGAAGAGTCCGTTGGTGAGGTAGACGCAAAATGGGCCTCACAAACTCGTATGCCTTCGGAGACAAGAAGTGAAGAGCAAGGGCAAACTTCTTCACCTTAGGAAGGTAAATCCTTTTCTTTGCGTTACCACATCTTTGAATATGACGAAAAAGGTCCAGAGACATTCCACTAAAAGTTTTTTGTAGAATCGCTTCAGCTTTGGCCTTTATTAACCGTTGATTTTTAAGACCGCTTATGATCTCTGTCAATTTTTTGTTACGGGATTTTGATCGCATAATTTTTGTGCGATTGTTTTTGAGTTTTTTCCTTAGCCTTGCCAGTTGGTTTTCTAGTTTAGTTTGTTTATTTGCATTTGAACAAAAGTACGTGTGGTCTTGAAGAGCGGAATTTAGATTTTCACTGGTTCGAAATGGTCGATTGCTGGTCATAGTTGGGTTTCTTATTAATTTTCTCCTCTGGATGGCCGTTTTCGGCTGCAAATGTTGTGGATATGTAAAAACGGAAGGAATTGCAGTCTTTTTCAATCGCCACATTGTTTTGCTCGCTGTAAAGTCTGTGGCTGTAAAGTGTTTGCTGCAGATTCTAGTGAACCGAGATGGTGTGAATTTCTGTCGTTTAATCGCGACAATCCATTGTTTTCTCATTGGAGGATTTGAAGGAAAACGGTGGAAGGTAAGATCTTCTTCTCTGTCATTAGAATGAAGTTCGGACCTCTTGGTCTGTCTATTAGAACAATTCCAGGCAACACAACATGAGCCTTTCCATTTCTTTTTCTTCAGGCACTGACAAAACAAAACAGAAAAACCCAAAAAACAATTAGCAATTATCAATGCTTGTTGCGGAATATATTTAAAATCGGGGCCTTTTCGCATCAGCACAGTAAGGGGCTTTCGCTTAGGCGGGATTTATAGATAAAAATATAAAATATCATACACAAATAAAGAAACAACAACAACAAAAGTTAAATTACATAGGTTATCTAAGACCTAGCTTACCACTATTGCTATTGTGTGGCACGCAGCATGAATCAGACACGAAAATGCCGACATGTCTACGATACCTATAATCCCACTTGCATTGCACACTGACTGTTGTTGATGCTAAGACAGAAACGCAGTTCTGCACCATCATTTGCATACATTACTCAATGGGTAGGAGGTGCACTGCCCATCGGGATGTATTGCTACAACAAGATCGATGAAATATGATTGGGTTTATCAATTATGTTGGTTGCATGCATACCTCCATAGTGTATTTTCGTGATTTTCTACTTTCAGTATATAGATTGACTCAATTAGACTGAGTATTGCTGTCGATGTTATAAGTCAAACTAAGTTGAAACATTCATAACCGACGAGGCGATACGGTTGTAAACCATACATGCCATTCGAACAATGCGCGGGAGTACTACACGCAGACCCGAGGGTGGAGTCATATAGGCGATAATGGCTGCGCACGCAAAAAGCATCGCATTTTGCCCCGCCGCGCAGTGGAGATTTCCGGTCTATTATTAGTAAGTCAATGGCAAGAACCATAGAATTAACCGAATGAGAATACGTACGGAGCCTAAAAAGTGTCCACCAATGAAAGCATTCAGCGCCATTATATCTTGGGCTGGGAATGTAAGCATTACCATTCATTCGGTCTCTATGTCAACATAACGACACAAGAAAAACAACAAACAATATCAAAATCCACAATAAAATGGTTCAGAACTGTTGCGTATATTTATGCTTCAATAAAGCTGTCAAAAATGAAGTTAGAGAATCTGTGTAACCATGCATTATAATAACCTATAATGTGTTTTCCAACCACCACATCATCACTATAACTTCCACTACAACCACCATTACCACCTCATCACTACCACAACTACTACAACCACCACCACTACATCATTATCACTACCACTACACCACCACCACATCATCATCACTACTACAACCACCACCATACGAGTCTTGATGAGCAAATCTCCCACAAACGACGGCTCGAGTCGTCAATCTTAGGCTGTAAACTGAGTGTATTCATTTTCCTTTCAGGTCCGTTTTGCTCTCAGTTTGACCTTTGCTCTCAATCAGTCTCTTGTTTTATCATAGCAAAATGAGTGACCTACTCGTTTTCAGTTGCCGAACCGAACAGGAATCGAACTCGAACTTTTTATCTCAAAATTAAATTTTCTTTCAGTTTTCTACCAGCAAAGTGAAACTGCAACACACATAGTTTCTTTGTTATTGTTTTTAGAACACCTTTTGGGTGATGAGTTCTCTCTAAATTAATGT
>NC_088362.1:83164785-83224785 GCF_034508935.2 Berghia stephanieae
GATCTTTCCCATTGAGAGGTTTTCTTTTCATAATCGAACCTAAAACAAAACAAGGTAGCGTTTTTGGTTCAAATGATATGTATCTTCTACATCGCTATTACAAACAATAACTAACTACTACTACTACTACTACTACTACTACTACTACTACTACTACTACTACTACTACTACTACTACTACTACTACTACTACTACTACTACTACTACTACTACTTTTACTACAACAACAACTGCAACAGCAACTACTACTTGAACGTGGTATCTTTCACATAAATCACGGTTATTACGAAATCTTAAAAAAAGTAATGTTACCCATTGTCTTAAAACAGCACTGATATTATGTCGGAGTAACTTTGTTTTTCTTATTAATGGTTTTACGGCGTTTTCAACACGTGTAGGTCAAATCAGCGACGCAGTGACGCAGAAAATGCGATTTATGGCTATACCAATGAAACTTGGATAAAGTGTAAATGATTTATTGAGGACTAACTGTTCAGATTTTCAAAATGACTAAAAGCCGACGTGTACATATATGTAAACGTCTGGGATTCGAAATCAATTATGGGCCTAGTTTAAAACTTGTAATGAAGAAATTTTGCGTCATTTTTGAGATTTCCATTACTAGAATTAGCCCATAGTGAATTGAGATTTCAGACATGTAAGTAAGTACACGTCGCTAAAAGAACAATTTCACATTACCTTGAAAATCAGGTTTATTCTATCCCTCCCATTGGAGAACCCCATCCTTTCTTAGTAAATTCGAAATCGTTGAATAATGCTTTGAACGCAATAAATAACAAAATTATTCAACGATTGTAGAATATTTTCGCACATTTTATTGGTGTGAAATTAGGTGTAAAAGACAGCTGATTGGTAATTAAAATAATCTTTCGATGCTCATGAATACAAATCCAACGTTTTTTTTTTTGGCTGGGGGGGGGGGGGAGTCAAATAGTCATTCAAGCAGATAGAGAAAAATCCAAATTATGGCGAATCGAAGTACTACTATCATATTATCTATTGGTCACGAAATTAAATTTCTTGACGCCATGTCCGATTTAATCGAGTAGATTTCAAGGGACGCAACTGGTATTATTTTAATATAAACATATGATTTTCATGGTCGTCGCCCTTACTATTCAATCGCGACTGCTTTACTCCCATTATATAAAAAAAGAACTCTTACCTATTTCGGACATGCCATTTTCATTTTTTGTTTTGTTTTGTTGCAATTGCATTTATTTTTTTAAAAAACCCACTGAATGTGCTCAATGCGCTTTACAATAGAAGGAACGAAATTAACATTACTCAGATATTTGTTATTGTTTATAGACAGCCACGGTTACATTTAGTTTTGTTTGTTGGTTCGTTATATCTACAGGTGGATGTTGTGATAAATTACCGAAATGCATAGAATCAATACTCAATTGTCATGTTTACCAGTTTGACATTGAAAACCCACAAATGGAAGAATCCCATAAGTTTCTTAACTTGATATTATCAACTTTAAAAGATCTGTATGACTGACCAATTTCTACAGTCTAAAGTAATTGCCTCTCACCAGAGACAATCACCCCCACAGAACCTGAACATCACTCACAATTTTAACACAGGTGATTGAATAGCTCAGTTAGTAGAGCAGTAGCTTCACACGCAAAGGGACCAAGATCGATACCGGGTAGCCGGCTCTGTTAGATTTAGCGGAAAGAACTTTGCGATAGACGCATCCTATCCGAAAGGTAATAGGCAATTACTATTGTCCGTTTCACGCTATAGAAACTGGGATAAACTCCGGCTTTAAGGCTCTGAAGGGCTACTTTTTTAAAAATTGAATAAATTGCATGGCGACGCAAAATGTTGGGGATGCATTTTCCTCCTCCATGTGTCAATATGTTGTGATAAATACTCACAGACGGTTGGGCGTATTGATGCTATGTATTTAGGTAAACTACTCAAAACTACAGAGCAGTAAAGTTAGGTGCCCCAAACGTAAATAATAACAAGTTGCTAGTGATTTCCGTTAGGGACCGGAATAATTTACGCACAATATAGGTCTCCCAATTTTGTAGTTTGAGTTGTAGGCAATACACTTTCAGTATTGAAAATATGTTTACATAAAATCTAACAGTTGCAGAAATAATAATATAAGGCTAAATTATTATGAAAATCAGGCTCCGAATAATTCTCGTTTTGTTCACACCAGCGCAATAATTTGCTCTGGTCTAAAAATAGATAGACTGTAACGTTTGATAAATTTAGAAAATTTTACCTTTTGTTCCATAAAATATCCATATCTAGACATTATTTGATGCATGATCGAGTATTTATGAATATGTGTTTCTTTTGCCACCTAACAGCCAAATTTTAAAGGTTATTTTTTTCTATTATTTACATTGGAACGTGAGCTGTCAAGACAGGAACATGTGGTTTGCCACGTGCTTCTCGACCTTTGTTTACGTTTGGGGCACATAACTTTACTGCTCTATATGTAACCTTAAACGTTTATATTCTGATTTATGAAAAACGAATATTTAAAGTGGCTGTCTTAAAAAGCTGAGTGACGTCAACAACAACGACGATAACATCAACAATACTACTACGACTTCTAATATTGCTACTACTACTACTACTACTACTACTACTACTACTACTACTACTACTACTACTACTACTACTACTACTAATACCATTACTACTACTACTACTACTACTACTACTACTACTACTACTACTACTACTACTACTACTACTACTACTACTACTACCACTACTACTACTACTACTACTACTACTACTACTACTACTACTACTACTACTACTACTACTACTACTACTACTACTACTACTACTACTACTACTACTACTAGGAAAAGGAAATATTTTCGCTTATACAGATCCAACCAATCATTACACTATTTTGAAAAAAAATATTTTATAATAAAATATCTTACTCTTTTATTTTATTTCTTAGCGGTATTCTTCTAAAATCGCATGATGCCTATTGACATCGTTTATTTGTCGGCGATTTCACAGATGAATCAGATCTATGTTTCGGTGAGGAAGCTCAAGAACTAAATGGAGCAAAACACATCATGATTGAGATTTTTTTGGCTTCAACCGATTCGTCGTGTGGATCTTTGGATAAATTCGACAGACCAGCTGATGAATCGGATTCATTAGAGAATTCAAACGGATCAGACGACAGAGGTGAGACAAAAAGTGATTTTCTTAAACTCATGGTCTGATACTAACTTATAGCCTGACATTAAAGCCCACTACTACCCATTTTTGACGTCATTTTTAGGTTTGTGAGTTGTCTTTAGTAGTGGCCAAGGAAACAAGTGATCCCATTGGTTGATCTGTTGAATACAACTCACGATTTGTTTTCTTTGTGGCCAAAGACTTGTCTTTTGACGTCATTTGGGGGTTAGTCGTTAACTTACATAGCCCGACACTAGAACCGTAGCCATCGTTAACTTATAACCTGACACTGACCAAAAAATGAAGTCAAAATGCCAGTCTTTTGCCACAAAAGAAAACAAATCGTGAGTTGTATTCAATAGTTCAACCAATGGGACCACTTGTTTCCTTGAGCTCTACTAACGACAGGTGCAAAAACCAAATAATGACGTCAAAGTGCCAGTCTTTTTGGATTTCAGTGTCAGGCTATAACATAACGATGGCTACGGTTCTAGTGTCTTATGTCAATGACTACGCTAGAATCGTTACCTTATAGCCTGGCACTGACCAAATAATGACGTCAAAATGACAGCCTTTTGCTACAAAAGAAAACAAATCGTGAATTGTATTCAACAATTCCAGTAATGGGACCACTTGTTTCAATGAGCTCTACTAACGACAACTCACTAGGCCCTGCAAAAACCAAATAATGACGTCAAAATGCCAGTCTTATTGGGTTTCAGTGTCATGCTATAACTTAACGATGGCTACGATAGAACCATAGTCATCGTTATGTTATAGCCTGACGCTGAAATATAAAAGGACTGGCAGTTTGACGTCATTATTTGGTTTTTGCAACGCCTAGTAAGTTGTCGTTAGTAGTGCTCATGGAAACAAGTTATTTCATTGGTTGAACTATTGAATACTACTCACGATTTGTTTTCTTTTGTGGCAAAAGACTGGCATTTTGACGTAATTTTTTGGTCAGTGTCAGGCCATAACTTTACGAAGGCCACGATAGAACCCACTAGGAATTATAGTTGACGTCATTTTTCAGGTTTGTGCAGCGTCTAGTGAGTTGACGTTTGTAGAGCTCAAGGAAACAAGTGATCCCATTGGTTGAACTAATGAATACAACTCACGATTTGTTTTCTTTTGTGGCCTAAGACTTGTCTTTTTGACGTAGTTTTTGTCAGTGTCAGGCCGTAGCCAATCTTTAACTTATAGTCTGACACTAGAATCCACTAAGACCTATATTATTTTGATGTCATTTTTAGGTTTGTGGACCGCCTCTTGAGTTGTCTTTAGTAGTAGTGGCCAAAACGCTTCAACAGTTGTAACGTCACTTCCCTCGTAATGACGCATGGTAACTTAGTAACTGGCTCTTAACTATCGGAACAATGGCAGATGCCCTTATGTAATATTTCTCTTACGAGCATAAAAGCGTAATCAGAGGGGAAAAATATTATAAACCTGATCATGTTTTGACTTGTACACATTCTGATCACAAGACATATGAAAAGTTCTAGCCTGCATGAAGAATAAAGAGTACCGATTGTCTTTGTTTAGAACCACGATGGGCGCGGTTGCTGGGCGACGTGACATCAGACTATTGAATCCAATTGCTGGAAAGAGCCTTAATCATTAACCAGTTGACTGCCGTACTCTGGAAAGACCTGTGTTTAATCATTTTGGCCAGAAAAAAACTCGTCGTTCAAATATCGATCGATTTAAATGAGTTTCAACTTGGCAAAAAGTCTCTACCAACCCTGGGACTTCGCGAGGTGTCTTTTCACGTCAGGTAACTGATTAATTTGCTAGAAGTATGATATTTCAATTTCTGTTACTTTAGAAACTGTATCCGTTGACCTCAATAAGATATATTATGTACCCACCACGTCAATCTGGTATCAAGTCAGAATGAAGGAAGTGCGAAATATAAAATACATTTATTGATTGACCAAAATTATAAAATTGTAAGTGCGCTTAATTAATTATCAGAATGTATACGGAGCAATATTCACTAAATCTACTCAATGCGTCCCATCTATCTAGACACCCATCCACCCAACCATCCAACCATGAATCTATCTATCAATCTACCTATCTATCTATCTATCTATCTATCTATCTATCTATCTATCTATCTATCTATCTATCTATCTATCTATCTATCTATCTATCTATCTATCTCTCTATCTATCTATCTATCTATCTATCTATCTATCTATCTATCTATCTATCTATCTATCTATCTATCTATCTATCTATCTATTTATCTGTCTATCTATCTGCCTATCTATCTGTAGAGATCTATCTATCATATTTCTATCTATATTTTATTATTCAGTATCAGTCTTTAAACGTATTGTCTCCTTGTCTTCTCCAGTTATTCCAGAATGTGAAGTTATCTGTGAATGAGGACCGGGAATAAAAAAATCCCTTTGATCGCTGCAGAAAAAATCCAGGCCATGTAAATTTCTTTCCTGTTCACACATTTCGCATTTTAAATCTTCCCAGTAAATATCGAAAACTGGAGATCTTTAGAGATATCCGACGCATGCAATAGAACTGTGAAAATAAAAGTAAGCTTTACCAGTCTGATAGTCCAGACACATATCCCAACTCAACAGACCGGTATCCTTATAGTGAACTAAAAGGAAAGCGTGGGATAACGAGATACGGCACGGGCGTCATTGGCCAATCAGATTCAAGCACTATTAAAGACTCTGTATGCCCATGTCATGAATGCCAAAAGTCAGGAGATTATTACGTAGAATTTGCAAGGATAAAAGTGATCACTGCATCGCATGTTATATACGATGATCCAGAGGCGGAAAACGCTGTGGTGGAACTATTTTATGATTCTGTGGACAGAAAAGAAGTTACGTTTCTGTATGGGACCAAGACAGTTAGTTGTGATGAGGACTTCTTCGAAGAGGATGTCAGCGTTGATCATGATGAACTTGCCAGGATTGCAAATTGTAATCGAGACATATTTGAAATGACATGCGTTACTCACAACAAGGAACTGGTCAAGAAAATGAAAGAACTCGACATGCTATCGGGTTTTCAGCAAGAATAATATGACGGGGAATTATTCCCCTTTGGATATATCATATCCCATCCTCATGGACGAAGTAAACGCGTTACTTTGGGAAATATTCTAAACCAACGAGTCCCAAAGCCTGATCATCATCATCATCATCATGGCCTTTTTCACCCTGGGTCAGGGTATAGGCCACAGACAAACAGTTTCCATCCTTCTCTATCCTGAGCTAACTTTTTTTAAATCTCATTCCAGGTCTTACCACTTCTCTGTATATCAGCTTCTTTAAGTCTTCTCCATGTTCCTCGTGGCCTTCCACTTGATCTTTTGCCCTGAGGGTTCCAGTCCAATACTTTCTTTTTTATAGTTGAGTCATTCTTTCTAAGCGTGTGTCCAATCCACCTCCATCGTCTTCTTCCTATTTCCTCTCCCACTGGTTTCTGCTGTGTTCTTTCCCATACTTCTTCATACTGAAAATACTCATTATACAATTAGTACGGGTACAAGCGTTAGATATCCTAATGCCAAAACGGAAAACCTCGGGGAAAAAGTTTCTTTGACGCTGCCCGAGGAAGCTAAATATCTATGTCAATATGAAAATGATAAAGAAGATTGCTCTCATGAGTGGGTGACCTTTCCCCATGGAACGAAAGTTACCGATGAGGATGGATATAAGACGGACCTTGAACCGGGTACAAAGTTTGGTTTAGAGTATGCAATGAAGAATTTCTCTGTGAGCAAATACTTGTCTTGTTACGTAACTTACGACATCGGTGCGTGCCCTGGAAGCAGTGGTGCTGTTGTGATGACCACAGATGGTACGGATCCAAGTTGGTCACATCATTCGGGGCGTCTTATAGATGGCAACAACCGAAGTGGCAAAGAAATGTTCCTCCTTCAGAAAGTAGTTTAAAAACGCTAAAACAAAAAGACGACACCACAAGAATGGAATGAATACTAATCGTAGCTGAGGTGTTTATTCCTTGTTCTGTCACTGTCGTAGGTGGACGTTCTTTTCTTCGTGATGACCTCCATGTCAACAAGCTTGACCTGTCAATCGTGTTACAAGTTGTGAATTGTTTATTTTTCTAAACATTTATTTTGCAAATGCTCGTGAGTATAGTATCGTGGGAAAGTATCGTTTAAAAAATCTTGAAATATCGTATCCAGAAGGTACTGTGTGGTCTTGTTTCGTATACATGCCCAGAAGGGACCGGTAAGGTCTTTGTTTCGTATACATGCCCTCGAGCAATTCACCGCGCCCTAGCCCACTTTGTGCTAACACTTTTGGGTTATTCGAGCTACAACTTGGATAGAGAAGGATGGAAGGATGTTTATCTGTGGCCTATACCCTGACCCAGGGTGAAAAAGGCAATGATGAGGATGATTGTTTATTACTTTATTTATCAAATGTTATAATGTTTTTATCTATTTGCGGGTACGTGGTTTTAGAGGTATGACACTCGCTTTCTGATCTGAAGGTCATAGATTCGAGCCTCACTCAATGCGTAGTTGAGCCCTTGGAAAAGGCGCTTCATTCACATTCTCTCTCCGTACTCAGGTGTAAAATGAGTATCAGGCCGTTAACAGCATTTTTTTTCTGTCAGAAAAAATCTAATATCTAACAGGCGTCGTATCTCGTCCTACATGTTAAGTGTTGCTGTTGGCCTGGGACCCCTTGTAACGCGCTTTGAGTGGATATTGCGCTATATAAAAACTCTTTTTTTTTGTAAAAAGAAGGTCCAGGGTTTGAGTCCAGGTCTGAGTGGCGCATAGTTGAATCCTTGGAAAAGGCTCTTTACACACATTCTCTCATCATATTCAGGTGTAAAACGAATATCGGGCCATTGACTTGTGTCTATTCGGAAATAGATATTGTGATATCGGCTAGGCGTCAGTCATGTCTCGGCCTACATATTAAGTGTTTCTGTCGGCTAGGGCAGGGACCCCTTGTAAGTGCTTTGAGCACGTTTAGAGGACATTGCGCTATATTACTACGACATTCACTCATCATGTCTCTCTCATTCAATATTAACTCACCCAACCCTAACACTGACTATATTCGTAGTAACCGGGGTTACTTTTACCCCATGCCTGTTTATTACATTTCTATGAGACAAATAATAGGCGTAGTATCAAAGCTAATGTTTTTAGTTTTTGCATGTTAATAGTAGTTGAATAAAACTATCTATGTACATGCTCATTTTAAAACATTTGTTCAAATTTTGAAAAGTAGCAAAAATCTCAAGGATTGAGTGAGTTAAAGCTGAGCCGTCAAATGCAGCGTGTACAGAAGTGTCAGAACACAACTTTTATCGGCAATGTGGAGTTGAACCAACATATTATTGAATATTAGGACACTTCTGTCTGGCCACGCATTACCACTCTCTAGCTTTGTGTGCTGCACTGCAGCTGACGCCATTCTTATTATAGTGTTCACATAGAGTAAATCGTTTTGAAACTTTTCCTCATAGGATTGAATAAGGGGCAGCCTGGCTTTGCTTCGTACCCGAAAGGTACCGAGTTCGATCACCCGCTGCGCTGTGTGGCTTTGAGCAAGTCACCTCTCCCTAGCTCAATTTGCGGTGCTGCACTGCGGCTGACGCCTGGGTTATTCTGGTCTTCCCTTGGAATATATCCTAGAGACGAGACAAATTTCCCCATATGGGATGAATAAAGGACATTTTATCTATTTATTTTATATATTTTAATTTTCTATAGGAAGTTTCATTTCACTAAAGGTTCTGATCTCATGAATCAGGTTGGTGCAGATATTATGTACTGCCGTGAGGGGTATCGGACTATGTCGATAACAATGTCCACTGCTCTGGAAATTGTCACAATTTTGGTATCCACACCGGCTATGTGATCTAGTGGTATTACACTCGCTTTCGGGTCGGAAGGCCCTGCGTTCGGGCCTCACCCGGTGCATAGTTAAGTCCTTGTAAAATGCTCTTTACTCATATTATCTCATCGTACTCGGATCTAAATGCGTACTGGGCCGCTAACAGCGTTGTCTCATTCGGAAAAAAAATTGTTATATCGCCAAACAGGCGTATGTCTCGCTCTACATGTTTAGCGTTGATTTTGGTCAGGGAGCCCTTTGTAAAGCGCTTTGAGCACGTGTAATGGATAATGATCTATATAAAAGCTTAAATCTTTTTTTTATCTGGCATTTACGCAGAAAAAGATAAGATAACGTTATTGTTTGTAGAAAAACAAACAAACGAGATGAAGAATTAAAAAAAACCCAGGGACATTACTAACAAACAAACAACCAAACAAACCTACAAACGAAACAGCCAAAAAATAAAACACACACAACAAAATACATACAAACATGCAAACGAAGAAAAAACACCCACAAACGACGCACATTAAATTTACAGTTTGCACTCCGGTGAAGTTTATTATTGGCATCAGTAAAAAGCACCAAATTCAAAAATACATCGCTAAATTATTATATTTTATTTTTTATTATTATTATTATTATATTATTATTATTATTATTATTATTATTATTATTATTATTTATTATTATATTATTATTATTATTATTATTATTATTTAAAATTAACAACAATAATAATGTAATAATAATAATAATAATAATAATAATAATAATAATAATAATAATATAATAATAATAATAAAAATAATAATAATACAAATAATAATAATAAATAATAATAATAATAATAATAATAATAATAATAATAATAATAATAATAATAATAATAATAATAATAATAATAATAATAATATAATAATAATAATAATAATATAATAATAATTCATTATTCTTCTACATGACATAATGGTAAATAAATATAATATTCATATTATTATGACGAAAACTACCGTCCAAGCATCTTTGGGAAGCGTGTAATTTTGTATAATAGTCACTTGATATATCGTGGAATCGTACCTACATAATTAGGAGTTTTTCTATAACCAGTCTTTATAATAAATCTCAAAGTGGTTCATCAAAGTACATAATAATCATAAACATATCATATAATGTTATCAATATAGAATTGCATAAAATAATGCATTTTTTGTTTCACCACCATAAAGCGTAAATGAACGTAACTTAAGCCATCATGGCAGCATTATTTACAAGTCCGGTAACAAACTAGCAACCCGTTTGTTTAAATTTTGTTCACAATGACTTCATCAGTTGCAGCGTACTTAGAGTAGAGATAACCAAAACATTTTATTCCTTTTTGGCCATAAATCGACAGCTTCCTATTTGAATGATTAAAACCGATGAGTGCTTATTGCAAACTAGTGTAAATTATATAAGAAAACACGGAGAATCAACTACCCCATTCTGAACAAAAAACCCCACCAAAATATCATTTTTCATTTTCAGCCAGAAAAACTATACTGTAAGTTGTATCGATCGATTTTGGTGACTCTCAACCTATGACAAGGTTCTAGGTTGATGTGTACTTATTTACAGGTCTGATAACCCAAATTCCTATGGCCTCTTTGCTGTACGTAGTGGAAATACTCTCAAATAAGCGCAAAATATTGTCCATTACAACAATGTTAAATCAAGTCCATAATTAAATTCGGTTATCAGACCTCCAAATATGTGCACGTCGTCCTTGACTAAACCTGAGACTTCTTTAACTTAAAATTCCCACGTGAATTTTAAAGTTATCATAATCGAAAAACATTTATCTAGAGTTAAATTTTATTGGCCAAATTGATGTTTTTGGCCGGAATGATATTGAGCAGAATGTGGCCATGAAATTATAGACTGCTTCTACAAAGATCATCATTGCGTCATGGAGTGTTCGCAAGGTGTCACCAATAGGTACCCTGAATGCAAGAATCTGTCGTCATTCTGCTCTTTGTTATTATGTTTAGACAGCCAAAAAAGGTGATTAGTCCTCCTAAATTCTCTCTAACAGGCTATATACGATAAAGGTAAACGCATAGCTATATGTGTTGGTTACACTTATATTGGCGGAAAGACCGGTGTGCATTTTACTTAACCGCATACGTTCCCCAATAAAGAAATAGATAATTAAAAAGATGGATATATATATATATATATAAATATAATATAAATATATAAACAAACATGAAATAATAGTGCTCAACTTTAGTATAAAAGGAGCTATTTATAACGATTCGAAAGATAATTAAGATAGTTTGACTTCTACAACGTTGTTATCGAGCGTTCGATAACAACGTTGTAGAAGTCAAACTATCTTAATTATCTTTCAAATGTTTATATATATATATATATATATATATATATATATATATATATATATATATATATATATATAGAGAAGATGAGAGATGAGAGAGAGAGAGAGAGAGAGAGAGAGAGAGAACTTAGAATGACTAATGCGCTATATGAAATTTCAATACACTCTTATATTTGAAACCTTTATAAAAATTAAAGAGCACTTTTCAATGTTTACTTTATTTTGGTGTTTATGACTTTATTCTGTAACACAATGTTGTTTTATAGAAACGGGCAGTAATTGACAATGGTGAGGACCAGATAATTCCCACAGCATTTTATTAGTTAAATACAATTTTTTGAGTCATCATTTTCTGGGTCATGAGTTCACAAACAACAACAACAAGAACTAAAAAAAACCTCCTATATTATTTCATCATTCGGGATTATTTTACCTTTAAAATCAAATTGAAATCTTGGAAGTGTTCCCAATCGGTTCGCGATGAAAACAAAGTTCGAATAGAGAATAGAATAAACGTAAGAGGGCATGGGATTATTTAGATTCTACCCCCAGGACAATTTGTGATTCAGTTATATTATCCGATCCAAAGACAGTAAAAAGAGATTCATTATATAATAATATATATATATATATAATATATATATATATATAATATATATATATATATATATATATATATATATATATATATATATATATGTGTGTGTGTGTGTGTGTGTGTGTGTGTATATAGTCATTTACAAAGGGAACTAGACAATTTGTATTTGCTATTATTATTGCTACGCAGCAATTGTCGCACCAACAGTTCACGCTCAATGAACTTGTTTTGAAATGTAACAAACCCGTAATTCGACCAAAAATGACCACTTTGCACAAAGTTGTTCGATTGTGATAATTGGCACGGGAACTCAAGGACTGGGATATAAGGGACGGAATTTTGTTTAAAGACGAATCGCTTTTAAAAAAAAGTTAATTCCAGAGACAAACGAACTTCGTGCTCTCGACGTGAACGTTTCAATGATGGCATTGAAGTAACAAATCGAAGTTAAAACGAATCAAACAATGACTCAACTCAGACCTATACATCAGTGATATTCTTGAACCAAGAGTCGTCCCGTTTATTCGGAATCATAATAATCAAATGGCGATATTTCAGCTTGATAACGCCTCGGCATATAGAATGGACAAATAACTGCTTTCCTAAACGATTCAAAGGTAAGGGTGATGAACCAGTGCCCAGCTCTGTGAGCTGACATGAATCCTATTGAAAATAATATATGGGATTTTATGAAAGGAAATCAAATTTAAAAAAAAAAAGAACAATAAGAAAAGAAAGCTGTATAAAATTCAATGAATTATTCGACAGACTAAATTTTACAATTTGGACTGATATACCAAAAGATACAGCCAATCAGCTAACATCATCAACGAGGCGAAAAGCTGATGCATTGACCGATTCTGACGGCGGACATACAAAATACTGAAGTGCGTCATCTTTACTGATTTCAATTTTGTGCTCGATTTTGCAAAATCGATTTTAAATGATTGGTTTTAAATATCTTCAGCTTTTCAACAGTTTATACAATGCAATAAATGATGCATCCAAAGAAAACTAGTTTTGTCTAGTTTTTAAATTTGTATGCCATTATATTAGTTCCAACCAGTATTGAATTATTAGCGGAATATAACTGTCTATTTTCTTTTGTAAACGACTTTATATATATATATATATATATATATATATATATATATATATATATACGTGTGTGTGTGTCGGTGTGTTTGTGTGAGCCATCATCGTCTATTCTATGTCAACCATAAAGCAATAATATGGGTATCTAGTTAATTGAAATTTATATAAATATATTAATAAAATATTAATATTTCAATCCAATCTCTCTCTCTCTCTCTCTCTCTCTCTCTCTCTCTCTCTCTCTCTCTCTCTCTCTCTCTCTTTGTCTCTCTCTTTTATTTTTCTTTACTTCTCTTTCCAGGACATCCAGAACCAACACTTTCTTTGAATTATATTCAATATAAATGTAATCCTTTTGTACCACTAAATGGCAATAAACATTAACACATTATATTATAACATAGTCAATAGACATAAACATGACATAACATAAACATAATATACGCACGTATTGGTTATAATATAACCCAGTCCATAATTAATATTTTGTACGATCAGTTAAAAGAATAATATTAAAATTTTGTTAGCAGAATGAACACCATTGAGAAACGGAAATACCTTTGAACGATTTAAAATTATAATAATATAATCTGTTATCGCAACGGCCTGCATTGTGAAATTGTAATCCAATAATGTTTTTTTTTGTACATAGCTAATTCAAAACCTTTTGCAATAATGTCGTAAGACGCAGCACGTATATAATATTATATCTCTATAAAATCACACTATTAGCTAATTGTAAGAGTTCTTGTGAGTGAATCCACCGTGACATTTAATTTATATGCAACATCAAGAAGATAGCTCTTACAGAGTGGGAAATTTTTTAAAGGTGTATTCACGTGACAAAGAGTCAACTGAACGCTTACGTTACCACCCGCCTGGACCCAGAACTGTGACCCACTTTCTCAAAACGGTATTATGTCGGAATGACCCTGGTGCTCGAAATTCAATTCTAAGCTTTACCTATTGGATTAAAATTAAAATAAGTAACCGTTTATTGAAGAGAGTGGGCGTAGTGTCTTGTAATTGAAAATGCTTTGACTTCCTTGCTCTGATTCTTTTTTGACTTTAATCTTTTAATCATTTTATTCATCCATACCGGACTGACGCTTTGGGTCACAAATAATTTATCCCTCCCCAAATAATTCCATCACATTGCACCATAAAACCAGACCTGCCAACTATTACCGAAAAGTCGTAGAATGACGAAATTTTGGCTCCAATTTCATAACTTGATGGGCCTCTCTAAGTCATTAAAACAATTTGAAAATGAAAGTTGATGCCAGACTACATAATTATAACGACCTGGAAGTGGCATTGAACCCTTGTGAGGGTAAATTGTTGATTTTGAAAGATAACTATAGCGATAACAAATTCTATCCCCTAAAAATTACAAATTATAAAATCTGCAAATAGGCAGGTCTGCATAAAACCACTGAGTTTTTATGTTGCTTTTTAAAAAAACCCTTTAAAGTAAAAAATAAAAATTTAAATATATCTCGTCATCTTTTAAAATCACTGTTTGTTAGCTGTTTCACTCCGACAAATTACCAACTGAGATGGAGGGTTACAAATATGTACATTTATAGCCTGTGAACGGTTTTACGTCGGGACTCTCAGATACTGAAAATTAAATCTATAAACAGAAGTAATAATAGACTTGTGACTAGATTTCTAATTGTTTTATTAAGAAATAAATACCAATGTGAAATTCAATGTAAGCTTCAATTTAATATACGAAAACAGATAAAAAGGTCGTTTCCGGTTTCCCCTTTATCAACAAAACAGGATGAACGAAACACTACAGACGAAATCCTGTTTTGTTGATAAAGGGGAAACCCGAAACGTCCTTTTTATCTGTTTTCGCATATTAAATTGAAGCTTACAATCAATTCCACATTGTTATTTATTTATTTGAGCTTCGAGCAGCAACATTTACATTGTTTTATTGAGATGAAACTTGTAGACTCTAAAGGGAGTAAAATGTAAAATCGGTTTAACTTTAAATATTCTTATCGTCACCACTTCATACCCGATAAAATACCTATTTGAATCGTTGAGTTACATATTTGTGATATAGTCAAAGATGTGACGTCATTTGAACATAATAACATAATGATATAATAACATAATAACATAATGAAGGCAAGCTATGATTATTAACATACTGCAAAAAATCCATCCAAAGTTCAAACAATGCTATCAGCTACAAGTATATCTCTGAAATCCGTTGTGGAGAAGTGGAAGGAATCGTTATAAAACAACTTAATGGTCGATTAACTCGTTATAAGAGAGGTTCTGAACTACTGATTAAAAATAAAGGGAACATGAGAGAGAGAGAGAGAGAGAGAGAGAGAGAGAGAGAGAGAGAGAGAGAGAGAGAGAGAGAGAAAGAAAGAAAGAAAGAAGAAGAAGAGAGAGAGAGAAGAGAGAGAGAAGAAAGAAAGAAAGAAAGAAGAAGAGAGAGAAGAGAAGAAAGAAAGAAAGAGAGAGAGAGAGGGAGGAGAGAGAGGAGAGAGAGGAGAGAGAGAGAGAGAGAGAGAGAGAAGAAGAAAGAAAGAAGAGGTAGAGAAGAAACGAAAAAGGAAAAGACAAGAGGAGGAGAGAGTGAGAGAGAGAGAGAGAGAGAGAGAGAGAGAAGAAAGAAGAAGAAGAAGAGAGAGAGGAAGAGGAAAGAAGAAGAAAGAAGAGGAGAGAGAGAGAGAGAGAGAGAGAGAGAGAGAGAGAGAGAGAGAACCGCCAGATGAAGCTGTAGAGTAAAATATTCACTCAAATATTCCGGTCAAACTAGGAATCCAAGAGGTATGGTACCCACCGCTTGGTTGACAGAGAGAGAGAGAGAGAGAGAGAGAGAGAGAGAAGAAGAGAGAGAGAGAGAGAGAGTAGAAGTAGGTAGAGAGAGAGGGGAGGGGGTTTAGCGAGCAAAATGCTGGGTCATCGCACAGTACAGTATGTGTTAGTTATAGTGGAGTAGATATAGTAGTAGTAGTAGTAGGTAGTGTAGTATGTAGTAGTAGTAGTAGTAGTAGTAGTAGTAGTAGTAGTTAGTAGAGTGCGTATAGTATTAGTGTAGTTAGTAGAGTAGTAGTATATATAGTAGTAGTAGTAGTAGTAGAGTAGTAGTATAGTAGTAGTATGTATAGATGCTAGTTAATGTATGTATAATATAGTAGTATGATAGTTTAAGTGATATAGTGTGAAAAGTTTTATTAACATGTTATTTGTTACCGGTCACCTTAAAACGGTAATTTGTCGGATTGAGTTAGAAACTAAAAATTGAAATTTTAGTAAAATATATGATATTTAGGCCAAGTTTTTAAGCATTATTGAAGGGAATAAGTATGATTTCTTATAGTGACAAAAACGTTTGTATATAGCGTAAAGGCCACTCGAAGTCTCAGAGCGCTTAATAAGGGGTCCCAGGCCAACATCAACACTTAACATATAGGACTAGAAATGACACCTGTTAGGCGATAATACATTTTTATCGGACAGAACAACACGGTTAACTGCCAGGTACTCATTTTGCACCTGAGTACGATGACAGAATGTGAGTAAAGAGCATATTCCAAGGACTTGAACCCAGGAGCTTCCGATCTGCACTGCATCATTACGACATAACACCGTTTTGAGGCGATGGGTCACATATCACATTATTTAAAGTATAGCGAATGGTAGTAAGTATAACGTACTGTGTTCTTGTTGTGTGTGGACATAATCACTTAAAAACAACGTGTAAATATCGACATCCACTTACTTGCAGGTCTGATAATCCAATTCCTTTTGCCCTCATTGTTGTTATGGAAATTTCAACAACAACAAAAAAATAATGATGCAAAATATTGTCCATTACAACAATGTTAAACTAGACCCATAAGTGTCCGATGTCCGACCTGCATATATGTACACGTCGGTAAATATTTCTTCTTTTTTTTTATCAAAACATGCGAAACACAAAAAGTGAAAAAAATCTGCTAAATTGAAAATAAGGGTTACACTTTCTGCTGGTAAACCCATATTCATCTTTCAAAATTGTTATGAATTAGTTTAGTTCTATATCGTGTAAAAGTCCAGTTTGCCGCTTCTAGGAGCGCCTGGGGTAATGATGATGACTGATGGGAACCTTGTCGTGGGCATTATATAGGACTGACCCCTTCAATTATTTAATATCATCAAATTCAGTGGAAAAGTACATCAACCAATTAAATAATATCCCTTAATTTTGTAGGATTCAAAGAATGAAGACAGAGTCGCATCGGTAATTCAAATAAGTTCTCCGATTGACAGCGCGGTAGAGCAGTTCTTACCACAGATGAATTATTGTGGAAATAATACAATGGTTAGAAAAATTACTTCTGTTTCAAAGTGCGTTAAATGGTCCGGTAAGGGTGTATATATTCCAAATTAAAAATAAAAATATGTAAAATTGAAATAAAACGATGGACGAACATAATCAAACTAATCAATCACTTCACTTTTGTTTAAGTCATTTTGTTCATATTAACCATTATCCTTTTTTAAAATGTTACGTATATCAGGCGATATTATTCAAGTAATAAGTTTGCGTAATAAAAAATCTCTGAGATGAGTTAGTTTTGTTGTATGAAATTAAATTTTGTTAACTTAAATAATCACATAATTGCAATATATATATATATATATACAAATCCTTTTCGAAAACACATCACTCGTTTTATAACAAAGAATAAAATATACATACAAAGTAAATAAAAGTTTAAAAATTGATCAAGAAGAGGACTGCATAAATTAAGCAAATGGAAAATAATAATTAAATATTCAGTTAATTTATCCTGTAAAGGAACATTACAAAAAACAAAAAAAAACAACAAACAAAACAAAAACAAAACAAAACAAGACTGCACTCATAAAAATAATGGTATAATATTATTCAAGTACATTTTGGTGAATCAGACAGATAGCTTTAAATACTTTTTGTTTTAGGGTGGAAGTGTCAAATACAATCTTGCAACAAAATGTCTGTTTTCCTGCCTCTTTAAACAAAATACAATCGAGTCTTCGAATATCATTTTTCAGCAAAACAAAGAAACACACAAGTCTATATAAAATATGTAATGTAATCGATTCTTAATATAGTTATAGTGACAAAATAAACCACAAGTCTATATAAAATATGTAATGTAATCGAGTCTTAATATAGTTATAGTGACAAAATAAACCACAAGTCTATATAATTATTCCATTTGATCGCAAGATCGCTTTCTCAGTGAAAAACACCAACTCAGAAGTCAATAAATGTGAGGCAAGAGCAAATAGTTATTCAACAAAATCTACCAAGTCTATGTATTGTACAAATTAAAAAAACAAACAAAAACATTTTACATAGCCTTTTGTTGTGACCGTATAAGTTTTAAATTAGGAGATGCAGCACCAAAAAACTTTATTGATAAAAATATATAAATGTTGATAAATTTAAATGACCCAAGACTTGCCAAATAAACCTTACACTCCAAACTTATTATAATTCTCGCCATTTAACCTTTAGAAAATTGCTTGATAGGCCAGGGTCACTTTAATCAACGATGGGTGAAGTGAACGGTTTGCAGTCGTAATTGACTTCTCTGGCTGCCATTAACCTGCCAACAGCATTAAGTGACGTCACCTGCATACTTACTAACGAGGTTAATTTCACCCTTGATAATAGATGATTAATCAAAAGGACCCCTAGTGTATCCTAACATATGGAGTTTTACGTTTTAAACGTTTTCTTTGACTGCTTAAAATGTGTATTTCGATCACACTAAAAATAATTTTAAAAAACAAAACAGTAAACAAAAAAAAAACCCAAACAAAAAACAAAAAAAAAAAACAAAAACAAAACAAAACATAAAAAAAGAAAAAAAAAGAAAGAAAAACATCACATAAAATCAAAACAAAACAAAAACTAAACAAGCCAGAATTTTTTTTAAATCAGGTAAAAATCAAGCAATCAAAAAAAAAAAAAAAGCAATGGTTCTCGTAACTTGTCTCCATTGTGTGTTATTAACATGCCGGACGAAACGAAGTTACGGAATCATTGAACAACGCATTTACTCTATGATATGACATGTTATGCGGTAAACCAAATGACTCTTTTTAACTCTACAGTGCACACATACTTTGAACGTTTCCGGTGTAGAATTCGACCTAACGTATCATCCTTGCTGAGATAACGATTGTAAAGTAAATATATTAGTAATTGTAATAATGATACTTATAATAATAATAATAATAATAATAATAATAATAATAATAATAATAATAATAATAATAATAATAATAATAATAATAATAATAATAATAATAATAATAATAATTTTTTAAAAAAATAAAAATTATAAGGAGGAGGAGGCGAAGTGGCCGAGTGGTTATTAAGGCATTGCACTGTGACCCGGAAGGTCCCAGGTTCGAGACTCGCTTCCGGAACATTCGTTTTTTTCCTTGGGCAATTCCTGTTGATATCAGAAGAAGAAGAAGAAGAAGAAGAAGAAGAAGAAGAAGAAGAAGAAGAAGAAGAAGAAGAAAAAGAAGAAGAGAAGAAGAAGAAGAAGAAGAAGAAGAAGAAGAAGAAGAAGAAGAAGAAGGAGAAGGAGAAGAAGAAGAAGAAGAAGAAGAAGAAGAAGAAGAAGAAGAAGAAGAAGAAGAAGAAGAAGAAGAAGAAGAAGAAAAAGAAGAATGAAATAAACTGTAAACAAAGATAAAAAATAATAAGATTTTATAAACTCAAATGAAGTAACACGTCACCATTTCGATCTCTCAAAATGACCACAGATTTTCCAATTCCCTTCTTTGAAAACGCCTATTTGCCCTCGGGGGAAGTAACCGAGTATTTATTGTTAAATAAGGGAAACCGTTTATCTAATCTTCTCTCAGCTCCGGCGATCGACCTTCCGTCTTTGATGTGCGTGTTAGCCTGTGGGAGGGCAACGAGAAGATGCTATGATCTCTTATCTTTTATTGTGTTGTGATAATAGCAAAATGTTGTTTTCGTGATGTTGAGGCGCATAAATAGATACGCTAATATCAAAGTCGTTAAACCAAGTCAGTCCGTTTAATATAATGATAATATAGGCAAAATTGACAGTAGTAGTAGTAGTAGTAGTAGTAGTTATAGTAGTAGTAGTAGTAGTTATAGTAGTAGTAGTAGTAGTAGTAGTAGTAGTAATGGTTATAGTAGCAATAATAATAATAATAATAATAATAATAATAATAATAATAATAATAATAATAATAATAATAATAATAATAATAACAATAATAATAATAATAATAACAATAATAATAATAATAATAATAATAATAATAATAATAATAATAATAATAATAATAATAATAACAATAATAATAATAATAATAATAATATAATAATAATAATAATAATAATAATAATAATAATAATAATAATAATAATGGTAATAATAATAATAATAATAATAATAATAATAATAATAATAATAATAATAATAATAATAATAATAATAATAATAACAAGGAAAAAAGTGCCATCCGTGGGTCATCGTTAGAATAGAAGCCCTCCCCGAGGCATTTCACGAAGGAATATAGATAATCCATCAAACAAACGTTGGCGTCAACGGGGATCATTGTATTGTCCAAAATGAGCAAATTGTGGGTCCGTTTAACTATTTCGCCCAAAGAAAAAAAAAAACATAACAAAAAAAAAAAAAATAAAAAGACAAGACGAAAGTGTCTGAAATGGGGGACACAGTGCAATGACTTGATCACTCGGCCACCTCACTTTTTACCCATTTCCTTGAAATGATGCTTCATGTGTATCTTACATTTTTTTGTCTTTTGTAGGAATGAGCAGGAATCCTTACTAGAACATACAAAATAAACCCGGGTTTCATGTTTTTGACTATATTACGGAGCGTCTGGAACCAAAAACTAAATCGTATTTATTCTGAAAGTAACGAAGATGTCATTATGAAATTTGTTTCAGTTCATAAAGAAATCATTGAAGTTTTTTTTTGCTAGTTGTCTGATGGCAGTAGAATCGGTCAGCAAAGACATGCTCAAAAACACTTGGAAAGAATTTGAGCGTCGCATCAAAGTACTGACCACACAAAATGATGGACACGTTGAAATCCGTTACAGATGTTTGTATTTTTTTTTAAATCGTTAAAAATCTGTTGTCGTTTTTATAGTTCTGGTTTGCGTGAAACAAAACTTGAATTATTTCTCTTTATTTTCGCTAACATCCTGTGCTTATCTGTGCTGTCTGTTTTTCCGAAAACTATTATCTTATTGGTTCCAAACGTCTGTGACACCCTGTATATTCAAGTTTTAGAATCTAAACCACTCCAACAATCTAGTATCATATCGGAACAATAGATCTACACAGCAAGGAGATGATCAAACAGCACCTTTTTGCGTGCACAATAAAGCTAATACATTCCATTTAAGTTAAGACGATGGCTGCTTCTTTCCCTATTTAAATACACTCTTAGGGGCATAACGCCAAAATGGCAAAGACACATTTCAATAAATAACATCCTGCTCAATGCGTGTCTTTAATTTTATATCTGGAAATTTTCGGATTAAACTGGAAGAAGAAAATTGACTTAAATTCAAAATTCAATAATCAAAATAATTTTAAAAATCAAATTGATGTTTGATTAAAAAATCTCTTTTTGAGCATTAATTTTAAGTGAATATTACAAGCTAAGTTTAAAAACTCATTTTTTGACACCAGAGTCACCTCAACATATCAAGGTTTTTGAGACGATTCATATTCACGGTTTTTTTTTGTTATTGGCTGAAGAAGGAATGAGCCCGGAACTATCTTTGTTTAGCATTTTGTACTTTATCTGTAGCAGTAATATTCATTTTTGTACATTTGATCGCATTATAAATTAACGCTTATTACTCAATTTGTGGTGCTGCATTGCGTCTAACGCCTTGTTTATCTCAGTCAGTCCTCGAAGACAAGACTCTAAATATTTCCCCCAAGGATGATTACAAATAATACTTATCTTCTTTTCATAAAATAATAATAAAAATAGCAAAACGACAAACACAATTAACTGAATGCGAGGTAATCAAAATCTAATTATTATTAATAGAAATTACAAACAATATTTTAGTAAGACACTTTTTACTGAATATCTGAAAAAGGGTGAAGACCAATATCTATTTAGATCTTTAAATTATAAGACATTTAAAATAATTATCACATTTAAGAGTTCACTTTTAAATCCCCAACTACATTAACAATAACATGGGCTAATTTGCAAACCTGCACTATACATTTTTCACAATACAAATTGCTGTTTAGTCTCGTGATAATCATATATATTATACAAATAAATCTGAACGAGGTACCATTTCAATATACAATCCTGGAAATCAGAGGGAACAAAGATAAAGAAAATAAAATCAATAAAACTGAATAGAAACCCAAAAATCTGTTACAACTCTTAATGTTTATAACTTACAATAAACTTGCTGTTTATCCATGAGTAACAAGAACGGATAATTTGCCAAACAAAAATGTACATTAAAACAAACAAACAAACAAACAGACCGAATTTGAAGAAAAAAGTATTTGAAACCAAATCTCAAGATGTTCACCCTTGTTGTTATGACTTGTCGTTTTAAAATTGTCGTGGTGCAGTTAAATTTGCTTATATTATTGTATCGATCTTTCGTTCTTAAAAGTTTGATATCATTTATCAGGTTTATTCTCAAATTTGGTTTAACAAATCTGAATATGGATGAAATATCCCGAATTTAGCCAATTTTCGCCTCCTAAAAAAATGTGTATCATATACCAATCAAATCTGCTTTGACGTGCGCGTTTTAGTAAAATACTCATAAATTCTGACTGCCATATATGCCAATCCTACTCACAAAACAACATTTATAGGAGTAAATGAGAGCTAATCACCCAACTGGTAAACAATATACAACAAAAGAGTTGAGTGACGTCAACTTATTTAATCCCATAGTCTGACTGAGAGAATTTATAATGAGATTAGGTCCGTATCACCAAAATGGCGGGTTAACATCAATAACAGAGAGTCGAATGACGCTGTCTTCGTTCATTCTATAACTATAACAGGCAGGTCTGTACAAATGCCAGGCTATAATAGTGCTATCTAAAAGGAGTTCTGCGATTTCATGAAAATATCGTTGACAATAAAGCAGTTTACGGTAAATGTTCAACTGGTCAATCATTTATATACACGTAAATTAAGACGATCTGAGAGAATACATTACAGAAGCTCTGTGTTCAAATCAAAAACAGAAACAAAAATATATGTCACCTATCGCCTCAAAACGGTATTATGCCGGATTTATCTAGAAGCTGAATTTTGAATATACAACCACGGGAACGAAGAAGAAGAAGAAGAAAAATATACAACCAAAAGAATTTTTCAAAAATGAATTCACAGGTTTGGGGTTGTTTTTTTTGTTTTTTTTTTTTCCAAGATGAGGGTAATTTAAATCGATCGATATTTGAAGGACACGTTTTCTAGCCAAACTTTTAACACTCTTCTTACCGAGTAGAGGAAAATTGTCACATTTGTTACAATGCAACCAACATTTTTCTTAATCAAATTTCTCTTGTACATCATAAAATTTAAAGAAAATGAACAGTGTGTTGTAGAGCATGTTTTGCTAAAGAAATCATGTATCGCAGGAACTTACTGCTATTGTGTTTGAGTGATAATCAAATCTATTTTTGAGTTAGTTGGGTGTGAAGATCTGGGGAAAATCCTGAAAATTTATGGCTGGTAAGGAGAGTGTTAAATACGTGTCTTTCCAGAGTACGGCAATTAACTGGTCAAAACGAAAGAATATACGAGAAGTATCAAGTTCACTCCGACAGAACACTTTTTTCAGACGATGGGTCGATGGGTCGCATCTATAATTCTTTCTCAAAACCGCCTATATTCATATTTAATAAGAGGGGTTGGATAATTATTATCATTATTGTATTTTAATGTCAATTGGCTTCAACAGTCGTGACGTCACTTCCATCGTAATGACGCATAGTAACTTAGTAACTGGTTCTAAACTATCGGAACAATGGCGGATGCCCTCATGAAATACTTCTCCGAGAGGAGAAAAACATTATAAATCTTAATCATGTTTTGACTTTAATACATTCTGATCACATGACATGTGAAAAAGTTCTAGTCAGCATGAAGAATATAAAGTACCGATTTTCTTTGTTTAGGACCAAGCTGCGTGTAGCTGGGCGGACGTGACGTCAGACTATTGAATCCTATTATAATAACAATTTCAGTCGATTCGACTCAGTAGTAATACATTGAAAACATGTTTATAATCTATAGAAATATCAAGCTAGAATACTTGCCAAGGATCCTCCAGGACAAGTTGTTACAGCATAGTTTAGAAAACAAAAGAAATCAAATGTTGTATAAAGTGCAATCTAGTATAGATCATGTATAGATCATGTATATAATTATATAAAAATGAGATTTTATTAAGTTGTTTTATTTTGAATTTGCATAATACATTTTGAAATATATGTTAATAGATATATATAATGAATCATAGCACACATTGACAAAGTATAAAAACACGAATTTTGTAATAGATGACTAGATATATCTTTTCGTATAAAGCATGATGATGGTAAATGAATTATATAATATATCATACATATATACATAACACACCACACACTTACAATATATACACAGTCAAAATGGACATGTTATAGTATAGACGTGTACTAATTTGCAGGTCTCATAACCCAAATTGTTAAGGGCTCATTGTTGAAATGGAAATAGTCTGTAAGATAAAGGACTGAACAAGTTTGTACGGTACCGACTGGTTTTTAAAGATTTTTTTTTCTTGTATTTTTCTTTCTTGCTTTGTCTAGCACCGTTCAAACACACTTGTTCAGTTCTTTATCACACACCGGTGCCTGCTCCTTAATTTCTTAATTAAATAGTCTGTAATCAATGCAAACTATTGTCCATTTAATTAATCTTAAAACAAGCCGAAGATTCCGTAGAATGTAATAATGTTAATAAGCATTTAATTATTTGCGTACGGTTATGTGGAATATATATATATATATATATATATATATATATATATATATATATATATATATATATATATATATATATATATATACTGTGAATACTGAACTGAAGACAACACTAAGTTAAAAGGCCATTATCATTTTAATGAGAGGAAACAAAATAGCAAAAGTGTTATGTGACCCATCAGGTCAATCTGGCATTATGTCGGAATAAACTATATAGATGAAGAAAATTGAATTTAGGTTGAAATGGCCGAATTGGGAAATTTGGGTTTTTAATCTGAAAATAAAATGACTATGAAACAGTGCCAGGCAAAACGGAAAGAAAAACACAAGAAAAAAAAAACACCAAAAAAAAAACATTCCGAAAAACCAACCTGCCAATGACGTTGTAGTTGAGAAAATAGACAAAATTACACCAAAATAAAATTCTGATTCGAAGTTCGTGGGTTCAAGCCCCCGTGTCATTAGTTTGTTTTCATAAAGTAGAAAAAGTAGAAAGTCACATAGGAGTCGATGACCTCGGCGTGGCCTAGCACGCAACCCCTTTAAAGTGAGGATGGAAACACATGTTAGTTTTTTTAATTCTTTTTGGAGTTCCTGCTACAGTTCTACCTGAGTTTCTTGTTACTGCTTTGTCTGGACTCTTTCATACACGCCGTTTTCAGTCTTTTTTCTTGGACCAGTGCCTGATCCCAAATTTGTCACTTTGACATTTCGGTTTTTGGAATTTAAGAATCACAACTTTCTTATGAACGACGCCATGGCTCACAGCGTAAGAACCAGATCTGCAATAATCGAACCCCCCCCCCCCCCCCCCCCCAAAAAAAAAAAAAAAAAAAAAAAAAAAAAAAAAACCAAGACAAAAAAAAACAAAAAAACAAACAAACAAAAAAAAAAAAAAAAAAAAAAAAACAACAAAAAAAAAAACAAAACCAAAAACAGAAAAACAACACATTAAAATTTTTTTATAAGTAAATCGGACCTAGATCTAAATAGCGATATATTAACATGACTCCCATCTTTTCAAAAACGCACACTTCAAAGAAGTCCCATATTTTAGAGTTTTTCACAAGATGAGGTCCATTTTATTGGATCGATATTTGAAGGAAAAATTTTCAGGCCCAAATTTTATAAATTATTGTTTTTTTTAAAAACAGATATAGATAGTATGCGCTTGGCAAAGAAGCACATAACTTTGCCATCCGGAAGTATAACGGACAAACACACAAAACTATTTGTAACCATGAATTTTTATCGTCTGGTTCATACAGTTTAGTGAGAAGTACTCATAAACGTGGATGGCAAAAACAATAACAAAGACTTGATTCACGTCATCTTCGTTCTATCTATAGAAAAAGGTATTATTCAAGTTTAAATAACCAGAAATATGATGTGTCAGTTTTTGTCACTTTTCAGAGACCTTAGTTTCCTTCTGTACTCAAGTAAACAATTGAATTTAATCCAAGTCTCAAATTGATAATTACTAAATCAGTTTTCAACATCTAAATAAACTCGACATAATACGCTGTGTCACAACTTATTTGAGCGTGGTTAAAATTGAGAACCTCGAACCCAAAACAGAACGGATTCTTCATTTTGTTCATGATATTGTAAAAAGATTTGAGAACCAAAGAAATGCATTGTATAAAGGTATTTGTTTTGTATTTGTAAACCAAAGCCAAAACAAACAATACAGTGTAGGCTTATATAAAGAGCACAATAGCAACTGAATGTGCTCAGAGCGCTTTTAAATAATTTGTAAACTAGATACCATGACATCTCACGAAGTCGACAATGGAACGCATACTCCAGAACTCTCAAACGTCATCGACAAACCAACTCAGTAATTATAACCTTTTAATATATATATATATATATATATATATATATATATATATATATATATATATATATATATATATATATATATAAACAAAGCAAAGCAGAATCCGTAGCATATTTTGAAGACATGTTCAAAACAAGTCATAAATGATACAAACTGTGAAGACGTAAATTCGTGGAAACCTAAAATAGAATTTAGCTGAAGAAATTTGGCAACAAAATAAAAACAAAATAAAACATTGAGCTAACATTGAAATGGACTTTTTCAGGATTTTTGTTTGGTGAAGTTACTTGGCATAACTAAGGGTAACTTAATAATATTTGGCTGAAAAAAACTTTGGCAATGAAACAAAACATAACACTTTTGGTACGTAATGTACTTCGAATACCTCTTGGGAACTTAATTATATTTAGCTGAAGAAATTTGGCCATAAAATAAAACTTGGAGCTAACATTGAAATCGAATCTTTCTATCTTTTGATAAAGGTTTTGGCCTCCACTATATTAAGTACCATTTGTCGTTTTATAAATATAACACCTTCTTTCACAAAAAAATGTAAATCAATACAAAAGAGAAATCATTATTTCACGAAAGGAAAATTGAGTCGCATACTAGTAATATTAAGGGTTTCTAAGTTGACGATTTAAAGGCTGTCTATTATATTGAGATTTGTAGATAAAAATGTTATCGTTTTGTTAAAATAGAATATAATTTCAAAGTATTAGTTTTTTGCCCTTCTATCATAACAATGAAAAAAACCCTCAAATCTTTAGCTGTTAAATGGTAATAAACATAACATAGTAACTTTACTATATGTGACCAATCGTCTAAGAACGGTATTATGTCGGGATGACTCAAGTTAAAAATAAAATATGATTTTAATAATTAATGTGGCCAGAAATGTGAAAAGTTCAATTTTGTCACCATATATAAGAATGCTCATTATTCCCAATTAAAAAAGATAAACCGAAATATCAAATTATTGCCTTTATGATCAAACTTTTTAGCATCCATACTAGACCCATATTATGATACCGTGCGTTGTAAGGCAATATATAACCAGTTATGAGAGAAAAAATTACAACGAAAAACCCAAGTCTACTGGAGTCACTACTGAGAGATGGTGGCAGCGTTAGCAAATGTGCCAATGCCTTATAAAAATGATGACCCATCGCCTCAAACCCGTTCTATCATCTCGGAATAATGGACGTGCTGACATTTGAATTTGTGGCCAAAATGTGAAATTTGTGTCAAATTAGATTGTTTTACACTTGGTTCATTCCCACATAATACCAGATTGACGCGGTAAGTCACATCCTATTTCTAATCTTCGTCCTGGTAGCAAAATGCCGGCATTGTACAAACGAATAATATAAATTTGATTCAACATTTTACACAAACGTCATTCTATCACGCGGGACAAAACCCTCTTTGGGTATTCTAGGCAAGGGAGGTGGCGTTTCCACGATCAGCTTTTTCTGAGGCGTGGAGTTGATGGAGTACTGTCCGGGCCCCACTTCCTCGTAATGAGGAGGAAGGGTGGAACCCCCAACCGATCCGTTGTGATAACCAGAAGTAGTCGTATCACCGCAGGATTTTTCAGTATAGTGAAAAGCAGAGTTTGTGTGGGGAAAAATAGCGCCAATTTTGGCTAGTTGATAATGTTCACTGGGACCCTCAGAAACGGGAATTTCATACATGTCATTTCTCATGACGTCACAACAAGAATGAGGGTAGTTCCCATTATGAAGAAAAGGGGGATAGGCTTGATGGTGTGAGTGTGAGTGGTGGGAATTCATTGTGCCATGTCTGGAATCACGAGTCATATAGTCTATGTCCCTGTTACTTGGCGGTCTCGCCATTCGGAACGAATCGTTCGCTTTTCGATTCCGGACGTCTGGCATTGCAAACATGAGCTTCTCCCAGAACCAAGTATCGTCGTATTTCAAATACGTTCTTGTTCGCATGTACGCTTTGAGCGTGTTGTCTAATTTATTAACGTCTATGTTGTGCATAAGAATAAGGATGACCCTGTTGCATCTCTCGCTGAGAACCTGTTGATGTGCTGTTTGGAATTCAAAACGACACCATTCGGACTCCAAAAAATTGTCCGATACGACTAGAATAGTACGCTTGCTGGCTTCAACGCTCCTCACGATTGTTTCAGCTATGCATGTACCGACTGGAAAATCCCTGTAGTGGACACATAGTCTAAATTTTTTATCTCCCTTTTCTAGCCGTGGCGCCAGTTGTCTCACAACAAAGTCTTCGTCCTTGTTGCTATAGGAAATGAACGCGTCATAAGGACGCTCGTTGTCGTCAGAATCCTTCGCCATTTTAAAAGCTCGAATTCCAAAACGTGTAAAACAAAATAACTGCACAAGATGGCGATTTGTGTAACCCACGACAATCAAAACGACGATGAAAGCAGCGATAATGCACGCAGCAATGAGAGCATACATTTCTGATTCAGACTGTGCTCTCCTTGCCATGTTATCCGAGGAGTTTTGATGAATTGTCGTGTTATCAACACACACGTCCTTCTGAAGATCCAATAATAGGCGAGCATCCGGGTCATTTGACGGGAGAAGCGAATCCACAACTAGAGGACGAGAGCATTCTATTGAGTTGACATCGTCGATGAACTTGGAATTGGTCAGCACGAACTGCAAAAACTTGCATGAAAATGACGCGTCACAATTCCATGGGTTTCTACTTAACGATATTCTTACACTTCCGGATTCAATAACTAATGATCTATTAATGAATCTGTTCAAGTCCTGAATATGAGTGGTCATCAAGGCGTTTCCACGAAGGTCTATTCGTGTTAAAAGCGGAGGAATTAGGAACGCGTTATTGTCAATAAAGAAAATGTCATTATTCTGAAGATATATTTCTTCTAGTTTATCCAGGCCTTCAAATGTCACGTCATAAATTGTAGAGAGAAAATTGTCATGGAGATATAGTTTACGTAAAGATTTTAGTCCCCTAAATGTGCTGTTTTGTATGAGTTGGATCTGACTGTTGTTAATATACAAAACCTCAACGTGTTTCAGAGCTAGAAAAGTGTGTTTTTGTAAAACTTGGATTTTATTCCCATCGAGTCTTAGATCCGTGGCACCCTCGGGTACCTCTTCGGGTACATTAGTTAAACGTGCCTTGCTACAGTGTACCTGATGCACCGGCATATGGTCATCACCAATATAGCAATGGCAGGAAGGAGGACACTGAAACTTACAGTGGCACGAGTCGAATTCACAACACATGCAGGTACTGTCACAGTGATCGGTGTAGTTACACAAAAAGCGCGATCGGTCTATTTTTGCCAACGGTTTTTGGTATCTGAAGAATGGGGAAGTGCACAAAAAGTCTATAGAATGTTGGTTGATATTGAAATTTGGTAAAGGTGCTATATCCTGTAAATCTCCATCAATCCAGTCCTTCAGCCACCCAAGACGACAGTCGCATACGAAAGGGTTGTATTTGATTAGAAACAATGGCTCGTATATCATGTTGAAGGTGATGTCAACATCCGTTTTAGATAAAGACACGAGTCTGTTGTGCTGAAGATTGACTATTCGTAAATGATTCATTGATTTAAATGTACGGTCGGATATGAAGCCAATTTCATTATTTTCAAGATTCAGGTATTGAATGGATTGAGGAAAATTACCTCGAAGTACTTGTGTAAGTTTATTATGTGATAGATTTAGATCAGTAAGCTTGTGTGTATGACTGAAAACCCTGTTGATGTCCATTATCTTGTTGTGAGACAGATCGACCATTTGAAGGGAGTGGATGTTACTAAATACTGCATCGCTTAGAGATTTGATCTCGTTATGTGATAAATCGATGATTTTGAGGTTTTCACAATCACTGAGCAACTTGTTAGGGACCGATGTTAACGTGTTGTAACTGATGTTGAGATATTCCAATCTTGTGAGACCTTTAAAAATGTTGGTATGAAGAGATGAAAGATTATTGTGGTTGAGATCGATTGATCTTAAATGTGTTGCCTTTGACAAAAGTGGGAATGAGGTGAGTAAATTGTGAGATGCGTTGAGATGCTCTAAACTTGATGTGGTGTCAAAAACACTAGACGCAATAAGGACCATTCTATTGCCGCTGATGTCCAGATATTCTAGACTTATTAGATCAGAAAGTACTTTTGGTTGTAAGAGTGGTATTCTGTTGTAGGCTATACTTAGTTTCAAGAGCTGTTTTAATCCAGAAAATGAGTCGGGATCTACCGATGTAATACTGTTGTCATTTAAGTAGTATTCACTTAAAACATGTTGGTCGTCGAATGCTACTTTTGGCACTGTTGGAATTTCATTGGAGGAAAGATCCAAAATTTGTAGTTTAAATTGATAGGCAAAAGCATTTTTAGGAATTTTCCGGATTTTGTTGTTGTTGGCGTATAGATTCTCTAGTCGTAAAAACTGTGACAAGACATCATCGTCGATAGATGTGAGCATATTGTAGGAAACATTCAGGGCTGCTATCATCCTCAGGTCAACAATCTCCATCCACAAATCATCCCCTAGCCCCATATTAGCAGCATCGAGTTGTAAAAGACGAGGCAATGGACTGAGTAGATTTGGCGTGAGGTGCCTAATATCATTTCCGGACAAACCCAGAACAATGAGATCATTGCATTCGCTGAACAAATCTTCATCAAAATTTGTAAAAGAATTGTTGGTAATATCCAAAACGTGCAACCTTTTGAAAAACGTAAACGAATCAGCCGGTGCTTTGAAGATGTAGTTATCAGCAATGCCCAGCCTGTAGAGATTCGGCACAGTTTTCCCCAACCACAGAGGAACTTCAGTAAGGAAATTGCGATTGACGTCCAAAACTTCCAGCAAGTTGAGCGCATCTCCCGAGCAGAAAATACCGGAATCATCCAAGCTACTCAAATGGTTCCCAGTCAAGTTGACTCGACGGAGATTCGTACAGGAGCACAGGGGAGGTAAATACCGAATTGAGCTGTAGCTAATTTCAAGGTCGGTCAGACTTGGCAACGCACTGAAGACGTCCATCTCTACGTGATTCAGGTCGGCTCCTCTGATTGATAAAGCTTTTAGTCCTGACAACCCGCTGAAGGCAGATCTGATCATAGAATAAAGACAAAAAGTTATGGATTTAGACTTTTTATAGACTATTTGCGATTGATCATTAGATATGCGTTCTTTAAAATAAAATTTGTCAACCCCCCCCCCCCCCCCCCCATAAAGCACACAACCACAGACAATACAGAAAAGAAAATAATTTTTAAAAATGAACAAAGAAACCAGCAAAGAAACAAAATAAAACGGATTATTTCAGGAAATTGGAATTCATATTTGTGAATGAGCATTTTAAAAGTCTTTACTTGCTAATGTTCTAATAATTAGTACATGAGAGATGCCTCCATAAAGCTCAGTTGGTAGATAGTTCTGCTTTCATATGCTAAGTGGACAGGTATCAAAGCCGGGTGCTTTCGAATGTTTATTTCTGGGATCTGTCCACCCATTGAGTGACTACATTCATTATATCAGGCGCAAAGTATTTTATGTTAAATTTTCGTTCCACCTAGAGGGTGGCAAGCAATTGTTGGAATTGAATTTGTCACTGTTGTGTTTACAACTACAGAAACTAGTATTAACTCCGGCCCCAAAAAAGAGGGGTTGCACAGAGATAAGAAAACAAAACACACACACACACACACACAGAGTGAGTGAGAGAGAGAGAGAGAGAGTAAGAGAGAGAGTGAGAGGGGGGAGAGCGTGTGCGAGAGAGAGAGAGAGAGAGAGAGAGAGAGAGAGAGAGAGAGAGCATTAATTCCTTTTCTCGAAACCATTGGTAGTTAAAATAACAATAAATCATTCCTAAATCTCTTTCATAGTCAGGTTCAATTTAATTTTACCCTTCCTGTCTTTTTGTAGAAATTGTTTTAAAAAGGTTTAAAACCCATTACAAATGACTTTGAAGCCTAACAGCACAACAACAGAAAAAAATATAAATGGGCTCTTACTAAATAAACCATTATCCTGAGCAAATATTACAGTTACGGCATCCTTCAGAACCAGAAATACGAACAATTAAAAAAAAAAAAAGAAAGAAAACAAAGCTTTATAAAATGACAAAACTCTAGCACACACACACACACACACACACAAAAAAAAACCCAAACAAACACACAAACAATTGTCAACTTTCAGAGATATCAATACAAGCTTTGAAAAATGTCAACAAAATCCCAGCGAATGAATACAAGACAAGAAAAACGTTGACAAAGCCAGCCTCCCTAAATCAATCAATGCATCACTGAACGCAGGGAATTCAGAGGCGTGTTCCGTAGGGGAGGCAAAGCGATGCAAAAAGCTCACTTAACTGGTATTTCGCGTTGCACAAGTATTCACTTGGCAGTCATTAACTCGTAGCCTGACTGTAGCCTTCGTAAAATCACGGCCATTGACCACAAAAGTATGTCAAAATACAAGGCCAGACTACCAAAAGGAAGCAAATAGTCAGTTGTATTCTTTATTTTAATCAATGGGATGAGCAATCCGATTCAATAGTCTGATGTCACGCGCCCGGCAACGGCGGCCATCTTGGTTCTAAACAAAGAAAATCATCACTTTTTATTTTTCATGCTGGCTAGAACTTTTCATATGCCTTGTGATCAGAATGTGTAAAAGTCAAAACATGATCAAATTTATGTGTTTTTTTCCCCTTTGGATACCCTTTATGCTCGCCAGAAAAATATTTCATACGGGCGTACGCCATTGTTCCGATAGTTTAGAGCCAGTGTTACTAAGTTACCATGCGTCATTAGGAAGGAAGTGACGTTACGACTATTGAATCCTATTTATTGAGTATTATTGACGACAACTCACAAAGCAATGCACAAAACTAAAACTAACGTCAAAATGGTTTCACATTATCCATAGTATGCGCTTGGCTCAGAAGTTCACAACATTGCCATCCGGAAGTATAACGGACCAACACACAAAATTATGTGTAACCTTAAACGTTTATAGTCTGGTGAATACCGTTTAGTGAGAATTACTCATAAACGCGGATGGCAAAAAAAAAAAACAATAACAAAGACCCGAGTGACGTCAACGTCATTCTATCTATTAATCAACGCAAGGCAACAAGCGAATCTATTTGTCTCGCTTTTGCTCCCTCACCCCACTCACTCACTCACAGACGGAACACTACTCAAAAATAAGTTATCCATCCATGACGCCGGTATAACGTTAACATTTCAATTCAATGCTTATTTACACCGTGTAAACATCCCCAGGCCAAGGGACATTGAGAGACCCTCTTAAATTAATCATGGATTGTTTTGCCCTAGTTTGTTAGGCTCGTTCACATTAGAAAATCGATGACGAATCTAACCCTAATCTTTTGACAGTCATTATTCAGAAATTGGACTTTTTTATTAGTCTTTTTTTTATCGTTTTGTTTATTATTTGGTGTCACTTTTTGTGATCCATCGCTTCCGAACGGTATTATGTCGGGGCGACATGTACATATATATGTCTGACATCCGAACCCACTTATGGGCCTAGTTTAACATTGATCTAATGGACAATATTTTGCGTCATTAAAAAATATTTCCAATACAGCACTGAGCTCATAAAGAATTGGGTTATCAGACCTGCAAATAAGTACACGTCGTGTCGGGGTAGTCAAAATTATAAAAATGAACTTGTACGTAGAATGAGACATGAATTCAGTTTATATTATTGTTTTATTAAGGATAACAAAACAGTTATACCTAAAAATGATTTCTTAGAAAACCCATAATTAACATTTGAACTTTATAATTCCCCTTTATAATTTGTTTCACTTCGACATAACATCACTTTTAAAGGTCATATTATAAACTAATCATTCTTTCTTTGTCATTGTTATAATTTATTTTCGATTTCTCTAATTCTTCTTTTCAAACCGCCCCCCCCCCCCTCGCCTTATCATCATCGTGATCATCATCATCATCATCATCATCATCATCATCATCATCATCATCATCATCATCATCATCATCATCATCATCATCATTTTTTCATGAAATAAACAACATTTAGATCATTGTCTACTCGCTTACACAATACACATAACTAATTTCGATGGAATGGGACATTTAGACAATTGCCATTAATCAGATACTCGTACTTAAAAACCACTCACCTCTGGAGCTTCCTCACGACACAGCCTTCGAATATGAGCTCTTTCAGCCCTCTGAGGTTAGAAAACGCCGCAGCCCAAATCTCTGACTCCGGAGCCAGATCTTCCTGCTCCATGGCGTCATACGAACACGTGATGACAAGAGTGCTGGTGTACTCGGGGTGAAGGTCTTCCTCCACGAGCTGTTTAAGACTCGGCCCAAAGGAACTGTACGTGCAGTTGATCCACAATGCATCAGTCTGTGGTGTGAAACAACAATAAAATGTCGAGTGAATTCGGTTTTAATAACAAAAAAGTACAATAGAAAACAATGAAAAAGAACATGCTTAAAATGAATTGATAGAAATGACAAATACGTATGTGTGACAAATTTTCTTGTCGTTGTTTGTTGTTGCTGTTCTTCTTTTTCTCATTCTTCTTCTTCTTCTTCTTCTTCTTGTTCTTCTTCTTCTTCTTCTTCTTCTTGTTCTTCTTCTTCTTCTTCCTATTCCTCCTCCTCCTCCTCCTCCTCCTCCTCCTCCTCCTCCTCCTCCTCCTCCTCCTCCTCCTCCTCCCCTTCTTCTTCTTCTTCTTCTTCTTCTTCTTCTTCTTCTTCTTCTTCTTCTTCTTATTCTTCCTCTTCTTCTTCCTCCTCCTTCTCATCGTCGTCGTCGTTGTTGTCGTCCTCCGGCATCTCATTGAATGACACTTTGATGTGGTAGCTGTAAGGTCCTGTCCAAAGGTAATGCCATCGACACTGTCCTATTTAAAGCTAGAGAATTTGGGATGGTTTGGGATGTTTCCTTCTCCATGGTTTCTTTGGAGGTTAATGAATACATTTTACAGGGCAATTGGCTGATTAAAATTTTGCTTGTCTATGAGCACAGCAGAGATACAGACACATTTTGGTGTAAGTACTTACGCTATGAAATCATGGACTTAAAGCAGATGAAAATGTTTGCAATTTATCTGAAACACAGCAAAGAGATAACAGAGTTGCTTGAACCGGCCATGTGTAACGATGCTGCATCCACAACAACGTTTACTCACAGATAAAAATCTAGTACAGGGTACACAGGTTGGGCAAATCCAACAATAATCTGATTTATAATTCATCGTAAAGCTTTTTTTATCCACTAGGAAACATCGACGAAATTATTGATTGTGATGATCGCTTACAGTGATTATTCTGCCGTAGACTGGAAAGAAAACAAACATGGTTTTCAAATTTTGGCCATAAAATTGTTATTTGTTTTTGACAAGAAGATGGTAATTTTAATCGATCAATTTTTGAAGGACGAGTTTTCTGGCCAAAAGTTTTAAAACGTGATTGATTTTTTTCACAGTTTGACAGTACGCATTATAATTCCATATCGATGACAATCTATCGTGGGATCTTTGTACAGATTAATATATTTACCCAGTGCGTCAGTCCAGTTTTGTGTTGAAATTAACTTTTAAAAAATAATTTAAATTCTAAGTGACTGATGGTAATTCAAGATTTTTTAAAGTTTAAGAAACAAAACCCACTTTCCTTGTTCAAGGCATTTATTTTAACACAGATTCGTGACCAATCGTCTCAAAACGGTATAATTTCATTTCGGGATGGTTTAGATGTAGAAAGCTGAATTACCAGCTAAAAATATGAGATTATAGGTAACATATTGTATTTTATTTAGAAGAATTAAATACATTCTTTAAAAGCTAAATGTCGTATTTCGGATTAAGTTCAGTTAAATTCACTTCTCGTTATTTGATCCATAATAGAGTTTTGAGGATATTAGTGATATTTAATCACTTAAATTGAAATTGAATTTTATCCAATTGGTTCACGGGTGCAAATGGCACAAATTTTTTCGAGACGATAGGTTATACATCATATTATTGAGTTCAAAGATCAACATATTCAACATCTATAGTACAAAGACATTGTTCTATTTAGATTGGATGTTTTACATCATCTTATTTACATATTATGAAAGGATAGAAAATTTGGTCAATGATAAATTAAGAAGAATAACATGCGAATAATGTACACAATCATTTTGGTGTTGATGTCTACTACCATGTTTAATTTTTTTTAAAAATCCAAATGAACGACATAATCAAATCATTATGTAAAATGAAATGTTATATGGATTAAACCTCAAGTTTCTTGGTATTACGAGGTTATGCCTTTTAAATAAAAAATTACACGTTTGTGCTCTTTGTTTGCCAATGATCGACTTCAACTGATGCAAGAAAGCATGGCTCTCTTCTCTTAGACTCTAGATCTATATTAATTTTGGGGAACTTCTAACTTCTAATAACGATCATTAAGATAAATGAACAATTCTAAATATTTGCATTGATTTGAAGATACAATAGATATAATAAAACGCTAGATGAACTTGTAGCATTGTTTATTTTATTCGACGCTTTTTTAGGCAATAATAATAATAATAATAATAATAATAATAATAATAATAATAATAATAATAATAATAATAATAATAATGATAATGATAATATAATAATAATAATAATAATAATAATATATATATATATATATATATATATATATATATATATATATATATATATAATAACGTGCACGAAAGACAAGACCATAATAAAAAAAAGATGCAATATATTGCACTGACACAACTATTTAATATTTGAGCACGTATATTGCGCAATATCCACTAAATGTGCTCAAAGTGCTCTACAACAGCAACACTTAACATGTAAGAGGAGACAAGTCGCTTGTGGGGCGAAATTACACTTTTTTCGGACAGAGACAACGCTGGTAACGACTATATACTCATTTTACACCTGTATACAGTAAGATAAATGTGAAAAATAGCATTTTATAAGGCGAGTGTCATACAACAAGCCCACATAGCCACTTTCGCACCACAACTATCTTGAATTAAATAGGAATTTATGATCTTCTGTTTTGCAGGCAAAACTCGCTCGTTAACATCTCTCATTGTTGTATCAATTTATTAACTTAACTCACCTGTAAATTGTCGATGAAGCAGTCACATCGATATGGACATTTGTAATCCCTGGGATCGCTGACCACGTCATAGGAAGGGTTAGGGTTCACTGGACGTCCACCCCATGGGTCGGGTGATCCAGCCGACCAAGCTGATTGGACGAGAGCAGTAACCACGATGACAATCAACGCAGGATTTAGCCAAGTCTGTAGACGGATCAGCCGCATTGTGACTATGTCGTCTATCCTGCTAGACCCAATTCTGAAGGGAAAAAAACACACGAGAAAAAAAAAAAATGAAAATAATACATCGGGTAAAAGAAAAAAAAAAGTATATTACTTTCTTCCTTAATTCTCTATGAATCATGGTACGCTTAACTCACTCAATCCTAGAGATTTTTCTACTTTTCAAAATTGGAAAAAAAGTATTAAAAATGAGCATGTACATAGATAGGTTTATTCAACGACCATTAACATGTACAGTCTAAAAACATTAGCTTTGATACTACGCCAATAATTTGACTCAAAAATGTAATCAATAGGCAATGGGTAAAAGTGACCCGGGTTAACTTCGAATATAGTCGGTGTTAGGGTTGAGTGAGTTAAGGCATCTACCAAGGACTTCAATTTCTGTCTGTCGGTTGTATGGACACTGCTGATGATATTCTAGGTTAGGTCTTTCACATTACCAATATTCTCCGTGTTTATTTTTTTTCTTTTTCTTTTGGTTTGCTTTGGTTTATAATTGATTTTGTCTTTTTTTCATTTGTTAATTGCAAATTCTAAGTTATATATTGGCGATTGGCAAAAAAAATTTTAAATGAAAACAAAAAAAACAAAAACAAAAACAAAAAATAAAACAAACAAACAATAGACAAACAATAACCCCCCCCCCCCCCCCCCCTTTGAATTCAATTGAATATTCGGGTCTACCTCGACGTCTTTTGCCATTAGCCAAATAAACATTCGTCAGCAATAAATTTTGCAGCGAAATGTTTATACCCCACTAAATTTAGCTGATTGAAATTAGTAATCTTCTAATGGTTTATACAGATATTAATTCGTTGCTTGCCGATGGAGATAATATAATATGGTAGATATAAGCGTGTTTGTAATACCTTTGAATTCTTTCAAACAACTACAAAGGTATCTAGCACGGAATTCCGACAGCACAAATGTAATTTTAAAAATCTAGCTACAGATTGCTCCATTTTAGATAGATTTAGAACATATATATAATATATATATATATATATATATATATATATATATATATGTATATATATATATATATATATATATATATATATATATATATATATATATACTAAGTAGTCCTTCAGACCATAAGGTCCATGGTGCAACGGACAGCAATTGCTTGCTACCCTTTGAACAGGTCGCTGGTCGATCGCAAAGTACTTTCCGCCAGATCTAACAGACCTAGCTACTCCATCATTTATGGAAATTATATATTTATTTCCTTCGTCATGATACCGGTTTCCTGCGACAGCTCACATAATATAACACAAACATTCTATCAAACTTTGATAGCGGTAAATAATATTGCATCGGTTCTTGGTTGTATATTTTTACAGGTTTGTACATTTACATATATGAATATATATATATATATAAATATATATATAATATATATATATATATATATATATATATATATATATATATATATATATATATATATGTATACATTGTCGCCATAGATTCTCATCTTTGTGTTTATACATTTTATGCATGCCACGTCTATAAACGAATTCCCATTTTTTTGATGAATAAAGTATAATTATTATTATTATTATTATTATTATTATTTTTATTATTATTATTATTATTATTATTATTATATTATTTATTATTATTATTATTATTATTATTATTATTATTATTTATTATTATTATTATTATTATTATTATTATTATTATTATTATTATTATTATTATTATTATTATTATTACACTCTGGAAAAACATGTAGCCTATTTAAAAATTAGGCCAGAAAACTCGTCCTTGAAATATCGATCGAGTTAAATTAGCCTTCTCTTCGCGAAGTCCACAGTTAAGAGTTTTTGCCAAGATGAGGGTCATTTGACTTGATCTATATTCGAAGATATTTCTGGCGAGTTTCTTGTCAATTAAAAAATATATGTGCCGTATGTGCTCTAGTGGCCTGAAATACGTTTTCGGATCGGAAGTCCTGGGTTCGAGCCTCGCGCTCGGCGCATAGTCGAGTCCTTGAACAGCTCTTCACTCACATTCTCTCACCGTACTCAAGTGTAAAATGAGTACCTGGCCGTTAACAGCGTTGTCTTTGTCCGAAAAATTGTAATATCGCCGAACAGGCGTTATGTCCCGTCCTACATGTTAAATGTTGCTGTTGACCTGGGACCTCTTGTAAAGCGCTTTGAGCACGTTTAGTGGATATTGCGCTATATAAAAACTCAATTATTTTTTTCCAGAGCACGGCAGTTAACTGATTAGATTTCTCATTTCTATGCAATTTGACTTCAAATTTACTCTTGTTCTATTTCAAGAGGTTAGTTTCAAGGCCTGCCAAGTCACACCTAGATAGAGATTAGATATAAGAATATGATTCTTTCATCCCCTTGTATTTCTTAAACGAGTTATTTTTAACCTGCCCAATAACACAACTAGCTTGCGAGTATGTGTTATTGCACGATAAAAATATAACGAGTTTAATAAATACAAAGAAATGAACGAATGCATTCATTCTTCCCCTCCAAGTAGGATTATTAGATATTTTGTGACCAATAAATGGTATGGAATTAGTACTTCTATTCACCATAATTTGTGTATTTCTCCATCTGCTTGGATGACAATTAATTTGACCCAAAAACAAAAGCGTTAGATTTGTATTTATGCACACCAAATCAGCTGCCTTTGGCACCTTATTTCACACAAATAAAAAGTGCGCAAATGTTCTGCAATTTTATTCAACGCGTTCAAAGCATTATTAAACGATTACGTATTTACTAAGAAATGATAGGGTTTTCCTATGAGAGGGGTTGAGTAAATTTCTTTCTTTCAATCTTTTGGGTACTTCGGAGTAAACACGTAAAAGTTGATCTTTTAAAACACTCAATGTTTTCATTCTAAAGTTCAAAAAAGACAAATATTTTTTTCTTTAAAAAAAGGAGTCATTCAGTCAATGGGCCCATGAGGCCGGAGTTTATATCTGGTTCTATAGCGTGAAACGGACAATAGTAATTGCTTGCTATCCTTTAGATAGGGCGCTCATCTATAGTGAGTACTTTCCGTCACATCTAACAGACCCAGCCAAACAGTCACTGCTGGATGGACAGGTTGGGGGGGTGGGGGGTAAAAAAACCCGACTGCACTCGAAAGCGATCTCTGTTCCTTTGCGTGTGGAGAGAGCGCTCTATCAACTGAGCTATCGGTAACCCCTTTAACTCATGCAAAAATATCGATGTTTACTTATTTGCATGCCTAGATTATTAACCCAAATTGTTATGGGCTATAATTGGGATGGTTGTTTTAATTGAAATACTATTAATACCAGCACAAAATATTGTCCATAACAACAATGTTAAATCAAGCCCATGATTGCGCTCGGTTACCAGAACTGTTAATATGTGCACATGGCCATGGTCTCTATAGATAGTATGCAGATGACGTCACTCAGGCTTTTGTTATTGTTTTTGCCATCCGCGTTTGTGAGTTGTTCTCACTAAACTGTATTAACCAGAATATAAAATTTCATGGTTACACAGAGTTTGTGTGTTGTCCGTTATACTTCCGGATGGCAATGTTGTGAACTCCTTGGCCAAGCGCATTCTATCTATACGATGTTTTCAAAATACTGTGTTTATGACGTCTAAGTTGTCTATAGATAGAATGCGCTTGGCCAAGGAGTTCACAACATTGCCATCCGGAAGTATAACGGACCAACACACAAACTCTGTGTAACCATGAATTTTTATAGTCTGGTTAATACAGTTTAGTGAGAACAACTCACAAACGCGGATGGCAAAAACAATAACAAAGGCATGAGTGATGTCATTTTCGAACTATCTATTGATATCTGTAAATGTGTATTGATTTGGGTGTTGTCAACAACTATTACTTACGTTGGATTGCAAACGACAATTATTTACCATGAACATGATACCTGCACACTCAATCAAACTAACACATATATATAAACGCATTAACACACTCATACAAAAACACAAATAACTTGGCACACAGATAAATAAATACACATGCAGATATCATGCACATGCATTTACGGTAGATATGGATCTGCATTTATAATTAAATCGTCATTATAAATTCAATATTATAGATCTTCTTGTCGGAGTCTCCGTGTTTCATCCTACCCAACCCCCCCCTCTCTCTCTCTCTCTCTCTCTCTCTCTCTCTCTCTCTCTCTCTCTTCTCTCTCTTCTCTCTCTCTCTCTATATATATATATATATATATATATATATATATATATATATGTATATTTATATATCCCTCTCCCTCCCTTTGAAAAAAAAAAAAACACAACTAAATTTTCTCGATAAAGCAGCCAAAGAGGTCGGAATGTTCCCTAGAATACAATCATTTTTCTTGGCAAAACGTTCGCCTTAAATGAATACCTAACTAAATCCCTTGCCCGTATTTAAGTATTAATGAAGTGTTTGGTCTCCAATTTCCAAATGAGTTGAGATTTCAGATAAAAGTGAAGACATTTGCGGCTACTTGTCTGATAATTTATATAGTATCATCATGTCAGGCCAAAACGCTGATGGTTAAAATTGAATTCAAGAAATAATAAATCCTCTATAATTATTTAAAGATTTTCAGACTCAGGATTTTCAAAGGTAAGGTGGTCTAAATAACCCTACAATTTAATATGATACGATGATAATGATGATGATGATGATAATGATGATGATGATGATGATGATGATGATGATGATGATGATGATGATGATGATGATGTTATGATGATGATGATGATGATGTTGATAATAATAATAATAATAATAAAATAATAATAATAATAATAATAATAATAAATAATAATAATAAAGCCTTCCTTCAACATTCTCTTAGCAATGGCCGAACAAAGTGCAAATCCTATCAACCCCATCTATGCTGGATATGAATAAATACGATTCTGATGCCAGCAATAATAACGAGGATATGATCCCGTCACCCAAAAGGCCATGGTCATGACTCACAAACGTTATAACTCAGGCAATCAAAAATACGACGAGAGAAATGTAATAAACCCAGAGTAATAAAGAGACAATAACGATCGGGAAGGGCGACTGTTTATAATAAACCAATACTAGGAGACTTATCTAAATTGAAATTAAACGCAGTAGCTTAGGCAGTATATAGACTCCTTTAACTCGTTTTCAGACAAACTGGCCCTCCCCCAAAGAAAAGCAATAACAAAAATAAAAACAATAACGATAACAAAATAAATACTAAAAAGAAAAGAGAAAAAAATAGAACAAAAAGGTCAAAGAGAAACAACAAATAACAAACAAAAATAAACAAACGAAAATCAAATCAACCAAAAAAAACAACAACAACAACAAAAAAAAAAAAAAACAAACAAACAAACAAAACAAAAAAATACAAACAAACAAAACAAAAACAGAACAGAAAAAAAAGAAAAAAAAGAAGAAAAATACGATAATAGCAAAACGAAAACAAACTAACAAAATAGTTCAAATGCACAAATAGGAGAATCCATTATTTGTCATTCAGTCAAAAGTCCAACAGTGACTGAAACACTTGTCACAAATGTAGTCTGTTGGGAGAGCGTTCTTAATAACATGATCACAGGAAATTGTTAACACAATTTTAGTATGGTAACTTAATTTTTTTAAAAACAAACAAGAACAAACAAACAAAAAAAAAAACAAAACAAAAACAAAACAAAACAAAAAAAAAAGCAAAAAAAAAGGGCAAACACCCCCCCCAAAAAAAAAAAAAAACAACAAAAAAAAAACAACAACAAAAGACAAACACACCAAATGGCAAATAAGTGCGAATCTATGTATACTTAGCGGGTCTGATAAACGAACGATTATGGGCTTGATTTAACATTTTGTCATGGACAATATTTTACGTGTTTGAGAGTATAATATATCTATTACAGCAACGAGCCCATAATAACTTGGACTATCAGACTTTCAAATAAGTACATGTCGGTGCCAGTCCATTCTCTTGAGAAAGAAAACATCGACATTTAATATCCTTGAGTGTTGTTGAGTGAATCCAATCTGACAACATTACCACATCTTCTCTTCTTTGTTCACCTAACGACTTTAGATTGTAATTGAGTTCTATACCTGCTGGCATGTCAAAGACGTCACCAGTAATTCAAACTGCCAAACACTGGCAAAATAATTTTGACTAGAAATTTTTAAAACTTAAATTGGAAGTCTGTTAAGATGACTCTTCCACGTTCCATTTGTCAAAATGTCTCAAACCTGAGACTTCATTGTCTCACATTAGATACTTTTCGAAAAGTTAAAGGGACGAGAGTCATTTAAATCGATCGGTTTTTTAAGTAAAAAGATTTTTGGCCAAAATGAAATATAAGTTGAGATTATTTTTTTTTCTGTCTTTTGTTGTTGTTGTTGTTGTTGTTGTTGTTGTCAGTATTGTAAGACAGCAGACAATGGAAGGTAGTTGTTGAAGGACACTGAATTTTAATGTGTAATCAGATCGGAATAGGGTTTGTTGATACAAGTACAAGCCAATAAAAGAACATTCGTGTAAAGTTGATGACTTTATCTATCACAGAAATCGTCACAACTTTGAATAAATTAGCAATAACATTTCGTAAATTACGAGCTGTCTCGATTTCCGCTTAGAGCGTTCGTTGTTGAGTCAATTTACATTGCGACGCGACAAATCTAATTTTACCTTGCTTTGGTTTTCTTTGTATTGAAAATTAGGAGGAATATATTTCGTCTCGAGATTACGGGACATGCTATTTAGAACTAATTAAAAAGAGTGATTTAGATCCTGAGCCGCTTGAAGAGAAAAGAAGAAGAAGAAAAGGAGGGAAGGAGGAGGAGGAGGAGGAGGAAGAGGAAGAAGAAATTGAAAAAGATGAAGAACGTGGAGAAGGAGGTGGACTTTTGATAATCATAGAGGCTTTTGATTCTTCTTCATGTAGTTAATTAATTTCGATAAAATACCAAGTATACGGAAGACAAATCAAGAATTCAACACTCGAGACAGACAGGTATATGACAAGGGATAAATGATAATATAGTACCATACAATGGGACAACGTGGCTCAGCGGTATGATCTTTGCTTCGTACCTGAAAGGTACCGAGTTCGACTACCCATCGCGCTGTGAGGCCTTGAGCAAGTCACCTAGCCTTAGCTCACTTTGCGGCGCTGCACTGCGGCAGATGCCTGAGTTATTCCAGCCTTCCCTTGGAATAGACCCTAAAGAAAAATTTCCCCTTGGGGATGAATAAAAGGAGTTTATTTTATTATTTATTTATAACACATAGAAATATAAATGAAAATTTCTTCTTGGGTCATTCTTTTTCGACTGGGAATCGAACCTCAGACAGTATGTCAAATTCTTGTTCATGACTTCTTTCTCTCAGATCCGAAACTAGGATAAAAGAATGTTTCATGCAAAGGTAGTGTAACAGTAAGGTCCGAGTTATTTTCCCACCATTACAAAATGTTTTTATCCTCTATTATTTTCTGGTGCCATGAATTTCTCCACTCATTTCCTTTCTTGTTATTACAAATCATCAAAAAGTCAATTGCAACTCATAAATGCGATCCAAAAAAAATCACAAATCCATCTAATTAACCCCTCCCCTCCTCCTCCTTGCCCTCCTCAAAATAAAAACACAAGATTGGGGTTATAGGTCAGGGTCAATGCCCAGGGTCGCAGAGTGTGTCATTATATTGGGAGATGACGTATAGCCGGCCGTGTGTCATCTTTCCCATGGATGCATGACTAGGTGTGTCATTATCGTCCCAGATGAATGAGGGCTGTTGCTTCCGTCAGCGCCAGCCATAAATCATAATTCTATAATTGGATAGGGTTCTACCATTCGTGGTGCACTGGGATTTGGGAATTGGGCATGGATCGGGAGCCGGGGGTGGGGGAAGGGGGTTGAATGCACTGTCATGTTACTGAAATGTTCTATCCTCTATAAAAGGCAACTGCTCACTCAAATCTTTCTTTTCAAAAGACATTTTAGACAAATAATTATTAACCTAATGTAAAAAGAATTTCAAATATCAGTCGACAGATTAAAGATAAAAATATGGACTTTATTTCAAAATTCAGGGCCTGAAACACTAGATATATCACATTTTAGAGACATTTTACTTCTATCCGATTTTCTTCATAAAAGACAAGTGATGATTATGAGAAAAAAAATTGAAGGAATATAGCATTGATTTGCTTACATAATTTAACCTATTGGACATTTTGATACTCATGAAAACCTGTGATAAAATAGGATACCGGATCTAAGACTCGCCTTTGCGATACTTGCAAAATTCGACTTAAGTGCTGGAAAAAGCATTTTAAATTTTCTTTTAAAAAGTCATTCCTCAAATTTCAGCATGCTTCCATTACTCAGAATTATTAATCCTTAGACCTTCTGACTGGCGAACAAGCAATAAATAAGAGATGGAAGTCTGACGTCAAGTGACGGGTAAAGCGCCCAGTCCCATGAAACGAAATTCAAATTGTCTATACGTTGCCCGCTGTGTCAAAACGGTATTATAATGTCACGATAAATGAAGTGCTGGAAATTCAGTTCATAACCACAATGAATACAATGTTTTTAACTGAAAAAAAAAAACCAAACAAACAAAAGGAATTAAAAAAAAACAACCAACAAAGAAACAAACATAAAAGCAAAACAAGTAAAAAATACCCCCGCCCCCCCCCCACAAAAAAAAAAAAAAAAAAAAAAAAAAAAAAAAAACCCAAAACAATAAAAAAAAAAACAAAAAACAAAAAAAAAAACAAAAACAAATATAAAACAAACAACCAAAAAACAAAACAAACCCCCAAGACCCGATTTGCTCATCATTTTACTTCTAAATTCAAATTTCAGGGTTTAATTCATCCCGCACAACACCGATTGGAGATGGTGGTTCACATTATAATAATAAGACTCCAACCCTCGGCATGCAAGCAGTCATACCTCGAGTACAAGACCACTGGGATCAACACGGAGCTCGATTTCTCCTCGGGTTCTATTCTAATAATTGGTAATTTACAATAAAAACCATTTAATCCAGCCACGCGTCCGAACTTCCAAAGTTCTGGAGTCAGTAGCGTGTATTATAATGCGCTTTGAGAGAAATTACAATTGACCACTAATAACACGCGTAGTAATACAATTGTATGGTTAATTAATGGCTCTGTGATGGATAACGTTCTATTATAATGCTTTGTTTTTTGTTTGGTGGAGGGAGGAGAAGGGATTGGGGTGGGGGGGGGGGGGGGGGGTTGCATGGCGAGAAAAGAAAATTGTAATGGAAGATAATAGGAGGGAAAGTGCCATTTAATAATTGGGTTTTATGTGAGGGGCCTGGACATGGAAGGATGTGGGTGAGGATGGTGGTGGTGGTGGTGGTTAAAATTTAGAGAACTATAGACAAATCGGAAAGGGGTAGGGGTGTGGGGGGAGGGGGGATGGGGGGGGGGGGTAGGAACTTGATAGGGGAGGGAGACCAGAGATCACAATAGGAGGGGTGGGGGGGTGGAGAATAGAGTGTAAGGGATATGAATGGGGAAGGGACCCTTGGACATGTGGCCAGGATAACAACGATAATTAACGAGGTCCGTTATATGTGAAATTGAAGCAAGGGGGGAAAAGGGAGCTGTAATGTGTCGAGGGGCATCTGGCTGGGTTCTCCGTACAATGTGGAGATTGAGGTCATAGCAAAGGGTCACCGGAAGTGCCGGAGATGTCTGAAATTTGGAAGATATAATTTAGCAACACAAATCAATAATAAATGAACGAACAGTTCGGAGATTTAAATTGTGTGTTAATTCTTTTGTTCTTCCGTACTCTGAAAAAAGAAACAATATAAAAAAAAAAAAGTTAGCCATCAACAGAAACCAAGAACAAAATAAACAAGGAACTAACAAAAGAAAAAAGGCAAACGAACAACGGCGAAACCAAGCCAAAGAGAAAGCAAACTAAATAAATAAACTAGAAAGTTACATCAATCGTAGTTCCTCTATCTTAGTCAGGACCAAAATGTAACATGTCGGTTCCCGAATTGTTTTTATATATATATTTACAAAAAAATCTCAATTTTGTTTTGAAAAATAAATTACTTATACTGTATTTTTTTTCAATTTATTTTTTGAAAAAGTAAATTGCTTTTTTGGGTGGGGGCGACGTGCACTTATTTGCAGGTCTGATAACTCGATTCCTAATGGCCCATTGTTGTAATGGGCACCTCAGGAAGGACGCAAAATCTTTTCCTTTACAACAATGATAAACCAGGCCCATAAGTGAGTTCGGGTGTCAGACCTGCATATATGTAAACGTCGGATGGTAGCATAACTCATAAAATTTGAGTTATAACTAATGCCTTCAATTTTATGGAGATTGTTTTATTAAATTTATATCGTGAAAAAATAACACTTAAAATCCAAATTCTAATCATTTTCACATCATACTTATCTTCTTATTCTAATTCATTCCCACATAATACCTGATTAAATATTAGGCACCGATAATAATAATAATAATAATAATAATAATAATAATAATAATAATAATAATAATAATAATAATAATAATAATAATAATAATAATAATAATAATAATTATATATAATAATAACAATAAAAATATTAAAAATAATAATAATAATAATAATAATAATAATAATAATAATAATTAATAATAATAATAATAATAATAATAATAATAATAATAATAATAATAATAATAATAATAATAACAATAATCGTGAGGTGGACTAAGGATAACGATAAGGAACTGTTCCCTACTCAATAAATCCATCAATTCTAAAGCTCCCACTTTACTTTATTTCAGAAGATGAGGAGCGAAGAGCAAGCACAAAGCAACAAGAGTGAGCATTATGGTTTCTAATACTCCCCTCTCTCTCTCTCTCTCTCTCTCTCTCTCTCTCTCTCTTTCTACACGCCCCCCCCCCCCCTTCTCTATACCTCTCTCCTCTCAACCCTATCATGTTCCAGCCTAAAAACCACAAAGTGAGTTATGGTCCCTGCTGCTTTCTTCATTTTCCACGGTTGTTTCCCCTTAATAGCATCTTTCCGCGGACAGCAAGATGGATACCAGACAATCTATTTCCCCGAGATGGATCGCCATCTCCTTTTTATCTTTCTTCTTTATTCCTGTCTGTGACCCATCGACTCAAAACGGTGTAAATCAGATGCAAACATATATATACACACAAAAACCAAAAACAAATAAACAATAATTTTAAATGACCAGAAATGAGACAGATCGCCCCAAAACGTGAATTGTGTCGGAGAGATTTTGATGTTATAAATTGACTATAAAATCAAAACTATGAACTTTACACAAACACACACACACACAGACAGAGAGAGAGAGAGAGAGAGAGAGAGAGAGAGAGAGAGAGAGAGAGAGAGAGAGAGAGAGAGAGAGACGGTCTATGAACGGAGAGGGTCTTGGTGCTTCAAAATCAAAACTATGTTCTATGTTGAGTACAAAAACAAATAATAACAAAGATTCATGAAAAGAACAGCCACAAAATAACATATTATACGATACCCTGGAATACAATCATTTTTCTTATTGTAATGGATACTATTGATTGTTGAGTATTTCCATTATAATAATGAGTCCATTACAATTTGGATTATCAGTCCTGCAAATAAGTAACACGTCACTAAAGACATTTTACCCGATGGGGATAAATAAAGGGAATTTTAATTTTTTACCCCCCCCCCCTGCCAAAAAAAAAAACAAACAACAAAAAACAAAAGACAAAACAAAAACAAAATCAAAAACCCACCAAAATTTAAAGAATAATAACAAATAAAAAAATGAAAAAATGAAAAACAAACAAACCAACCAGCACACATATTTTAAAATAAAACCCCTCAACTCATATTTTGAAAGTTAAGCTTTAAATTAAATTTCAAGATTCAGATTAATCCTCCAAGATAATACTGTTTAGAGACGATTGGCCACAATCCAATGCCTGTGTTGCTTTCCGTTCACCATCGAACCGAATCTCACTACCGTTTGTTTAATGGAAAATGCCAGTCGGAAGTACCAGTAATAAAAATGTATGACCAGGTGTTTTTGATTGATTCTTTCTAAATAATCTACAAAACTTTGAGTTTTTTTTCTCTTCTTTTTGTTTGTTTCTTAGTTCCTTTGTTTTTGTTTGTTTTTTTTTTAGGGCGAAAAAAAAAAAGGGGGGGGGGATCTCTCCGAAATTGCAATATAGTGTGAGAAAGAATCGCTTTTTTGAAAACCATGAAATTAAGATTCACAATATACGATTTTTGACCGATACCAGGGAATTTGTTGAGCCGAAAGCGAAAAAAAAAACAAACTGAGTATTTTCAGACGTTATTCTCGCAACGTCCCTGTTTTGAGAGCTTTTGTCGAGATGAAGGAGGTTTTAATCTATCGATATTTGAAGGACGAGTTTTTATAACGTGTTTATTCAGAGTACGACAGAATAGCCTATAACACACACACACACACACACACACGCACACACACACACACACACACACAAACACACAGAGGAGATCCCCCCTAAACATGTTTAAAAGTAAACATTAACACAGAACCCGGAAGTCACAGGAAAAGTAACGCATCTGCAATGGGCTCATCAGTAGACACCTCACAGACAAAATGCCCTCAAGGGGGCAGTAATAGGATGTCAAGGTTGATAGCCCATACTGTCCGGTCTCCATGTCCACCAGGGGTCCACTGTGGTCCAATGGGACCAATAATGACTCTAATGATTAAAGGCATGAGCCATCAAAGCTATGGCAGTTATCGGCGGTCTCAAGAAGTGGGTGAGAGAGGGATCTAGTAATGACTTTGAGTTTGAAACGAATATTTTTGTGTTCGTGGATAGCTCACACGGTAGAGCCACACTCTCACCTGCCAGGCGGAGTTGTCGTACCAATAAGGTCGCAGGTTCAAACCCCACCACCGCCGCAAAAAATTTTTATTCTCTATTGTCTTCTGGCACTTTTCTATTCACTTCATATCTTGTTGTTACCAACATAAGTGCCTGCTCCACTCACTTTTCTGAATTAAAAATTCACCCCATACACCGGAGCATACTCAATGTCTCAATCGTTTCTATGTTATATGTTTGTGTTGAGAATATTGGCTATTAAGCTTAACTGCTGGTCAAAATTATTCGCGATGGTGGTGTACGAACGAATCGGCGGTCTCAAGAAGTGGGTGAGAGAGGGATCTAGTAATGACTTTGAGTTTGAAACGAATATTTTTGTGTTCGTGGATAGCTCACACGGTAGAGCCACACTCTCACCTGCCAGGCGGAGTTGTCGTACCAATAAGGTCGCAGGTTCAAACCCCACCACCGCCGCAAAAAATTTTTATTCTCTATTGTCTTCTGGCACTTTTCTATTCACTTCATATCTTGTTGTTACCAACATAAGTGCCTGCTCCACTCACTTTTCTGAATTAAAAATTCACCCCATACACCGGAGCATACTCAATGTCTCAATCGTTTCTATGTTATATGTTTGTGTTGAGAATATTGGCTATTAAGCTTAACTGCTGGTCAAAATTATTCGCGATGGTGGTGTACGAACGAATCGGCGGTCTCAAGAAGTGGGTGAGAGAGGGATCTAGTAATGACTTTGAGTTTGAAACGAATATTTTTGTGTTCGTGGATAGCTCACACGGTAGAGCCACACTCTCACCTGCCAGGCGGAGTTGTCGTACCAATAAGGTCGCAGGTTCAAACCCCACCACCGCCGCAAAAAATTTTTATTCTCTATTGTCTTCTGGCACTTTTCTATTCACTTCATATCTGGCAGTTATCTATACACATATTCATTATATCTGTCCATACCCCTGGTGGTCCTATAGATCCATGGTTTTAGCCCCGTGTCGGCGGCGCAAAGTTGAGTCAGTGAAAAAAGGTTCTTTAATCAAAGCCAATGTTGATTACCCTTACTGTCCAATCTACAGGACTTTCCATGTCCATCGGAGCCACTTTGGTCCTCTGGGCCTCATCATGTCTATAATGATAAAAGGCATCAAAGCTAAAGAATGAATGGAGTTGACGTCACTCAGCTCATCGTTTAAACACTCGAGCTTTAATTTCCACTAAACAGGCTCAAGATGTTTTACAGGGGGTCCCTGGTCAACAGGAGCACTTAACATGGACGTGACATGACGCATGTTAGGCGATATTACATTATTTTCCTGACAGAGACAACCCTGTTAACGGCCAGGTACTCATTTTACACCCGAGTACAGTGAGAGAATGTGAGTAAAGAGCCTTTTCCATGGACTCAACTATGCGCCGAGCGAGGTTACGACTCAGGAACTTCCGATCCGAAAGCAAGTGTCATACCACAAGACTACATATCTACACACCGCTGTGTGTGTTAGTATGTTATAACCTGCTGGCTGGTGTTGTGAGTATGTTAGCGAAACGCATAACCTCAATTTAGATAAGATGTTCAGAATAGGAAAATGTATACTTTTTTGACGTTGAAGAAACAAAACTCTTTTCAATTATATAAGGCATTCATTTAAACTGAAATTGTTTAATTCAAGTTTCAAAGTCTAATTTTAAGCATCCTGTTCACATCAAGATAGTGCTATTTTTAGACGGTTGGGCATATAATTTATTGTGACCCATCGTCTCAAAATGGTATTATATCGGGATTAACCTGACGCTGAAAAGTTATTTTAATCTTAAAATGATCAGAGAAATGGGATTTCAGTTTGTTTTTTTTCTTTAAGAATCTAGACTATATTCATTCTCCTTAATGAAAGATTATTAGATTCATATTTTTCTATATCTTCATTCTCTTTTTTAACCTTCTAAATAAACCCGCTGTAGAAGGAACGAAGTTGACATCACTCAGCTCTTTGTTTTTATTTTTAGACACCTGTTAATGATTAGTTTTCACTCAACTACATCAGTCAGTCTATGAAGGTTTAATCTGGCTGGCGGATGTTGTGAATATTTCACCTAAACGCATAGCATCACTAATACCGAGACGGAATATTTCCCCTTCCTTTAGCTATTCCCATAGAAACCTGTTAAGTTATTCCTTTGGGCTGTGATATAGAACCGGAGAGACAAATTAATACCCAACCAGACAAACAACCAAGGAAGCACCAAACCAACCACCACCCACTAACAGTGACAAGAGCCTGATTGTGACTCACGCTGTGTAATTACTTAATCATTAGGGAGAATGAATGGATTCAGTCCAGTTACACAACAACCCTTGTCTCGCTCGCCATGCACGTGCACTGGGTGTACTCACGGCTAGAGGCACGGTCGGATGATAAGAAGTGCCTTTGAATCAAAAGATGGCTCGCCTCAAGACGGATAATTTTAAGTGGCTGAGATAGGGAGGACGGAGAACGAGCGGAAGTGGATGTAGCGAGATGAAAGCTTGAGTCGGCTTGGAGTGAGTTTTAGAGTTATTGAGAATGACGACGAGAGAAGAGAGAAGAAAGAATGAATGAAGCGATTTCTTTGTCAATGAATTTAGTACTTTTATCAATTCGATAAGGGAGAGTTGATGGAAGTCTCCTTTTTTAATTTGATTATATGGTTTGTTGTTGTTGTTGTTGTTGTTGTTGTTGTTGTCATGTTGCTGCTGATGATGCCTCGAAGATTTTGAGATTGACGATGTTGGGCTGGTTTTATTGTCGAAGAAGATTTAATAATAAAATATCACAAAAACGTCTTTTGGTTATCTCATGATAAATTACTTTATCAATTTAAATCCGATTACGAACGTATAGTTAGACACCTCTTTTTTGTTTTGTTTGAATATTTATCACAGACGTCGATGCTAATGTTATTGTTGATGTTTTAAACAACAAGAGATGAAGTGAGTAGGAAAGTGCCAGAAGACAATCGAGAAATTTTTTTCTCGTGGCGGTGTGATGGGGGTTTGAACCCGCGACCTTACTGGTACGACAACTCGGCCTGGCCGGTGAGAGCGTGACTCTACCGTATGAGCTATCCACGATCCTACCAACATAAGTGCCTGCTCCACTCACTTTTCTATTGATGTTTTACTGTTGTTGCCGCTGTTCCTGATATTGTTGTTGCTGCTATTATTTTTGTTGCTGTTTTTTGTTGTTGTTATTGTTGCTAATTTTATTATTTCTGTTTTATCGTGTTGCCTTTCTGCTTTTACGAATGGCGATAGTATAATAACAGTTGATTTGATTTTAATGTTGGAGAAGGATTTATGTAAAAATGTCTCTGGTTATTTCATGAAGAATTTATTACATTCAATTCGATGAGAGACTTGTTGATGGAAGTCAAATCGGACTAATCACATAATTATTACTGATGCTTTGATATCTATAACAGAAATCCTTTTGATTTTGACAATTATAATGCAGTGATAAGATTTTGAGTTTTCTTATTGAAGAAGTTTGTCCCAGAAACGTTTTCCCTCATTTCATAAAGAATTTATCATTTGCAACGTGATAAAAGATTTGTTAATGGAAGTCTTTTTATTGACTGAGCATATCCTTGCTATTATCGCATGGATGCTGTTAAGAATAAGAATGTAATAATTCTTGTTGGTTTGCTTTAGCGTTTTAGGTGTCGAGGAATGTTTGTTACAGAAGAAATGCACGTCTTTCACAATTTCATGAAGAATTTATTACAATCAATTTGAAAAGAGAGTTGTTGATTGACTAATTTTCTTCCTGTCTCAATGTTGATTAGAATGATAATGTAATATCTAGACTAGTATTTGTTGAGATTGCTTTAGATGTTTAGGAGAGTTCATCTGAGAAATGTTTTTCAATTCAATTAAAAAACACTTCACCAATTTAAACAAAAGGTGAGCATGTTTAATATGTGGTTACTGTTGTTATTGTTGATGTTGTTGCTGTTGTTGTCATTGTTGTTGCTTTTCTTGTTTTTTTTTAAGAGTTTTTTTTTTTGGTTGCTTTTGTTGTTGTTTTTATGTTGTTGTTGTTGCTTTTGCTGCTACTGCTCTTGTTGTTTCTCTTGTAGTTGCTGAGTTGTTTATTTTTTGTTGTTGTTTGTTTTTGTTTTGCGGATGCTGCAGTTATCATCTCTTCTGTGCTTTAAAAACGTGTGTGTTAGACTCAGTAAATAAAGAAGGTCTATACAGCAACTTTCATTATATCATTAAAGGCTAGAGGTGCCTAGATGAGCCAAAAAATATGGAGAAAAACAAAAAAACAAAAACAAAAACAAAATAGATAAATGTGACTCATATAAAAAGGAAAACACACGAGAAACAACGTTTCGCCCTTGGCCTTCTTCAGGAGATAAACGATCAAGAAACAAACAAATATATGATTATGGAAATAAAATCACATTGTCGAAACAAAACGACTTTGTTTGTCTTGTGTAGTCCCCTTTTATATGAGTCACATTCACTCACGTTATTCTTCTCTCCATATTATTATATGTTTGAAACAGTAAATTGTTAGTGATGGATAAGGATCATTTTAATCGATTATTTTGTAAGGCGTGTATATGTAATTATCGTACTTAAACAAGGGAAAAGATAATCGAAAATGTCATATCGAAACCCGACAATCGATCACATCTTCCTAGCTAGCTGGAGATATCGTGCCATTATCGATTATTTGATTAGAATTTGTTATCAAATTGACATTATCTACAATTTGATTTTCTAAATCCTTGTATCGCTGGAATCTAAAGCAACATTTTGCATCCCATTTATAGAATCGATCAGTTGATTTGAAATGCCAGCTCGGGATAAATGGGACTTCTCTGTTTGTATTTTGTACGTAAATAATTCATTTATCCATTTTTATACTTAATTAATAGATAGCTTTATATTCTTTATTCTTGTTATACAATATACATCACACAAACATACACATGGGAGAGAGAGAGAGAGAGAGAGAGAGAGAGAGAGAGAGAGAGAGAGAGAGAGAGAGAGAGAGAGAAAGATAAAAAATATATATAATATAATATATATAGAATTGAATCGTGTTTGATACAAATAGGTACGAAAAGTGCTCGACATGTAGTAATGGAGCGAATATTATTTAAAATATTACACAATGTTTGGCAGTCTACATCAATGTTCAGCTTAATTGCATCTCAGGACTGAGTTGTTTGTGACTGTTGTTGTTCTGAAGTGTTCGGTTGAAGTTAATTAAGAGATTTGCGCGATGGGACACTTCCGTAGACTCACTTCATGTTGAGTGTGGCTTCATGAGGTTGTTGATATGGTATATTTTCTCCAGGCATAAGCTACATTGTTGATGTTGGTGTGTATCTGTTGCTTAGATAAAATTTTCATGAATGTTGTGGTCTATTGTGTCTTTTAATTTCAATAGTTCGCTGATTTTGTGATGTTTTTTAGTTAGTGTTTCTAAATGTGAGGTGTGGAGTTGTATCTGTTTTATAATTCAACAAGTACAACTCCACACCTCACTTAGAACATAACAAAAAAACATCCACAAAACTCAGCGAACATATTTGGAAATTAAAAGCAACAAAATGACCACAACATTCATGAAAATTTATCTAAAGCAACAGGATACACACCAACATCAAAACAATGTAGCTTATGCCTGGAAGAAAAATATACATAATCAAACACCTCAGAAGCCACACTCACAGAAAGTGAGATCTACGGAAGTGTCCATCGCGCAATTCTCTTAATTAACTTCAACGGAACCACTTCAAGAACAACAACAGTCAACAAAACAACCAGTCTGAAGATGGCAAATTAAGCCTGAAACATTGATGTAGACTGCCCCAAACATTGTGGTAATATTTAAATAATATATATATATAATAATAATATAATTTATATATAATATAGAGAGAGAGAGAGAGAGAGAGAGAGAGAGAGAGAGAGAAAGATATAAATATAAAATATATTATATATATTATTAATAGAGAGAGAGAGAGAGAGAGAGAGAGAGAGAGAGAGAGAGAGGAGAGAGAGAGAGATTAGTTTTGACCAATTTGATAGCTAAGACGCAAATCAACAGGAACGTAAAAACTGAGCATCGATTCAATTTTTTCTTGCACTGCATTATTTATATAATTTCTGTAAAAATTGTGAAAAAAAAACGAATAGTGATCCCTACAGGACAAATATACAACTTGAGCTCGATGTTTTTTATAGCGCACTATCCATTAAACGTGCTCAAATTGTTTTAAAAAGACTCCGAAGCCAACAACACTTATCACGCTATCACCGACCAGGTACTTATTTTACACTTGAGTCCTGTGAGAGAATATTAGTAAAGAGCATTTTCCAAGGACCCAACTTTGCCCCACCCAGACAGGACTCAAACCACGGACCTATATCACAAACGATATGTTTCACATACAAACGATCGACAAAGTACACTTTAAAATGAAGAATTTTACATACCATGGCATGTTCTAAAATCACGATTTATCTCAAACAACTATATCATATTTCTAGTTATTTTATAAACTACATACAAAATATATATAATAATCATATATTTTATAATCTCTCACTAAGTGAGAAAATGTCACTTTCGTGTTCAATCTTTGTTTAATATGACTCAAATCGATTGTTCACAGTCGAAACACGTACTTTTGTAAAGACTATTATAAACATTACGTCGTACCATCTATCGGGTAAACTCTGTGGTGTAGTGGTAGCACGTCTTGACTGGTGATCGGGAAGTCTAGGCTTGGATCTCCAGTCGAGCGTAGCCATCGTTAACGTACAGCCTGACACCAGAACCCACTAAGACTTATAATTTGACGTCATTTTTTAGGTTTGTGTAGCTTCTAGTGAGTTGTCCTTAGTAGAGCTCAGGGAAACAAGCTATTTCATTGGTTGAACTATTGAAAACAAACTCACGATTTGTTTTCTTTTCTGGCCAAAGACTTGTCTATTGACGTCATTTTCTGGTCAGTGTCAGGCTATAAGTTTACGGTGACTACGTGTCGAGACAGATGGTTATTTTGGGATGATTTTTCCTTGTATTTTTCTTTCTGTTTTGTCTGGCATTGTTTCAAACACACTTTTTTAAGCTTGTATCTTACAACAGCAGTATATGCTCCATATTTTGTTACGTAAAATCAACGATGAAATCTAAATAGATGGTCAGAACTATCAAAATGTGGTAATTTTTAAAGGTTTTTTTGTTGTTGACAAAATGAGTAAAACTGCTTAAACTGAAAGATACCATCGAACAGTTTATACAATTTTATTTAATCTACATTAAACATATTGGCAACAGCTAATATTGACATTATACCGGTTTGAGACAGTGGGTCACATATTTATACAAATTATTTATACAAAACACGAAGAATATGAGGCCGTTTTCAATATTCTGACAGACTCATCTGTCCAAGCGATGTTGTGGTAACTTGATTATGCAAAGAGAAGGAAAAAAAATCGTATTCATTCTCAAGAGTTAAAGAATCGATTAAGAAAATCGCGAAGAGAAGGGAGGAAGGGGAAGAGAAGGAGAAGAGGGAGGTGGGGGGGGGGGGGGAGTAGGGGTGAATATCAAGAACTAGATGGGGATACGGTGATTAAGGGGTCGGGAAAGGGGGGGGGGGGGAGAAGGGGAAGAGTTAGTAGAGCAGTTACAGTTGTGAAATAGAGACTTTTTTTTGGTTAAAAAATACACCTAACTAAGGGAGAGAAAGCACGTTAGAATGAAACCGAATTTTAAGTTGAGCATCTCTAAATGACAATGACACTGCAAAACAAAACAAACAAAAAGAAAACCCTGAAAAACGAACAAAATTAAAATTTATAAAAACCCAACATAAAATCACAACCCCTTTCCGCCCCCCCCCCCCCCAACAAAACAAAACAAACAAGGGAATTATTTACAACTTTTCAGTCTCAATTTTAGAGCAACCTCCTCTGTAATCAATATGACTTCTAAAATTATATGTTCTTTGGCTTAAAGTCTCTACAATGCATTTTCAAGATTTTGAGACAGGAAGAAATGCCAAAAGAATGCGAAAAGCGCAAAAATCAACATTATTCACAAACTAAAGCATTATTCACAAACTAAAGAAAAAAAAAAAAAAAAGGTTGGCATCTGACATTTGAAAATACCAGCAACTTCGAGATGGGGTTTGGAGTAACAAAGTTGTAGTTAAAAGATGACATGCAATCATTCCAGTTGTTTTTTTTTTGTTTTGTTTTTTTTTTTTTGTTTATTTGTTTTGTTTTGTTTTTGTTTCTTTTTTATTTGGGGGGGGGGGGGGGGGGGGGAGGAGAGTTAGTACAAATCATGAGGGCTAGGTGGAGAGTTAAGGGGTGGCGGGTGGGTGGAGGTCGACAGAGGAACGGGAGCGATGGGGGGGGGGGGGGGGGGGGGGGGGGGTAAAGTAGGGAGGGTGCTCTAAGAGGAACTTTGGCATTTTATTGGCTAGGCATGAGACTTTGTGGTGGTTTAATTGATGGCCTTCATTGGTTGCTCGCTAATGGTTGGACAAGAGTACTGAAGTATAGGTTGGAATGGGGGAGGGAGAGACAAAGGAGGAGAGGATGAGAGGAATAGAGTGAGAGTGAGTGGGCC
>NC_088362.1:83226590-83229090 GCF_034508935.2 Berghia stephanieae
CCCCCCCCCCAAAAAAACCCCCCCCCCCCCCCCCCCCCCCACCCCCCCCCCCCACAAAAAAAAAAAAATATCCCAAAAGTTTGAGATTTTGTTTTTTAAATTTTATTTTATATTAAAAAAAAAATAAGTTTGAAGCCAAAAAATTTTTTTTTCACGTTTTTTCCCAAATTGTTTCAGTAAAAAAGGGAAAACTGTCCATCCCTCCTCTGTCGTTTTCTAAAAGAGTACAGAATGAATGGGTCATTTGGATAAAATGCCACAAACTGTATTTTTCTTTTCTTTTTTTTTTTTTTAATGGTGACAAAATTCTCCCCCCATCCCCCCCTACCCCCCCCCCCCCCCCCCCCCCCCCCCCCAACCCAACATCGTATGAAATTATATTTTTGGGCCTTCCCTGCATATTATTCTGAAAAAAAACAACAATTTTAAAAAATTTTTGGCCCAAAAAAAAATTCGTGATTAAAATCCAGGTTTAAAAAGTTTTGTTGTTGTTTTTGTTGTTGTTTTGTTGTTGTTGTTTTGTTGTTTTTACAAAATAAGGGGGCATTTTAAAACGAACTATTTGAAGAACGAGATTTTTGACAATAGAGAAAAAAGTGTTTTTTCAGCGTATGTCAGAGAAAGAACTTGCCCAGCCCAATATGAAATCCGTCCATTGATGAAATAATAACATTATTGGAGCCAAGACCCCACCCGAGCGCGTTCCAATCACCAACACCAACCCGAATCATTTTTAATATTATTATTTGTACGGGCCTGGTTGTAACGAGGATTGAGAAAAATAATTATAATAAAAACGGGCCTTATAAAAAAAAAAAAAAAAAAAAAAAAAAAAAAAAAAAAAGAAAACGGACCAAAAACAAAAACAAAAACGAAAACGGTTTTTTTGTGGAAGCGATTAATTTAGGATCTATTTAGATTCATTCCATGGGAATAAGAGAGGGGACTGGAAAAATTATTACAAAGAAGAGTTAAGAGAATTTAAGTAATGCACACAAATAAAATCAGCTTCATAAAAGAACAAAATGCCAAACGCGGAACATTTGGGGCTAAAAAAATCTTCTTCAGTCAATGATAAAAACAGTAAAAACGTTAATTCATCACTTTGCGGTGCTGCACTGCGGCTGACGCCTGTGTTATTCCAGTCTTCCCATGGAATGTATCCTTGGGGGATGAATAAAGTGAATTTATTTATCTATTTATTTTATAAATGCAAAGTGAGGGCAAGTCACTGCTGTCTGCCTGCATTTACAGTGATGTATTGTCCTGTTGACCAAGTCAGTGTGCAGTGAGAATTAACTTATAAGAGCACCTCGAAGACTACCAGCATTGAATGAGAAAAGATTAAATTCTCTATATTGCCCGCTGGGAAATAAGTTAAGCAGCATCGTTTTTCGGGCGACTTATATGTAGAATTAATATGCAACATGCGCATTAAAAATATCCCAGCATTAACTCTCTCCTTGCCAGCCAATTTCAGAATCCCCCCCCCCCCAACTTCACACCCAACTAACACAAAAATATATATTTTATCACTGACACAATAGCAGTGATTTCTTGCGATTATTTCTTTAGAAAAACAAGCTCTACAACACACGTTTTAATTTTTAATATGTGAAAAAGAAATTAGAATAAGAAAAATGGTGGTTGCATCGTAGCGAATGTGACGATTTTCCTATAGTTGGTAAGGAGAGGGTTAAGCTTGAAACAACATAACGCGAAACTGCAAAAATCAATGTGCAGCACATGTATCACATCTTCAGACGACGATACGAGAATGAATCAACAAAGATGCAATTTTGTAGCGGTTGACATTTCACCAAACAACTTGTGACAGAATAGCTAACCTTTAAACTCCATTTAATTCCATATAATCATTGCAGTAAGGAGACTCGGATCGACCACGTTTTACACACAAGCTGTAAGCAAGGCTGACAAACCTGCTTAAATGTTCAGGTAAAATATGACCCATCGTCTCAAAACGGTATTACATCGAGCCGTACCAGTTGTGGGTTAAATTGGTCCGTATAGCTAAAGTTAAATTTTTGCTAACAACTTAATATAATCACATAATATCTGTAAATATGTGAAAATGGGCCGTGTTCTAACCACTACAGCTTACGAAGCAATGGCCAAACCCTTGAGTCACGATGCCCTCAAAATGAGTGAAGGTTGAAAACAATTCACTGGTAAATCTAAATAATTATCTAAAATTGTTTCCACAGAAAACAAACAAACAAACAAAACCCAAAATAAATTCCATGAAATGTCTCCATTGTATGTTTCAGAAATGCCAGATTGGCATTTATCTCTCAAGTCATTTCTCGTCGAAGTTCATTCGGCATTTTGGCTTTTTGGATCATTTTCCAACTAATTAACACAGTCGTGTATACTTAATTAAATCAATCTATTAAATAATGTAGATACATAAAAATTTTTGTTTAAATAAACATTTGTATTTCGCATATAAAAAAAAATAAATTACCACGCTCAATCCCTT
>NC_088362.1:83234090-83249090 GCF_034508935.2 Berghia stephanieae
CACAACTTTAACATTGAAAAGTAGAAAACGGTAGCGGCTGCCTGCATCATTTTACGTGCAAAAATCACGATAAATTGCTTTTCAAATCAAAATTTGCTTGTAGTTGTAATGTTAAAGTTAACGAAAGAGTGAAAATGGAGAGACTTCGTATAGGAAGGATACAGGCAATGGACGTTTCGGTACAAACCCTTCGTCAGCACAACAATACACCAATTAACGTGGAAAATAAATAAAATAAAATAACTTGTATCGTCTGTACTCAATGGTGGTTGCAGTATGAATGAACCAGACGATACAAGTTATTTTATTTTATTTGTTTTCCACGTTAATAATTTGTGTATTGTTGTGCTGACGAAGGGTTTGTACCGAAACGTCCATTGTCTGTATCGTTCCTATACGAAGCCTCTCCATTTCCACTCTTTCGTTAACTTTAACATTACAACTACAAGCAAATTTTGATTTGAAAAGAAATTTATCGTGAGTTTTGAACGTAAAATGATGCTCGTTGAACACCTCCCTGTAGAAATCTATGATTACAGCACACAAGGAAAATATTATTATTCTCCAGGTGAGAGTACACTAACAATTTATTTTTTCAAATTAAAGATAGGAAACTCATTACTACAGGTAATATGAGAGGAGAAACAGAAAATTTAATCTCTGTATCTGAGTGATGTTAACATTATCACTCGCAAGCGATGCACTCAAATGAACTTGGGAAGAAGAAAATAATACGAGTAAGTTGATATTATAAAGATATTTGTATAAAAAATTTGTGTGCGCGCGCATAGGCTTATACGTATACGTGATTGGGAATGTATTTGATTTTCATATTTGAATATGAAGTGTTGTGGGCATATCTACATATCAAAGATAGATAGATAAATAGATAGATAGACAGGCAGATTGATGGATATATATATATATATATATATATATATATATATATATATATATATATATATATATAATATATATATATATATGTACATAGATAGATATACAGATAAATAGATAACCATCACACGGGTGATAACACACCTTAGAGAGGTATATATATATATATATATATATATATATATATATATATATATATATATATATATATTCAGATAAATAAATAGATATGTTGATAGATAGATAGATGGATATATAAATAGATAAATAGATAGATAGATAGACAGATTGATAGATAGATAGATAGATAGATCGATAGATAGATAGATAGATAGATAGATAGATAGATAGATAGATAGATAGATAGATAGATAGATAGATAGATAGACAGATTGATATATAAATAGATAGATGAAGAAATAGGCAGATGGATATATAGATAGATGTGACATGACGAATGTGATGAATGATGATGATGATGATGATGATGATGATGATGATGATGATGATGATGATGATGATGATGATGATGATAACGATAATATGATCTCAAGATTCGATCTATCACAACTACACAATAATCAATCACCACCATTCCATCCAAACCAATATTATACATAATAACATCCATTCTTCTTACGATAGGAAGAACCGTTTCCAATAACGTAGAGCGAACGTGTTCTTCGCTTATCTCCCCCTTGCATCCCGTTCTCGACTCTAGGCTTGCATTGACTCTAATTAAAACTGTCAATATTATTGAAAATAAAATAAAGCATCTTTTGTTTCCAGCCAACTGTTAGCTAAAGCTAAACAAATCGCAGCCGTGGAAAAGCATTCAGTGTATTCACAGCCTTTTCACACCAGCATCCTGCGTACGTTCGTGTTTTTCATGTGGCATGACCTTTTGTTGCTGTTTTTGTTGTTGTTGCATTTTTCTATTATAAAAAAAAATAAAGATAAAATAAAATAATAAAAAATAATAATTTAAAAATTTCCTTTGTTCATTCCACAGGGGAATTTAAATTTGTCTCTAGGGTCTATTCCAATGGAAGACTGGAATAAACCTAGGCGTCAGCCGCTGTGTAGCGTCGCTAATAATTGAGCTAGGGTGGGGTGACTTGCTCAAGGCCACGCAGGTGATCGAACTCGGTATATTTCAGGTACGAAGCAAAGATCGTAGCGTTGAGCCACGCTGCCCCCGATATATGTGACCAATCTTTTCAAAACGGTACTACGTCGGGGTGGAAATTGGATTCATAGTTAGAAGTATGAAACTTTGGTTAATTTTAGGTTTTGTCTTATTGAGTAGAATAGATAGGGCAGAAAAGTCGTGACGTCACATCTACTTTTTCCGGTTCCGAAATCCTTGGAAGTGTTCTGTAATAAGCCCTTTCGGAAGACCGAGGACGGATGATCTTTCCTGACAACCAGCATATTATTATTTAGACTAGAATATATTATGATGCGATTATTCTGAAACCCGAGGATCAATTAATTACACAAGGTATGAATCCAGTCAGTCCTCCAGAAGAGTGGATTTATACTTCCAATGAGATTGGAACCCGTTTTTTTTTACATCACATTTACTGTAAATTCTCGTTATGGCATCCGTGCCCTGTTTCATTCCAACATAATCCAGTGTATCAAATAGAAGGGGACGGGGGGGGGGGGGGGGGGGTTGTGCACTGACCAAACTGCAACAGAAAGGGGGGTTCGGAATATAGGAGGGGATGATCCATAGAGGGGGGAGGGGGGGGGGAGAATTTTGGGTCTTTTCGGGCGACATACTTCATTGCTCTGAGCATAGTTGAATCCTTGGAAAAGGCTCTTTACTCACATTATATCTCTGTAACAGGTGTAAAATAAGTTCCTGGCCGTTAACAAAAAAAAAAAAAAAAGAAAAAAGACGAGGCTGGGGGTGTATTCGTGAAGTAGCGTAACACCAGACTGACACGGTGGGTTTGCATAAATAGCTTTATTAATATCATAAAGAATAAATGAAGTAATACAATCTAAATACAGACATCTATACCAAGACGTAACCTCGGCACGTGTCGGTGTAACGCTAGAACTTTGATGTTTTTGTGCGGCTATGTGGTCTAGTGGTATGACACTAGCTTTCGGATCGGAAGGTCCTGGGTTCGAGCCTCGCTCGGCGCATAGTTAAGTCCTCGGAGAAGGCTCTTTACTCACATTCTCTCACCGTATTTATGTGTAAAATGAGTATCTGGCCGTTAACAGCGTTGTCTCTGTCCCAAAAAATTGTAATATCGCCTAACAGGCGTCATGACCCGTCTTACATGTTAAATGTTGCTGGTGACCAGTGACCCCTTGTAAAGCGCTTTGAGCACATTTAGTGGATATTGCACTATATAAAGCTCAATTATAAATAAAGACATCTATACCAAGTGGTAACCGCGGCACGTTTCGGTGTAACGCTAGAACTTTGATGTTTTTTTTTTTTTTATAGACTGAAGTGCACGTAAATTACTACGACACGTCGATGTTAAGTAGTGTTCTTAGTAAAATAATTTTGTGACAATTTGTGTATGATGTTTGCAATATAGCGCCGGAAATATGGAAAAAAGACATTAACTCTCTCCTTACCAGCCATTTTCAGAATTTTCCCCAAAACTTCACACCCACCCGACACAAAAACAGACATTTCTAAATCGAACAGAAAAGCAACAAGCACATTCTATACATAATATTGTTCGACAGAATGTCAATTTTTTTTTATAGCTATAGCAAAAAGAAAGGAAATCAGGATAAGAAAAGTGACGGTTTCATCGTAACAAAATGTGACAATTTTCCAATAGGTGGTAAGGAGAGGGTTAACGCTTAACGAACAAGTATAAAAAAGATAGGAACACCATTTGTGACCTTATAGACGCGATTGGCAGTTGTTTATTATATATGATGTATTTTTTGTATTTTTCTGACTGGTTTCTGTCAGCATTCCTATCATCATCATCATCATCATCATCATCATCATCATCATCATCATCATCATCATCATCATCATCATCATTATCACCATCACCGCCATCATCGTCATCTTCATCATCACCCACAGTAGTAAATGAGTTCATTGATTTTTGTTTGTTTAGAGTTGTATGGTTATCATGGTTTCGATTTGTGTTCTGAATTGACCAATATCTAACAAACAAGATAAATAAATAAATAAATAAATAAATAAATGAATAAATAAATAGTAAATAAATAAATTAAATTAAATTTAATAAAATTTAATAAATAAATAAATAAATAAATGAATAAATAAATAAATAAAAAACAAGCAAAAAAAAAATGATACACCAAAAATACTAAAATACCAAAGTTGAATTTAAGTGTATTATCCATCATTATTCTTTGCCCCAGTATGAAATTTATGACCAAACAGTCCAAAAGTATAAATCATTTCAAAAATGCAATCGACAGGAGGCCCATAACTTAAAATATGAATTTGACGAATAAGTTTTCAATTGACACATTTTTGATTGATTATCATGTAAATGATGGCCATACATAAAATATATCTCAGGGAATGTTTAACCTGAACCTTCCTTTGTTTTTCACAGTAATAAACAATGAATATGACAGCTTTAAAAAATACCAAAAACACGGAACGTTTCTGGCTCAAAGCCCTTCTTCAGCCAACGATAAAAAAAATTAAAACATAAATACATTACTTAAAGTTCCAGAGAGAGAGAGAGAGAGAGAGAGAGAGAGAGAGAGAGAGAGAGAGAGAGAGAGAGAGAGAGAGAGCGAGAGAGAGAGAGAAAGAGAGAAAGAGAGAGAGAGAGAAAGAGAGAGAGAGAGTAGAGATGTATTTAGCACGTCATTTCAGTGAGTAAAAAGGAAGTGCTAAACATATCTCTACCATCTATCTGGTTTTTAAAGTAATATAATTTATGTTTTCAATGTATTTATTATTGACTGGAGAAGGGTTTTGACCCCGAAACGTTCCGTGTTTGATATTTTGTTCTTTCTTGATGCTGTTATATTCATTTTTGTATAATACTTTTTGAAATCCCTAGTCACATTTATATATATATATATATATATTTTTTTTTTTTTTTTTAATTTTTTTTTAAAGTAGTCCTTTAGAGCGATGGAGCAGCCGGAGTTTATCCCGGTGTCTATGGCGTGAAAAAGACAATTTATACTAATAGTAAAGGTGATCCCTTTACTTCTTAGATGTTTACTTTTCTTACAGCGAGGTCTCAAAAGTGGCATATTTTGCATTGCGCAAAAGTGTACTTTATTTCGCAATTTCAAAACGCCACAACTTTTTTTTATTTTTTAAGATTTTAAAATATTTTTTTCCCTGTTTTTTGCATCTATCAACCCAAAGTTTGAGATAAACTTTCCTAGATAACTGCATAATGCAATTTGGATTTTGGTCTGGAATACCTAATGCTATACTTACCTCTTTTGACATAAGTTATCCACAGAGTCAATACTTTTCCAAATTGCAAGACTTAACTTTCATAAAACATGTCTGAAGGTAACAGCACATAATATCTAACCCTTTAAAAATAAAATAATAAAAAAGATATTGCAAAGCACATAATAAATATGTGAGTTGAGAACAAAAAATAGGAGGCACTAATGGTACAAATAGTACTAAAAAAAAATCAAAATACTTGTAATATTATTGTTGTCGTTGTTAAGGGCGTCTGTACCAAGTATCACAAATCATATTATCGGTGGAATCAAGTTACCTCAACACACTATAGCAGCAATTAAGCCCTATGACATCCCATAATTATCACCACTTCCCTACGACCCTCTACTTGTAATAAGAGCGGAATAATAATTAGCAGAGTGTGAGTCCGTTCCATAGTTATTATCAACGGGAGATGTTTGATTACGAACCCCTTACTCTTACTCTTGCCTAAGCTGACGTTTATTAACATTTGTAAGATTACTATTCCGTAAATCATTAACGTTAGTTCTACTTCTATTCTAAAATCATAAACATTAGTTATTGAATTAATATTTTGAAAAAAACAAAAACATTAGTCATTCACTATGCTGAACTTATAATTACGTATGCAAATTATATCCATGCTGATTGTTCGAAGAGCACTGTGGACAATTACAGTATATAAATCGTGGCACCAAGTTAAGGATATTTACAGAAGAGGCAAACGCCCTCCTATAATAATCCTATAACCTTACTACTAAAATCACTGCTAATACTGCTAACACAATCACTACCACTACCACCACCGCCACCATCTACTACTGCTACTGCTACTACTACTACTACTACTACTACTGCTACTACTACTACTACTACTGCTACTACTGCTACTACTACTACTACTACTACTACTACTACTACTACTCTATACTACTACTAATTCTATAACTACCACTACTACTACTACTACTACTACTACTACTACTACTACTACTACTACTACTACTACTACTACTACTACTACTACTACTACTACTTCAATAAATGGCATTAAAGTACATACACACATACAATAATCATGCTTATCAATGTATAACTTTTCCATCAACACACCCAGTGCATTTCCATAACTTCGTCCATCCATCCTGCTCCAAACATCGCCGCCCGTTCCTCAACTCCATAACACAGTTATCATTAGAAACCGCTACACCACCAGTTCTTATCAAAATTTGATTATTTCCACTATTTTCAACAAAAATAATAACAGTCTTTCATACCAAGTTCTCATTGACACAAACTTCCCCCGTCCGTCCCCGTCGCCGACCTCTTTGATGTAGCCGACAAAATTACACCACGCTTCATTGATCACGGCTCATCTGTTATTATAATTATTCCAAAGATTATTTCAATATATCGATCAGCCAACCGTGGTCTCCAAGGATACGGAAATACGGCGTTACCTTTCAAACGATCGAATTTTTGAAAGAGAATAAGAAATATGTTTAATTTTAAGTTAATATTTGCGTAATAAAGGAAAATAGACACAAATATATATATATATATATATATATATATATATATATATATATATATATATATATATATATATATATATATATATATTAAAACAAGAATCAATTTTGCCCCAAACGCGTGAGACAAATGTAATGCTTTTCGTATTTCAGCTTTTATTTTAATATATTCTCTCAATATCCGCTTAACGTACAAAAAGCGCTATATAAGGGATTCCTAGCCAATAGCAACGCTTAACATGTAGGACGAAACATGACGCCTAATAGGCAATATTACGATTTTATACGCTTTTATATTATACTATAATATTATATATTATCATATTATTTTATACGCTGTTATAAAGTTAAGATTAGCCCTTTTACAGTGATAAGTAACAGCCCCTTTTCCACACATAATATAAATAAATTACTGAGTAATAAATTGCTGCTTTTCTTCCACATATTATGAGGTAAATAAAATTAACCCTTATTCCCTGATAAGTAACTTCGTTCCTTTCACATTTAAATAAAATTACTACTTTCTCAATAGTAATTGTCTGCTTCTTTTCACACAGCCATGATGTAAATAAAATTAACCCTTACTTAGTAATAAGTAACTGCTAGCTTTTCTTCCACACGTGATGTGTCTAAATTTAACCCTTACTAAGGCATAAGTACTGCTTTTCTTCCACACATGACGTAAAGAAAATAAACCCTTACTTAAAAATAGATAACATAGCTTTTATTCCACTCGAGATGTAACTAAAATTAACCCTTACTCAGTTTTTAAATACCCACTTTTCTTCCACACAAATTATATAATCAATCACACATCAAGGTCCCGCCCTAGTAGCAACCACGAATTTAGTCGAATTTAAACACAAAATGATAGATTGTTGGGTAAGGCGTAATAATATTGATTCTTAAGCTTTGGAATGAAATGTAATATTATGCTAGCGTCAGACTGCTATGAAATAATAATAACCCAACTGTTTTATATACAAAGCCTTGGCATAAAGCCCTATAGAAAAGTTCAGCATCATCATCATCATCATCATCATCATCATCATCATCATCATCATCATCATCATCATCATCATCATCTTCTTCTTCTTCTTCTTCTTCTTCTTCTTCTTCCTCCTCCTCCTCCTCCTCCTCCTCCTCCTCCTCCTCCTCCTCTTCCTCCTCCACCCCCTCTTCCTCATTATGCTAGCGTCAGACTGCTATGAAATAATAATAACCCAACTTTTTTTTATACAAAGAAAGCAAGACTTTTAAAGCCCTATAGAAATGTTCATCATCATCATCATCATCATCATCATCATCATCATCATCATCATCATCATCATCATCATCATCATCATCGTCATCATCATCATCTTCTTATTCTTTTCTTCCTCCTCCTCCTCCTCCTCCTCCTCCTCCTCCTCCTCCTCCTCCTCCTCCTCCTCCTCTCCTCCTCCTCCTTTCTCTTCCTCTTCCACCTCCTCTTCCTCCTCCTCCTTCTCTTCCTCTCTCTTCTTCTTCTTCTTTCTTCTTCTTCTTCTTCTTCTTCTTCTTCTTCTTCTTCTTCTTCTTCTTCTTTCTTCACATCATGATCATCATGATCATTATTATTATTATTATTATTATTATTATTATTATTATTATTATTATTATTATTATATTATTATTATTATTATTATTATTATTATTATTATTTATTATTATTATTATTATTATTATTATTTTATTATTTATTATTATTATTATTATTATTATTATTATTATTATTATTATTATTATATATTATTATTATTATTATTATTATATTATTATTATTATTATTATTATTATTATTATCATCATTATTATTATTATTGTTATAATTATCATTATTATTATTATCATTATTATTAAGAATGGAAAAAAATGTGACCGACCGTTTAAAAAAGTTATTATCTCGAAATGAAGAAGTTGAAGAGAAGTGAATTTGAAAGTCAAATCAGAATCATTATTAAAAAGTTGCAAATATCAAAGTTACAAACTAGAGAGCAATCACTTCAGTAGTCCCTCAGAGTCATTGGGCCAATGGAGCCGGAGTTTATCCCGGTTTTTATAGCGTGAAACGGACATTAGGAATTGCTTGCTTAAGATAAAAGTCTGAAAAAGGTGTGTATAAAACAGTGCCAGACAAAGCACAATGAAAAATATAAGAAAAACAAAACAAAACAAACAAACAAAAAACAAAAACAAAAACTACCAACTCAATAGACTGAAATTTTGAGGATATTTTTTTTCTTCTTGTATTATGCTCTTTGCTTTCCTTGGCACTGTTTTAAAAAACAAAAAAACAAAAAACAATAAATAAATAATATTGAGCTTTTATATAGAGCAATATCCACTTAACGCGCTCAAAGCGCTTTATAAGGGGCGCATGACCAACAGCAACACTTAACATGTAGGACGAGACATGACGTCTGTTAGGCGATATTAAAAATCTTTTTCGGACAGAGACAACGCTACAGTTAATGGCTATGTACTCATTCTACACTTGAGTACGGGGAGAGAAAGTGAGTAAAAAGGCTTTTATAACGATGCGCCGAGCGAGGCTCGAACCCAGGACCTTCCGATCCGAAAGCGAGTGTCGTACCACTTAAACCACATTGCCGCACAACACACGACCTTTTCACCACTAACAAATCAAATTCTAGCTGAGTCCAATGTTTGAAGGTTTTTGTCAAGACTAGAGTCATTCTAATCGGTCGGTATTTGAAGGACGAGATTTCTGGCCAAATTTTAAAATGTTTTTTGTTTTTTTTCAGAGTGTGGCGGAAAACACATTTAATAGCAGGGGTATAATAATAGTAATAGCGGTAAACAAAGAAACACAGAATCAGCAACATCACGCGCTACAGACAAAATTGAGCACAGGGACACATTATAATAATATTATTATTATAGTTATTATTGACGTCAATAACAGTGTGATGTGTGGCATTATGTGGTGGAAACGTGACAAATAAGGGAGCAGGCACTGGTGTAAGATAAAAAATCTGAAAAAAAGTTGTGTACGAAACATTACCAGACAAAATTTAATAATAAAAACATACAAGAAAATGTCATCCTAGAGAAATCGCTCTGCCTCCACTGGGGATCGAACCTAAGACCTCCTGATTACCGTGCTACCATTGTGCCACAGAAGGACAATGCTTTAATGCTTATATTATTTACAAGAGTAGGTGTTTCCAATGTGAACCTCTTTCCGCATCATACTGAATAAGTAGTCCTTCAGAGCCATTGGGCCCACGGAGACGGAGTTTATCCCGGTTTCTATAGCATTAAACGGACAAGAGGAATTGCTTGCTACCCTTTGGATAGGACGATAGTCTATCGCAAAGTAATTTCCGACTTAAGAGCATTTGTGATCATTCTAAGGGCAGATAATTGATTCGTAATGCTAATTATTGTGATATTTTCATTGTTTTTTCTTGAACTGCGAACTTTTGAGACTTCAAGAAGGCAGCTCTGTCCTAGAATAAGTCAGGATATGAATTGTAGATGGATGATTCCGACAAACTAATAAGGGATAATTACATGGCGAACGAACTGACTGGTTGAGAATGCTTACCGAGTACTGTGGACTCGTTCCAACTAAACACATGTTATTTTTGTCAGTTGAGCTACAAAACATTAAATTCAAATAACGATCAATTAAATTTACCCTCGATTTGCGAAAAACTTAAAATAAGACTTGTTACCAAGCCTCATGTGTTTATACTTTTAAAATGCTAACACAATCACTAACACCACCGCCACCATCACTACCACTACTACTGCTGGTACTGCTGCTACTACTGCTACTACTACTACTACTACTACTACTACTACTACTACTACTAATACTACTACTACTACTATACATACTACTACTACACTCCCTCCTCCTCCTCCTCCTCTCCTCTCTACTACTACTATACTACTACTACTACTACTACTACTACTACTACTACTACTACTACTACTCTACTACTACTACTACTACTACTACTACTACTACTACTACTACTACTACTACTACTACTACTACTACTACTACCACTCCTCCTCCTCCTCCTCCTCCCTCCTCCTCTACTACTACTACTTCTAATACTACTACTACTACTACTACTACTACTACCTACTACTACTACTACTACTACTACTACTACTATATCTATACTACTACTACTACTACTACTACTACTACTACTACTACTACTACTACTACTACTACTACTACTACTACTACTACACTACTACTACTACTACTACTACTACTACTACTACTACTACTACTACTACTACTACAACTACTACTACTTCTACTACTACTACTACTACTACTACTACTACTACTACTACTACTACCACTACTACCTCTACTAATACTGCTACTACTATACTACTAACTACTACTACTACTACTACTACTACTACTACTACTACTACTACTATTACTACTACTACTACTACTACTACTACTACTACACTACTACTACTACTACTACTACTACTACTACTACTACTACTACTACTACTACTACTACTACTACTACTACTACTACTACTACTACTACTACTAACTACTACTACTACTACTACTACTACTACTACTATCTACTACTCTACTACTACTACTACTACTACTACTACTACTACTACTACTACTACTACTACTACTGCTACTACTACTAATACTGCTACTACTAATACTACTACTACTACTAATACTGCTACTACTAATAAAGCAATTTGATTGTAATCAATCGATATTTGAAGTAAACGTTTTCTGGACAATTAAAAAAAATGTAGCCCACCGTCTCAAAACGTTATTATGTCGGGATTAGCAATGTACTGGAAATTAAATGGATATTTACAGATGTGGAACTTAGGGATAATTCCTATCCCATGGTGGAGAATGAAGATACTTTATTACATTTTGACCAAGTCAAAGTTCCTATGTTGTATCCGTGTGACTACAAATTAATCCTTTATTTTTTAGAACCGACTCACCCCGACGTAATACCAATTTGAGACAGTGGGTCACATATATATATATATATTGTTAAAATATGGCAGGCTGGTTGTTAGTACTTTTTATTTAACCATATTTTTTTAAGCAGAGCGTGAGTAGCTAGGCTATGACTCAGAGTAATAACACGATACTCTCTGTGTAAGGTTCCCAGAAAATAACCGGTACTTATTTGAATTGGCGATATTTTTAAGTTGTGTTATTATCGGAATAGAAACTAACATTAATATTCACCATTGGCTTTCGGTTCCACTAGCGAGTATAATTTTCACTATTTGCTAACCGGTGATTGAGTAGCTCGAATAACAAAAATAACATTAATGTGTTGATAAAACAAACTCATATAAATTTTTAAAAAAACCCGAAAAGTTAGAAATGAATAATTCAAAGTGAAGGATTCGAGAGCAGACGTCGATGTAAGATGTAAGATTTGAAAAAGTGGGTGTAAAACAGTTCCAGACAGAGATGGAAGAAAATTACAAGAAAAAACCCCCAAAAACTCAGCTCGCCTCGACTGGGGATCGAACTTAAACTTTCTGATTATCGGTCAGACTTGCTACGATTATTATTTCCGGTAGTCAGAAATGTTCAGGTTCGATCCCCAGTCGTAATACGTAACACGTAAAGTTACAAGTGAATAATTCAAAGTGAAGGATTAGGGAGCAGGCATCAGTGTAAGATGAAGATATAAAAGAAAAAGTGGGTGTGAAACTGGGCAAAGCTGGGAGAAATTTAAAAGAAAAACAATCCCCAAAAAAGCAGAATGCTTCGACTGTGGATCGAACTTAAACCTCCTGATTACTGGTCAGACGTGCTACCATTAACATTACCGGTAGTCAGAAAGTTTGAGGTTCAATCCCCAGTCGTCGCAGGCTGATATTTTGGATTGTTTTTTTTTCTTGTGCGGCTACGTGGTCTTGTGGTATTACACTCGCCTTCGGATCGATAGGTCCTGGGTTCGAGTCTCACTCTGAGCGGAGGCGCAAAGTTGATGAGTCATTGAAAAAAAGGTTCATTACTCACATTTTCTCGCCATACTAAGGAATAAAATGAGTACCTGGCCGTCAACAGTATTGTCTATGTCGGGGGAAAATGTAATAGCGCCTAACCGGCATCATGCTTCGTCCATGTTAAGTGGTGCTATTGGCTAGGCAGGGACTCCTTGTAAAGCGCTTTGGGTAAGTTTCGTAAACATTGCGCTATTTAAATGCTCTAGTTTTTTGTTTTTTTTTTCCTTTCCATATCTGGGTCACTCTGACGTAACACCGCGTTGAGACGATGGGTCACAGTTGTCACATTTCAACATAATTCCCACGATAATTTTCGACTTAATTAATTAGTGTTCATGTTCAAGAGTTTATTTTAGGCCATTGACCAAATAAACACACCATCTCCCTGAACTCGGTTGAGATTTCAGGACATCTATTATTGAAAAATATATTTCAAAATAATATATTGATTTTTCTAAATCATCTATGAATTCACTCAATAACCCTCTTTCCATTACCCTGACATTTGATGTGTGTGTGTGTTTGTGTGTGTGTGTGTGTGTGTGTGTGTGTGACTTTGTGGTTTAGTGGTGAGACACTCGGCCTTCGACTTGTAGGTTGAAGGATCGAAACCCACTGTTGGCTGTGCTGAAGCTGAATCCTTGGCAAAGGGTTTTTCTTGACTCATGTTATGATGTTCTCTCACCATATTCAAGTGTAAAAGTAGTAAATTAGCTGTATATCTATTTCACATGATATAATTTAATATCGTCACGGTCTTCAACGTCTCCATCCTCGGGCTCGGGTTTGATACCAAGAAGAGCAGCAAGCTGTTCCTCCGTTTCAAATGTATCATTCATCTACATAAAAAAAGTAAAATAAAATTCCCTTTATTCATCCCATTTGGGAAATTTGTCTCTAGGGTCTATTCCAAGGGAGGACTGGGATAACCCATGCGTCAGCCGCAGTGCAGCGTCGCAAATTGAGATAGGGCGAGGTGACTTGCTCAAGGCAACACAATGCAGCAGCGGGTGATCGAACTCGGTACCTTTCGGGTACGAAGCAAAGACCGTACCGCTGAGCCACGCACGCTGCACATATTTATAAATGGCCCCAATACTTGAGGTCCTCAAGATTGTTGGTGGTTCTCACTGTATTAATTCAGATCTGATAACTTTGTTAGTTTCAGTTGATTTCGAATTTTGGTCACAAAACCAAATTTGTTGCGTTGATTGTCTAGTTTAAAAGATTATTCTTACATTATGTATGTATTTATTCAACAGCCCTTCTTCCAATGGTATACTCGCGTCTGATTTGCAATCAACTGTCTCTAAACAAAGTACCGAATGTCGTCGTGATTTCAATGCTAAAAATTGAATTGATAGTCATACGGTGAGATATGGGTCCAGTTTTTTGTGTTTTATTATATTACTGTATAAGAAGAATGGTTTTCATTTCTTTATTAAATTGGCGAACACTATAACATAATTTTTCTTGCCGTAACGATATTATGACGCCATAAAAGATATGTGCCAGTAGCCCTATGTACTTGTTTCGAGTTGCTGTTGGCTTGGAGCCCATTGTGAAGCGCTTTGAGCATATGCTGGGGATATTGGACAATATAGCCCATGTTCCCTTTTTAATCTAATATTTACTCTTTTGAAGGAACCGTATATGGTCTGGTCTTAAGAGCACCTGACTCCCAAACAAAGCAATTCTGTTTATTCCAATCTCCCTTTCTCGAGGAGTGATTATTTAACAAAGCGGAGCCATCGTAAACTTATAGCCTGACACTGGTCAAAAAACAAGTCTTTGGCCACAAAAGAAAACAAATCGTGAGTTGTATTCAACAGTTCAACCAATGGAATCACTTGTTTCCTTGAGCTCTACTAACGACTACTTACTAGACGGTGCAAAAACCTAAAAATGACGTCAAACTATAAGTCCTGATGGGTTCTTGTGTCAGGCTATTTATTTATGTTAACGATGGCTACGAACATAGTCGGTTAAATCATTGAGAGTACGATGCCATAGACTTGTATCGCATCATGCATAATATTAATATGTCGTTTTAACGCTATGGCAGCCGGGATAAACTCCGGCTCTTTGGGCATA
>NC_088362.1:83256590-83264090 GCF_034508935.2 Berghia stephanieae
CAGGCTGTCCTGTTAGCAAGTCGTACCGTAGCCATCGTTATGTTATAGCCTGATACTGAAATCCAAAAGGACTGGCAGTTTGACGTCATTAGTGAGTTGTCGTTAGTCGAGCTCATGGAAACAAGTTATTTCATTGGTTGAACTATTGAATTCAACTCACGATTTGTTTTCTTTTGTAGCAAAAGACTGGCATTTTGACGTCATTTTTTGGTCAGTTTCAGGCCATAACTTTACGAAGGCCACGGTCGTACTCGCCTCACAAGCAAAGGATCGATAGTGATCCTGTGTGAAATCGAGATTTTTCCATCTGTCCCTTGTCCATCCAGCAGTGATTGAGTAGCTGGATCTCTTAGATCTGGTAGAAAGTATTCTGCGATAGACTAGCCACTTGTCCATACGGTAACGAGCAATTCTTACAGTCCGTTTTACGATAGAGAAATCGTTATTATTAATAAATTCCGGCCTCATGGATCTGATGGCTCTAAAGCCGGATTAGAGCAAACGGTATTTATCTGATTTATTATTTCGATGGTGCCCTGGCTGGTCACGTCGCTTATGGTTTTTTTTTTCGATGACTACTATGATACTAGTGTGCATCTGTGTGAGTGTGTCTATGTCAATATTGTATTGTTATAAATGTGTAGCCAAATGACAAATTGCCACTTTTTTTAAAAGGAAAATAAAGATTTATTATTATTATTATTATTATTATTATCATTATTATTATTATTATTATTATTATTATTATTATTATTATTATTATTATTATTATTATTATTATTATATTATTATTATTATTATTATTATTATATTATTATTATTATTATTATTATTATTATTATTATTATTATTATTATTATTAATGAAAACGATGGGTTATGACATCAGATTCAGTTAGAATATAACCCCACCTGAAAAGAGTTAAACCCTTCTCCAAAAGCCACTGTGTGATGCGATCTCTTTTGTCTTTGCGGTCGAAGTTACGCAATTTCGTCCGAAGACTAAATTATAGTCTTATGTTGTCTGATGTTTTCAGTACAGTGCTTACTGTTGCCATTTTTGGTATATCACTAAAACTACGCCGACTTGAGCAACGAATGAAAACTGTTGGGTGGTATTATTATAGAGGTGGCATGCAATTTTATTTTTTTTGTAAATATTTTTTCTTTCTTTCTTCATTCCTCTGCACCTGCTGCTGTCGGTAATTAAATGAGAATACAACTTGTAGATATAAAAATAAAAAATAACAAAATAAAACAAACAGAACAAACAAACTAATAAATAAATAAAAATAAAAACTACACCAAACTTAAACCAGAGACCCACAGGCCAGAAACAGAGTGTCTTACCACTAAACCACAAAGCCACACCAATATTATACTGCCAGGAAATGAAGTAAGGAGAAAAGTGCCGGGAGAATAGAGAATAAAAACTTTTTCGTGTAATGCCGTACATAGAAAAAAAAAAGAAAGTATTTTTTTTAAATTTTGGCCACAAAACTCGTCCTTCAAATATCGATCAGTTAAAATGACCATTGTAGGAAGTCCCAGGTTTGAAAGTTTTTGACAAGATGAGGGTCATTTTAATCTATCGATATCGATGGATCGAAATTGACGTCACTCAGCTCTTTGTTATTGTTTTTAGACAGCCATTTCAATGATTAGTTCTCACTAAATTCATCAATCAAAAAGATAGACAGAACGAAGTTGACGTCTCTCAGGTCTTTCTTATTATTTTTTTGACATGCATGTTTAGGAGTAATTATCACTAAACTGTATTAATCAGAATATTAACGTTCAAGGTTACACATAGATCTGTGTGTTGGTCCGTCATATTTCCGGATGACAATGTTGTGAGTTTCTTAGCTAGATGTACGGCACCTATAAACCTTTAAGGCTACACATAATTAATTTTGTGTGTTGGTACGTTATATCAAACTGGAGGGTGTTGGGAGTATTTTACCTCAACGTATAGCATCAATACGAGTTTTTCTGGTAAATCTTTAAAATGTGTTGGGTTTTTTTTAATTGTTTTTTTTTCTTTTCAGATTACAGCAGAATATATTATAAAAAGAGGAAGATGAGAGAACTAAGATAAGATAGAGATTGACAGGGTAGACTGAGGGACAAAGAGGATTTCAGTACGACCATTAAATATTAATTTTTATTGCCAAGGGTTTTATCACTTGTGTCATCGAAGCTAACCTTGTGTCGTGACTAACTGATGTTAAGGTCCTTTTCCACTCTTAGTTTAGCCTTTATCTAAGTGGTTCTTGTTTTAATGTATGGGGCAGCCCGTACGCGATATTATCTGTCTATAGATGTGTTTGCTTATATGTAGTTACATTTGGTGTCGATTTTTCTTTTTAGACTTCAAGTAAACGAAGGTAGTGTCCTATCACAATCCCCATCATACACATCCACCTACTCGACGTCGTTGTCTTTCTCATCATCCTTCTCCGTCACCTTCTTTTTATCATCATCATCATCATCACCATCATCGTTATCATCATTACATTGTGTGATTATTCATACATCAGTATCAAGTATAGTTCATCATCATATCATCATACTCATCATCTCATCATCATCATCATTTTTTCATCATCATCTCTCACTTCTTTCATCATCATCATCATCACCATCATCGTTATCATCATCATCATCATTATCATCATCATCATCAGTATCATCATCAGTATCATCATCATTATCATCATCATCATCATCATCATCATCATCATCATCATCGTCGTCATCAGTATCATCATCATCATCATCATCATCAGTATCATCATCATCATCATCATCATCATCAGTATCATCATCATCATCATCATCATCATCATCATCATCATCATCATAATATCAGCCCCAGAGCCAACATCATCATCATCATTGCCATCATCAGTGCCCCTGTTATTATATAGACATCCATTGTGACTGCCGGTATTACTTTTTTTTCTCTCCTCTACAAAGCGTACAGCGGTCGATGCAATAATAATATATGCTTGATCACTTTTCAATCACTGTTAAAGTTAAATGTATATTATATATAATAGGACATCTCTCTCTCTCTCTCTCTCTCTCTCTCTCTCTCTCTCTCTCTCTCTCTCTCTCTCCTCCTTCTCTCTCTCTCCTCTCTCTCTCTCTCTCCTCCTCCTCTCCTCCTCTCTCTCTCTCTCTCTCTTGTGCGCGCGCGTCTGTATGCAAGCGCATGTATACATGTGTGTGTGTGTGTGTGTGTGTGTGTGTGTGTGTGTGTGTTACATATCACAGAATAAAATCTATGATTTGCCATTTATAATTCCTAAGCTTTACACAGCAGATGGTGTGTAATGAAGAAAATGGCGTTAAGTTTACATAATTTTTTTTTTTCAAAAAGTTGAAAAATGGGAAAGGGGGGGGGGGGGGGGATGAAATAAAAGTAGAACACACAATAACAATAGGGCAAGAGAAATGACAACAAACTTGACAAGTCCCCCCGGGGAAAATTTCCGGGAACAGGGGAATGCGATAATTTACGGTGCGTTGATCTCAGTTGAGCGTATACAGTACTCACTCTAGCGTGCCAGGAACGTGCTGTAGGCCGCTTGTCCGTATTAAATAAGGCATGTAGTCAAAGGGATCGGGTAATGGACACGTTGATCGCTCACTCACAGCGCTGGCTGGCCTTTGTAAGGCTGGGGAAGCCTGATTTGTACTCACTGGATGCGAGTGGTGATGGCATGCGTTTAAGTAAAAATAAAAGCAAAGAAAAAGAAAAAAACAAAAGACAAAACAACAACAACAACAACAAAACCAAACACAAATTCTGCTCGCCAAATCAATCGTATAGATAGAATGCGCTTGGCCAAGGAGTGCACAACATTGCCATCCGGAAGTATAACGGACCAACACACAAACTCTGTGTAACCATGAACTTTTATAGTCTGGTTAATACAGTTTAGTGAGAACAACTCACAAACGCGGATGGCAAAAACAATAACAAAGGCCTGAGTGACGTCATCTGCATACTATCTATAGATAGTTCGAAGTTGACGTCACTCAGGTCTTTGTTATTTTATTTTTTTTTTTTTGCCATCCGCTTTTATGAGTAATTCTCACTAAACTGTATTAACCAGACTATAGATAGAATGCGCTTGGCCAAGGAGTTCACAACGGACCAACACACAAACTTTTATAGTCTGGTTAATACAGTTTAGTGAGAACAACTCACAAACGCGGATGGCAAAAACAATAACAAAGGCCTGAGTGACGTCATCTTCGAACTATCTATAAACGATCATGGTGACACACATTTTTGTCTTTTGGCCAGTTATACTTCCGGGTGGCATTGTTGTGAACTTCTTCGCCAAGTGCATACTATCTATACACAAACTATTGATGCTATGCGTTTGGGTAAATTACTTAACATATTCGCCAGCCACATAAAGCGTATCAACACACAAGTAACCTCAAAGGATTTAGATAGTGTGCACTTGGCTAAGAAACTCACAACATTGTCATCCGGAAATATAACGGACCAACACACAAAAAACTATGAGTAGTCTTGAACGTTTATAGTCTGGTAAATACAGTTTAGTGGGAATTACAGTAGCCATCGTTCACTTAAAGCCTGACACTGACCAAAAAAAAATGACGTCAAAATGCCAGTCTTTGGCCACAAAAGAAAACAAATCGTGAGTTGTATTGAATAGTTCAACCAATGGGACCACTTGTTTCCATGAGCATTACTAACGACAACTCACTAGGCGGTGCAAAAACCAAATAATGACGTCAAAAGGCCAGTCTTTTTGGGTTTCAGTGTCAGGCTATACTTAACGATGGCTACGGAATTACTCAGAAACATGGATGACAAAAAGAAATCAATAACAAAGATCTGAGTGACGTCACGTTCGTTCTATCTATAGTCGGATCGACAGAATTTAGTGAGAACTAATCAATCAGCCAAAAGGTTGTGTGAATACAATTAACAAATATCTCAGTTCCTTCTATATTTGCGGCCGGCTATGTGGTATGACGCTCGCTTTCGGATCGGAAGGTCCTGGGTTCGAGCCTCGCACTCGGCGCATAGTTGAGTCCTTGGAACAGGCTCTTTACTCACATTCTCTCACCGTACTCAGGTGTAAAATGAGTACCTGGCCGTTAACAGCGTTGTCTTTATCCGAAAAATTGTAATATCGCCTAACAGGCGGCTTGTCCCGTCCTACATGTTAAATGTTGCTGTTGACCAGGGATCCCTTGTAAAGCGCTTTGAGCACATTTAGTGGATATTGCGCTATATAAAGCTCAATGTTTCTTTTTATTCTGATTAAGAGAGTTCCTCACTTAATTGGCTGTCTAAAAGTCATTAACGTCGCCTCTAATCAGTAATTCTCACTAAACTGTATTAACCAGACTATAAACGTTTAAGGTTACGCATAGTTTTCTGTGTTGGTCCGTTATACAACTGGATGGCAATGTTGTGAGCTTCTTAGCCAAGCGCATACTATCTATACAGCATTCCTTTATGGAATGCCATGGAGACAACAACTGCGCTCGGCGCATAGTTGAGTCCTTGGAAAAGGCTCTTTGCTCACATTCTCTCACCGTACTCAGGTGTAAAATGAGTACCTGGCCGTTAACAGCGTTGTCTTTGTCCGAAAAATTGTAATATCGCCTAACAGGCGTTATGTCCTGTCCTACATGTTAAATGTTCCTGTTGACCAGGGACCCCTTGTAAAGCGCTTTGAGCACGTTTAGTGGATATTACGCTATATAAAATCTCAATAAATAAATAAATAAAAGGACCTAATTTATTATATTTATTTCTTCTTCAATAAATATCGATGAAAATGCCTCTAAATTTGTTAGAAAGTCTATACCCTGAGACTACCAGTTTGAAGCTTCGTGTTTGAGAGTTTTCGACAAGTTGTCATTATCATTTGAAGTCAAATGGCTGACCAAAATATGATTGTGTTCAATGACAAGAATAATGCAGGAGATAGAACGATGTTGACGCCATTCAGGTCTTTGTTATAATTTTTAAAATTTTCTTTTTTCTTTTTTTTTTTTTTTTTTTTGCATTCCACGTTTATGAGTAAGTTTCATTAAACTGTATTAATACAGAAAAGTGAGTGGAGCAGGCACTTATGTTGGTAACAACAAGATATGAAGTGAGTAGAAAAGTGCCAGAAGACAATAGAGAATAAAAAATTTTTTCGCGGCGGTGGTGGGGTTTGAACCTGCGACCTTATTGGTACGACAACTCCGCCTGGCAGGTGAGAGCGTGGCTCTACCGTGTGAGCTATCCACGAACACAAAAATATTCGTTTCAAACCCAAAGTCATTTCTAGATCCCTCTCTCACCCACTTCTTGAGATCGCCGATTCGTTCACCACCATCGCGAAGTAATTTTGACCAGCAGTTAAGCTTAATAGCCAATATTCTCATCACAAACATATAACATAGAAACGATTGAGACATGGAGTATGCTCCGGTGTATGGGGTGAATTTTTAATTCAGAAAAGTGAGTGGAGCAGGCACTTATGTTGGTAACAACAAGATATGAAGTGAGTAGAAAAGTGCCAGAAGACAATAGAGAATAAAAATTTTTTTCGCGGCGGTGGTGGGGTTTGAACCTGCGACCTTATTGGTACGACAACTCCGCCTGGCAGGTGAGAGCGTGGCTCTACCGTGTGAGCTATCCACGAACACAAAAATATTCGTTTCAAACCCAAAGTCATTTCTAGATCCCTCTCTCACCCACTTCTTGAGATCGCCGATTCGTTCACACCATCGCGAAGTAATTTTGACCAGCAGTTAAGCTTAATAGCCAATATTCTCATCACAAACATATAACATAGAAACGATTGAGACATGGAGTATGCTCCGGTGTATGGGGTGAATTTTTAATTCAGAAAAGTGAGTGGAGCAGGCACTTATGTTGGTAACAACAAGATATGAAGTGAGTAGAAAAGTGCCAGAAGACAATAGAGAACAAAAATCGGCGATCTCAAGAAGTGGGTGAGAGAGGGATCTAGAAATGACTTTGGGTTTGAAACGAATATTTTTGTGTTCGTGGATAGCTCACACGGTAGAGCCACGCTCTCACCTACCTGCCAGGCGGAGTTGTCGTACCAATAAGGTCGCAGGTTCAAACCCCACCACCGCCGCGAAAAAATTTTTTATTCTCTATTGTCTTCTGGCACTTTTCTACTCACTTCATATCTTGTTATTAAACTGTATTAACCAGACTATAAACGACCAAGATTACAAATAGTTTTGCGTGTTGTTCCGTTATATTTCCGGATGGTAATGTTGTGAGTTTCTTAGCCAAGCGCACAGAATATATAGTTTCCGTAATAATAACATTACCTTGTCTTAAATAATATTACTATGTGTGCGGGGGAAGGCGCGCGGGGGGGGGGGGGGGGGGGTATTTACTATGGATGAACAGCTCTCGCGAAATATTGATGGAAAGAAAACACAAGTGACCAGGCCGTTGACTCCATCCATC
>NC_088362.1:83269090-83271590 GCF_034508935.2 Berghia stephanieae
TGTTTTTGGCAAGATGAATCCTTTTAATCGATTGAAATTATTTGAAGGACGAGTTTTCTTGACAAAATTTTTAAAAACGCGTTTTTTTTTTCAGAATACAGAAGAATATTCTCCTAACTGCCATCACCAAGAGCAAAACCATCCATCACCTCACCACTACAACATCATAACCACTCACCACCACCACCACCTTCACAACTCTCATGACCACCACTTGAATAATATTCACTCTTAACAAATCTCTCTTTGGCTGTTTCCAGTAAAAAGCAGTATGCAGTAATTTTAGATCATGGAAATCACTAGCTACTCTTATAAGGCATAATATGGAACCGGAGTTTATCCCGATTTCTATAGCGTAAATATTCCGAACTAGAAGGAGAGAGTGGGAAAAAGGTGTCTTTTAAGTCCAGGTTGATTTTGCTAAATGTGGCGATATAATGTGGGTAGATGACAAATGTATGATTTTTCCTTAGAAGATGTCGAAAACCAGATGCACATATTTATAACTGTTTTAGAATAATAAGTCTTTGAAATCAAGGAAAGGCTTCAGTGGACGCCCCTGTATAAGCGGATTATAATTTTTTCTGACCGTTTATAATTTTACTGTCAAATTTCCGTCACTTTGCTGAAAAAAAAATATTGTATTTAAAAAATCATTCACCTCTGTATCAGGTTAAGAAGAAGAAGAAGAAGAAGAAGAAGAAGAAGAAGAAGAAGAAGAAGAAGAAGAAGAAGAAGAAGAAGAAGAAGAAGAAAAAAGAAATAGGAAAGTAAGAAGGAAAAGAAGAATAAGAAGAAGAAGAAGAAAGAAGAAGAAGAAGAAGAAGAAGAAGAAGAAGAAGAAAAGAAGAAGAAGAAGAAGAAAGAAGAAGAAGAAGAAGAAGAAGAAGAAGAAGAAGAAGAAGAAGAAGAAGAAGAAGAAGAAGAAGAAGAAGAAGAAGAAGAAGAAGAAGAAGAAGAAGAAGAAGAAGAAGAAGAAGAAGAAGAAGAAGAAGAAGAAGAAGAAAAGAAAAAAAAAACAGAAAAAAGAAGCGTCGACATTTTCAGGAGTTAAGCAGATGCAGTCTTTCTTCAAGAATGAAAACCATAATAAACGATATTTAAATTTTATACCTTAACCATCCCACTACTCACAATGGGATATTGTTTGGTACCATTGTCATGGCGACTTCCATCCACCCAAAAGGAGGTTTCAACACTACAAAGCCTACTACAGAACAGTCACAGAAAAAAAACACCTAATTGTCACCCACCCACTCAAATCGGTATTATATCGAGGTAAACCAGATCGCAATGAAAGACTTGAAATTTAAGGTAATAAGAAATGTGACCCATCGCTCAATAAGGTATTTTGTCGGGATGACCCGGATGCTAAAAAGTCAAATTAAAGCCATATTAATCAAACTATCAAATTCCGGTTTCTAGCTTTCTAAAACTCAATATTCATTCTATTCAATAAAACACAGCCCACAGTAAATTTCTTTCGTAAGATTTATCGCTCTTTCTAACTTGCAGTGGTGAGTTTTTGAATTTCCACAACTAATATTTGTGATTCATCGCCTCAAAACGATTCTATGCCCGGGTCAATAAATGATTTAAAATTGATTCATTGTAAAAAAAAAGATAATCATTAAATTTGAGTAAAGTTAATGTCTAAAAGTGAGAAGAATAAATTAAATAGATACAGTTTCATAACGTGTATAACTCCAACTTTTCATAATCATTCTGTTCATTTTTTTACTTCAAACACGATAATTGTCTTTATCTGGTTCATTCGTAGAGATGACACCAGAAGGTTAGGATATGTCACAATGATGAATTCCCCACAAGGCTAAATGTGGACAAATGACAACAATAGCAAGTCGCCACACCCCATGGCTTTCAGTCTTCAGCCCACATAAAATATCATTTGTGAGAGATGATCGTTCTTTTCAACTCGAATCTTTTAATCTCGTAGCTTTTAAAATCTCGACAACTAATGGTAGTGACTTGCTACTCACCGCCCCAAAACCCTTTAGTATGTCGGTGTATTAATTATTAACTTGAGCTTTTATATAGCGCAATGTCCACTTAACATGCCTCGTTCTACATGTTACGTGCTGCTGTTGGTCAGGAACCTTTTGTAAAGCGCTTTGTTGACGTTTATTGGATATTGCTCGGTATTTAAAAAATCTCAAAAAAAACAAGCATAAAAGAGAGAGAGAGAGAGAGAGAGAGAGAGAGAGAGAGAGAGAGAGAGAGAGAGAGAGAGAGGTGGGGGGGGGGGGGATAAGAACATAACATAAATTAAAGAATTGAAACAAATAAGCCAAAACAGTAATCTTGTTAAATATAATAATCAAATTTGGGCGAAAGATGTTGTATAATAATAATTTCATTGTTCCCCTTCCGATAGAACAATGTCCCACCCAAGGGTATGCAAGCGTGGAGACGGTAACAAACAATTTGTTAATGTCAATTTCACGCTACAGAATCTGGGCTATAATCCCCACACATTATC
>NC_088362.1:83274590-83277090 GCF_034508935.2 Berghia stephanieae
GATGATGATGAGATGATGATGAAGATGGTGGGTGGTGGGGGTGGTGGTGGTGATGATGATGATTTATGATGATGATGATGATGATGATGATGATTTATGATGATGATGATGATGATGATGATGATGATGATGATGATGACGATGGTGACAAAGAAAAATATTACTGACAGATCATTAAATAGGGAATAGAGATATAATATTTGGGAGAAGGGCGTCCCTGTTAATAATATCAACAAAGAAGAGAGAGAGAGAGAGAGAGAGAGAGAGAGAGAGAGAGAAGAGAGAGGGGACGATGATAGAGAGATTGAGAGAGAGAGAGAGAGAAAATGGAGGGAAAGAGAAAATGTAATGAGAGAGTCGAGAGAGATAGATAGATAGATAGATAGATAGATATAGATAGAGAGAGAGAGAGAGAGAGAGAGAGCATGATCCCAAGGATTGAGATTATTACCCTAGTCAACCTTATTAATATGTTAGTTATAAACCTGTTTATTTCCAAGTTTCTTTTATTATATTTTCACCAGAACTAAAGAAGATCCAGCTATCAAATATTGCTGGGAGATCACAGATAAGCTGTGACAACGAAAAAACAAAAACAAAAAGAAACTTCAAAAAAATGTCTAAAAGCACAATTTTTAAAAAACAACATAACAAAACAAAAAAAGGAATAAAAAGCAATAAGAAATTAAACAAATTTGAAAAAAGCGATAGCTTAATATTTGTTTATAAGAGCGTGTGGACCACAATTATGTAATCTATGAAGAGAATAATAGTGACTTTTATCATTATTCCCCAGATCTGTCAATTTCCTTATAAAAGTGCTGACGATAACAGCTCCCTCATTAGTTGTCACTATTTATTCAACCACAAAGTACAAAGTGGTGAAAAAGAAACTTAAAGTAAACATAGACATACCCTATTTCGATTTCCAAGCTGTTAACTCAATACATTATAGTCTGTACACAACGGGAAATTAGGTTTTACTCCTCTCTGAAAAGCAAGGCAAAATTAAATATGAGCTGTTATTAATGATGATGATGATGATAATGATTATGATGAAGAATGATGATGAATGATGATGATGATGATGATGATGATGATGATGATGATGATGATGATGATGATGATGATGGTTATAAAAAGATGATTATGATGACGTAGATGTTGTTGATGACACTGTAATATAATGGAGCTGCTGCTATTATATTACTACTACCACGTCTACTACAACACATACAACAAACAACAACTTCGATAACAACGACAACAACCACAACAACACACAACAACTACTACTACACTACTACTACTACTACTACTACTACTATACTACTACTACTCTACTACTACTACTACTACATACACTACTACTACTACTACTACTACTACTACTACTACTACTACTACTACTACTACTCTACTTACTACTACTGCTACTACTACTACTACTACTACTACTACTACTACTACTACTTTTACTACTGCTACTACTACTACTACTAACTACTACTATACTACACTACTACACTACTACTACTACTACACTATACTACTACTCTATTACTACTACTACTACTACTACTACTACTACTACTACTACTACTACTACTACTACTACTACTACTACTACGGCAACCACCACTACCATCACTGAAAAAAAACATCACTTAAACTACCACCACTGCTATATTTTCTCCCTCCATTATCACTTTTGCTTTTGATGTTGATGATAGTAAAGATAATGACGATGTCTTATGATTTTTTTTTGACGGTTTAAATTCCAATAAAATCTATTAATATTTAAAGTAAGAGTTTCTAGCCAAAAAGCTAAAAATGTCTATGTGAGTGTATGTGTATGTGTTGTGAGTGTGTGTATGTGTGTGTAGGGTGTGTGGAGTGGGTGTGCGTAAGAGAGAGTTTAGGTTTTCGAAATTGTTATGAAACGTCATTTTCATTAAGATGTATTATATCATTTATCATTTTGATGTTTATATTATTATTTTATTAATGCATTTTTGTCTATCTATGTATTGCATTTTGAATTTCAAACATTGTAAACCAAATGACAAATTTCCATTTATTTGGACAATAAAGATTATATTATTATCATTACTATTATATTATTATATTATTATTATTATATTATTATTATTATTATATTATTTATTATTATTATGTTATTATTATTATTGTTATTATTATTATTATTATTATTATTATTATTATTATTATTATATTATTATTATTGATTATTATTTTATTATTTTATTATTTATTATTTATTATTATTATTATTATTATTATTATATTATTATTATTATTATTATTATTATTATTATTATTATTATTATTATTATTATTATTATTATTATTAAAAGCGTTTTGTAAATTTATGTCAGTATAGATTCCATATTACAGAAAACAAACAGGAATTGAGATACGAGTTGTCACTGCCGGGCTCAGGTGGGGCCCAGGTAGACGAAGATCAATTTTCTGAATC
>NC_088362.1:83287090-83289590 GCF_034508935.2 Berghia stephanieae
CACTGAGCGATCCCATCTATAGATAGAACGAAGTTGACGTCACTCAGGCCTTCAATAATGTTTTTTTTTTTTTTTTTTTTTTTGTTGTTGTTGTTGCTTTTTCAATGTTTATGTTTAATTCTCAATAAAATATTTTTTACCAGACTATAATCGTTCAATATGACACATAGTTATGTGTGTTGGCCCGTTATATTTCCGGATGGCAATGTTGTGAGTTTTTTTGCCAAGCGTACAGCATCTATACTAGCTAAGCAGTTGTCGACTGACAATTGGTTGGTTTAACAAGCACAAGTCAAGACTAGTAGTAGTAGCGTATGGCTACACCTCCAGATTATGTTTGTCGATCCATGATGTCAGGTCATCTCCGCTCCAAAGATCGTTTCATATCCCCTTCTAATTTTGTTACTGGGCATTGCAGGACCAGATGATCGATGGTTTCAAGTCAAGATTCAAATCATTATAATATCGTGACTCAGATCGAAATTATCATTTCTTACACGCATCGGTGACAAATCGATATGATTAATTCCGAACGACACGGGCACATATCGTAGCCAATATCATAACGTTTATTTCTTGTTTTATTGGAGAGAACAGGACATTTTAAAAGAAAAATCGAAATAACTCGAGATCGTAGTTAATATGAAAACGTTTAATCTTTATTTTTATTTTTTAGGACGGTTAGAATCAATATGTTTGAAATAACACAAGATACATTACACATTATAACAGAATATAATTTGAAAGATGTTATGATCGTGTCAATCTGGTGTTATATCGGAATGAATTAGACAGGGAAAATTGCGTTTAGGTTAATAATAATAATAATAATGATAATAATAATAATAATAATAATAATAATAATAATAATAATAATAATAATAATAATAATAATAACAGAGAACTGAGTGACGTCAACTTCATACATCGCTCTTTTGGTTAAGCTAAAAAAAATTCATGTTAAGGCATGAAATTCATCCCGTTTTGAGATGACGGGCAACATTAGAGACAAACTTTGAAATGCGATAAGCCAGCCAGCTAAATAAAGCCATAATATATCGATAAAACCAATTTGCGTTGTCCTCTTCTCCCCCCCCCCCCCCCCCCACCTCCCCATTTCCCTTCCCGCCCCCCTCCCTGGAGTCAGCCTGTCATTATCCGTCATCTGTCTCCATTACCGGTACGTTTTTAAAAAAGAAACGGTGACGTCACTAAGCTCTTTGTAATAAAAATCCTTCTTGTCGTAGCTTTGGTAAACTCATAGCTTGACCGAAGACTTCGTTAACTTATTGATGCTATGCGGTTGGCCAAAAAGCTCACATCTCGCCAGCCGGATATAACGGACCAAATAGTGCGTCAAAACACAAGTCTACGATACCAACAAAAGAAAACAAATCGTGAGTTGTGTTCAACCAATAGAATCATTAGTTTCCTTGAGCACTACTAACAACTCGGCCGTGCACTAATCTATAAATAACGTCAAAATACAAGTCATGCTATGTTAACGAAGGCTACGTTCTACCGGTAGGTTACGTACATATAGTGTTGTGTGTTGGTACAATTTATCAGACTGGCAGAATAAGTGAGTATTTTACTTAAACCCATACAATCAATATAAAGTAAAACTCAAAAAATTAATTTTCAACATGATACCGATTGAAGGTGACGGATACATTTATTAAGAGATAACTTTTAAACTTCGATAAGCCATGCTACATATATTTTGTATCGACAGAACCATCTTTGCGTTGTCTTCGTATCTCTTTCCCAGTCAGATAGCTTGTAAGTCGAATGGTCTACCAGTTGGACTATCGGGTTTATAGATAGTATGCAGATGACGTCACTCAGCCTTTGTTATTGTTTTGCCATCCCCGTTGTGAGTTGTTCTCACTAAACGGTATTAACCAGACTATAAAAGTTCATGGTTACACAAAGTTGTGTGTTGGTCCGTTATATTTCGGATGGCAATGTTGTGAATCCTTTGCCAAGCGCATTCTATCTATAGAGTAAAGTAATTCGACGTCAATCGTGGTGGACAGAACCAGGTCTGCCAGATGGTCAGAGTTCCTCGTGGCCAATATCGACTTTAAAAATGGTCAAAAGAAACATCATGTGGTCAAAAACTACATACACTTCGACCCGCTTGAAAAAACTCATCGGTTTTGGTGATAAAAAATCGTCGCGATTAGCAATCCGGAACAAGAATGTTATTAAAGGTTTAAAATTTTAAACAATATTAAAAAAAAAAAATAACAAATTAAATTTCATGGTAGAAACAAGATTATCCTTGTGGACGATTTTGGTCTTTTTGGCCACTTACAAGACCATCTGGTAACCCTGGCCAGACCAGATGAGTATTTTACCTAAACGTATCGCATTGAAAGACAACACAGTTCTGGAAAATTGGTGCGGTGTCATCAATGTGTCAGAGTTCCCATGCAATCCAGACCGCTTGGAATAACAAACAGGATAACGCTTCACTAAATGGTAACATGATTTA
>NC_088362.1:83292090-83297090 GCF_034508935.2 Berghia stephanieae
TGACTTGGCTCTGTATTTATTACATTTATTTCTTATTTCTTTCCTTATTTCTTTCTTTTTAAAAAAAAATCGTATGAGAACTGCGTTGAAAGGGCACTGAAGTAATACCTTTAAAAAAATTAATTCATTTCACAGATCTAGATCCCGTTTGAATAGTATAGTATAAATAAAATATCTTGTGCCAGCAATACGTGTTAAGGGTGTTGTTTTGTTATTCCTGAGGTTTACCGCTGACATCATGCCGGGTCGTTGATGGAATCACAGATAAGAGAAAAGATGATTTAATGTAATTTTGTGGTTGGTTTCGTTCGTTGTTATGTATGTGGTTCTGGGAACGGTAACAGGAACTTTACCTTAACAAGATTTTAAAACTTTGTTAAGTTTATTTATTTATTCATTTGTTTATTTAAATAAGTAACATAGCGGAGCCTTCGTTTTAAAGTATGTCTGCGATATATGTGAATATAATATAATGGACAATCTTAAACATTTGGATTTTCTATTGTGTTGAACAGAATTACTAACTCGGTCAAAGCCGATGTGTACTAATTGACAGGTCTGATAACCCAAATTCTTATGGTCTCTGAATCTGAGTGTTACTCGAAGTCGACGCAATTCTGAGTATTTATTAATTTGTATTCGAGGGCGAGAGAGAGTTGTTAAGTAAAAAGTGGGTTGTTATTAGTAGTAATGCTCTAGGAAAGCAAGTGATCTCATAGGCTGTAAATAGAATGAACTTTTCACTTTCTTTTGGTGGTCGTCGACGCCATTATAATAGTATTGTGACGTCATATTTTGGCCAGTGGCAGGCTATGAATCTATGAAATTTACGCCTCGTCTCACTCAGACGCAATTAGAGAGCTGGGTCTGTTAGATTTCACCGAAAGTTTTTAGCGGTAGTCAATCGTCTTATCCATTCAGGTAACTAACAATTGTTATTGAACTTAAACTGCTTCCTTGGCTTTACAGCTCTGAAAAACTACAATAATTCCAAAGAGTGTCAATTAGAAAAGAACCAATTAAAAAAATATCGGATACGAAAGCTGTTGTAATCCTTTACGGCCTTATTACTGGACAAATAAAAAGCTGACAAGCTTAGAACTTTCAATGCAAATTGAGGCGTTCCAACCGACAACTAACAAGTGTTAGAATACACAATATTGGGGGATAAAAAGTGAACAGAGAAACAACAGGATGAAAAGATTGAGTGGGGAACAACAAGACGACAATTAACAGGTATTTACACAGCACAGGGATTTGCAAGGGACAATCATTATTGAAGATTTATTTCTCCAAAACTCATTATCTCCAATATTCACAGATTTAAAACATTGAGGATTCATTCCTATCAGTTTTTCTCTTTATTCGCCAATTACCTTAGCGTGGCTAAATCTCAATTTTAAATCAACATAAGATTATCAGTGTGTTAATTTGTAATTAAAATAAAGATTTTACTTCAATTTTGCTTATTACGAAGGGAAAATCTAGAGAAAGAAAAATCAATCAAATACAAAAAAAAAAAAAAAAGAATAATACCGAAATAACGAATTGTGAAAACAAAAAATAAATATTCTTCAATTATTATTCTAAGACACCTGGCGTCCAATTAAAAACTTTTTAACTTTTTAGCCAGAAATTTTTTTTTATTTCACAGATTAATACGAATCCAAAATTGACTATACTGCTTATCTATATAACGTCTACCAAAATGATTTTATCTTATCCAAAAGTCATGAGACTTATAAAGTTTTAGGTGATTTTAATCTGTCAATAAATGAAGTTTCCAGGTCAATATTTAACCGACAAAAGCCATTTTGTAATTCTCCGACAAAGCGATGTTAATTTGAAAACTCGCCAGACCAACAACAATGACAAAGTAATAAAGTCTTGGACTTTTTGTTGTTGTTGTTCATCGTCTTTCTAAACCCCTATGATAAAACAATCATTATCAATCATAGCATTATCTTAATCCGAGATTACCAAACGATCAACAAAACTCTGAAAATCAAAGCAACCCTCTTAGGAGAATTTTAAATATTAAATTACGTGCGTTATCATAATATTTGCTTTATCCTAATTATTTCCTATTTTTAGCATCAATTTTCTCTCGAATTTAATCTTCAAATTTCGATCTGGTCTTCTAAAATGGTAATCATATTATGCATTGTTTGTGTATATGGATTGTCTCCCTTTGTTGCAGATGGAATTTCGTGAAAATAAATAAATAAGATGATAAATCATTTATTACTTCTTATGATAAATAATCAAGTCGTATGAATTGTCTTCAGCCTATTTTTATGATTTACTCCATCATCCATATACCGAGACGAATTTCCATTTCATACAGAAGTCGCCTTTCTGACGTGCTTTCATTACTAATAGTAAACTTTAAAAAATCAAATCATCACTGCCAATAGTAGCGAGCAGGTACTTATTTGCACCTGAATCTAGTGTGGAAATATATGTAGTGATTTGCCAAAAGATGTGCCACTACTGAGATCACGGTTTTCTTTTTCTCTCTCTCTCTCCCCCCCCCCCCCCCCTCTGTTTTGTTTGTTTGTTGGTTTTTGTTTGTGTGTTTGTTTGTTTGGGGTCTTTTTAGTTAGCGACACCCCGTGTTCATTTATGACGCGCTCGAGCGCTTGAACAAATTTCAAGATATAAGACATCGTTGCCGCTGTAACAATAGGAAAAAATCTACTATATTTATCTACTACTCTATAAATCTACTCTCTCTCTCTCTCTCTCTCTCTCTCTATAATATATATATATATATATATATATATATATATATATATAATATATATATATATATATATATCATATATGTATATGTTTATGTATATATATATATATATATATATATATATATATATATATATATATATATATATATATATATATATATGTAACATTATCTATAATCGTAAAATATAGAGAGAAAAATGAAGAAAAACATAACGATAAGAAACTCACAGTTATCGATTAGCCGTGAACCGTAAGTAAACATTCTCATTCTACATCCCGTGCACATGGCGACAAAGAGGGACACGGAGTGTTAAAATAATGATATATTATCTTATTATGTATAAGTAGGTAACGATACGCCCTGCACTCTGACAAAACTCGGTATTTTCATTTTGGGCATATATTAGTTCATATCGACTTCGCGAAGTCCCAGGTTAGAGAGTTATTGCCATAATGAGAGTCATTTAAATAAGTCGATATTTGATGGACGAGTTTTCTGGCCAAATTTTTAAATATGTTTTTTTTTTCCGGAATACAGAACGGCAAAAAAAAAAAAAAAAAAAAACAACAACAAAGAATTAAAAAAAAAAAGGGGGGGGGGGGGGGCGTAATATTGAAATAGTGATATTTGTTGACGGTCAGTTATTTGGTCAATTATTAATTTTGTCTTCAGTTGTCGATCGATTGAAATAACCCCCAAAAATTTGTCACAAAATCTAATTTGAAAGTATTAAGAAGTAGCTGGGAATTATCTCTGTACTCCTATGTGATCTTGAAATGTAACACTCGTCTTCGAACCTAATGGTCCAGGGTTCGGGTTCCGCTCTGAGCAGCGCATAGTTGAGGCCTTTTATTTTTTCAACGGCTCTATATTCACATTCTCTCACTGTACTCTGTTGTAAAATAGTGTCTGGCCGCTAAAAATTGTATTATCGCTTAACAGGCGTCATGCCTCGTCCTACAGGCTAAGTGTTGCTGTTTGATTAGGGACCCCTTTTTCAAAAGCGCTTTGGGCACGTTTAGCGGATATTGCGCTATATAAACAATCAAACTGATAGATCAATATTTGTTGAAATTTAGCTTTCTGGGTAAAATGATAAAAGTTTTTTTTGTAAGTGTAAATAAGGAGGATAGGATAGGGCGAAACAGGCTGTGATGCATGCAGCAGCTGACGAAACTATAATCTAATCCCTTCCACAGATGTTACGAATTGATAAAGGAAATCTTACATCTCTAACCTATCGATATACGAAAGACTGTAAAGTAGAAAGACTACTAAGTAGTCTTACTTCAACTAGTAACCAGGGCTGCCAGATGCTTAGAGTTCCTAGAGGCCAATTTCGACTTCAAAAGTTGCCACATAGCAGCTCACGTAGCCAAAGACTGCAAAATACTCTCTGACCCATTTGAAAAACTCATCGGCTTTGATAAAACAATACATCGACTAAACTTTAAAAAAAACATTATTTAAAAAATATTTTTAGTGTGTTTGTTTTGTATTGTATTTTTTTTTTCTTTTTGGTGTGTAGATACACTTTTCTCCGTGTTGCCACTTTTAGCTACGCACGTGCCCATCTGTAAGACCGTTCCTCTGTAACATCTGTAGCCTGGACTTAGTGATGGGACAGTCCCAAGGTTTCTCTATACTACATTGCGTCGTTTTTGTTTCTTTGCTTTTTATCTTATGTGGACGGTTATGAAATCGAAATAGCAAGATATCAACACAACAAGAAATCAACACGTTATCTTTATTATTAGTTTTGCTTTACATGGCGCTGTAACAAATAAATCTTGGAGCGTATATAGTCTTGGTCTCCGTTTATTTGTGTAATTGTTAGAACAAACCCATAATATTAAAAAAATAAATTGGCCAGAAAATTACAACGCTGTTGACGGCCAGGTATCCATTTACTCTTGAGTCATGTGTCAAAATAAAAGTAAAGAACATTTTCAAAGGACTCAACTATACGCTACTCAGAGCGGGATTCAAACCCTGTACTTTCCGGTCAGGTACTCATTTTACTCCTGAGAACGGTGAGATAATTAGAGTAAAATGTCCTTTCCAGGGACTCAACTATGTGCTGCTTAGAGCGGGTCCGGAGGCGAGTGTCATAATAAAAAAATAATTTAAAAATTGAACTCTTATATAGCGCAATATCCACTAAATGTGCTCAAAGCGCTTTACAAGGGGTCCCTGGTCAACAGCAACATTTAACATGTAGGACGGGACATAACGCCTATTAGGCGATATT
>NC_088362.1:83299590-83302090 GCF_034508935.2 Berghia stephanieae
TTTATCTACCAAGGTATAATAATACATTGACCAAATCATGTGAAATGCCATCTCAAATCGGTATTATGGTTCGGGTACTTAAAATTGAATTTTAAGCCAAGAATAATAAACTTAATTAAGCTTTTTTCTTTTTCTTGCTCCCCCCCCCCCTTTTTTTTTTCTTTTCTCTTTTTTCTTTTTTTTTCTTGTTGTTTTATTGCTGTTAAATAGAGAGTGTAATTCAAAATTGCCATACTGCTTTTCAAATGCCTAAATGATAAAGCGCCATCTTATCTATCAGGGCTTCTTGAATTGTATACACCTGCTCAAGCTAGATCACTCCGATCTCAAAATTAACGTCTGATTAATGTTCCCACATGTTAACTATCGCAAACTGAAAAAAAAATCTTTAACTGTCGGGGCCCCCAAAAAGTATGGAACAAATTAGTCAAGGTAATCAAAGACGCCCCCGAGCTCAGAAATTTTAGGAAACGTTTGAAAAACATTCTTTTATTCAGGTAGGTTTTAGAGTTGTAATGCACTGTAATATTTATGTTTTATGTTACTTATTGTCCTTGAACCGCGTAGCGCCTTTGAATCGGTGTGGATTCGGCGTGTTTCATACATTAATTATTACAGTACATTGCATTGTTGAGGAGAAATAAAACAATTAAATTTCCCAAAGTGTAATGAACTAAAATGTTATATTTCTGATCATTGATGGGGCGAAGTGGCCGAGTGATTAAGGCATTGCGTCATTGATGCCGTGTTCGAGCCCCGCTTCAGGCACTTTCTTTTTTTTCCTTGGGCAAGATGATTAACCCCCAATTTGCTCACTTGGGTGATTCGTGTTGACATCAGACATCTTGTTTGATGAAAAATCTATATTCCTTTGTGGAATGCCTAAGCGGCGATATCTTATGATGTGGCGAAAAGGCATAATTTATAATTTTTATAGTATTGAAGTCACTTTCCCACACCTGGAAAAGCCCGAGTTAACACCTTTTATGAGACGATGGGTCACACATTAAAGTGATTCATCGTCTCAAGGCGGTATTATGTCGTTCTATCTATAGCTACAACACTACCAATATGAACTAGGTGCAGGAAATTAAATGTATAGATAGATACAAACATCAAAACTTGGGGAGAATATATACAATTTCTTCTTTTTTTCGCTTTTCGGGGTCCGATACCACCAAACATAATACCGTTTTGTAACTACGGGAAACAAATGTGACATTTATAAGCCGAAAATGTTTACAATAAATCGAAACCATTTATCGGAAAATAGAATATAGACCCATTATCGATAATGTGTATTGTAATCTCTTGTTTTACGTCTGCATTTCTTGAAAACTCAAATATGTGTCTTATTTTTCGATATAGATCCTATTTTTAGCATCTTAGTCAAGTCGATACAATACCAATTTGAGGAGATGGGTCATACATATATATTCTCAACCGGTTTTGTTAGATTCTCCAACAACGTTGTTTCATCCAAATCTTGGAATCATCGGAGAGTCCTGGTCTCTGGGAGGAATGTTGAACACAACAAAATTTCTCCCAGACACCAGAACTCCCTGATGATTCCAAGAATTGGATGAAACAACGTTGTTGGAGAATGTAACAAAACAAGGTGAAAATAAATAAATAAATAAATAAATAAATAAATAAATATATAAATAAATAAATAAATAAATCGCTCTAAGAAACTGTCGAGCACTCTACGTGGTTCCAGCCAACTCCCTCAACTAAATATATATATATTTTATATATATATATATATACTATATATAATATTAATATATATATAATATTATATATATATACATATAATATATATATAATAATTATATATATATATATATATATATATAAACATATATACCTATCCCCTGCATAAAATGTATAACGTTACTATATTATTCTAGACAATACAACAACCACGAGATGGGTAGTTATCAACTTATCTCTACGGTTATCACATTGTAAGAAGAAACCGTTCTATAATTAAAGGTAATCACCCTGTTTACCGAAGAAAACAGTCGAGTTTTTTTTGTTGTTTTTTTTTTTGGTATAAATCACGCTACATCATAATAACATTATCTACATCAATTTCCACCGAGACAGGATCGTACCAAAATATCGACAATTTTGACGTCTTGCCTTCACGTAGGACGGCTAAATTGACAGTAAACCTCTTCCAACTCTCGTGAAAATTGTCGTGTCTTCGTGTTAAAGAAGATGATAAAGAAAAAAAAAATCAATTAGACTATTACTATTATTGTCTAGTTAAGTATTTTCAGTTCAGTATAGCTTAGGGAAAATTATTTTTGCTATCAATTTTTCCCCCGTTAGATTCCGGTATATTGATTCTTAACTTAGTCGCTCCATCAGCAAAATTTACGTAAAATAAAAATAATATCGAAATTGAGCGATATAATTTTATAAAATAATGCCTGATAAAACCTTAAGGTTTTAAATTAGAGGCTTCAACCTATCGATTCGACTTAGGTCA
>NC_088362.1:83304590-83319590 GCF_034508935.2 Berghia stephanieae
AATCAATTTGGAAAATGTCTTACAATATTTGTAGATTTTATATATTCATTTTTCCTTTCTTTCATATACAGTAACAACTTATAATGAAATAGTTAAGGAGGAATGACAACTCTCATGGCGGTCATAATTAGTCTGAGAAATGTAGAAGGAACGGAATTGACGTCACTAAGCTCTTTGTTATTGGTTTTGGACAATCTTTTTAATTATCAGTATCAGACCATAAAAACGTTCTAGGTTATACATTGTTTTGTGTGTTGGTACATTACATCCGTCTGGCGAATGTGGTGAGTATTTTACCAAACGCATAAACTAGCTAGTTCAATTGAGGGTATGCTTTTAGGTAAATTATTCACCAATTTTACTCGCTAGATCAATCGTACCAGCACACCATTGATGTGGTACCGTAAACGTTTTTGTTCTGATTGATAGAATTCACAGAGAACTCGTAAGGCTGACGCCTGGTTTTATCTCAAATCTTTTTTTAAAAATCAAGAAACTCATGAGACGTTTCGGGATAAATCTTTTCTTCGGTAAGCAGCAATAAAAATGCAAAGATCAGAGTATTACATTTTATCTGCAAAGAAAGATTTAAAATTTTATTGTCCGATTTACATTCATTTTCTCATTTATCAAAATTGTAATCTTTGTGTAAAAAGAAAACTGAATCATTTCCAATTGCCCTCTTTTAACTAAACATCTGAATTCAGTATCAAGTACAATGGACGATACCTTGAGTGTCTCGCAGCAATATCTATAGATGTCGCTGGTGTCTAGACATCAATCACGTGACCATATTGAGCCAATCTGACCAGAATAAGAAGTGGACCGTGTAACGAGACCATTTATCCGCCCATTTGCCCACAAAGCTTAACTGTTGCTAATTATTATACAAGTTGGTGTTGGTGTGTGTGTACTTGAGAAATGGGCAGAAATAGATATAAACGAGTATTGAAAAAGTATCGCCGGCGGCGAGATGGCGAAAAGTACAAAAAAGTTATTTTGAGTTCGATCCATGCTTTAAGTGCTTCCTTTAAAACTCTTTTTAAAAGAAAAAAAAAGAAAAGAAAAAACCCCAAAAAGAACAACAAAACGAACTAACTAAATAAATATAATATTCTAAAAAGACAAACAAATAATCCAGGCAAACAAATAAACCATGAACTTTTACATAGCCCATTACCCACTGTTGTGCTCAAAGTAGGGCTGTCAAAGGAGTTCTAGACCAACAACACCTAACGCGTAAGAAGAGACATGACGCCTGAAAGGCGATGTTTGAATAAACAGTACATAGCATTATCATTGCGCAAACCACGACTTGATCTCTCTCTCTCTCTCTCTCTCTCTCTCTCTCTCTCTCTCTCTCTCTCTCTCTCTCTCTCTTCCCCCCCCTCTCTCTCTCTCTTTCTCTCCCCCCCCTCTCTCTCTCTCTCTCTCTCTCTCTCTCTCTCTCTCTCTTTCTCTCTTCTCTCTCCCTCTCACTCCCCCCCCACACACACAAACACACTGACAACACTGTTACAGGCTAAGTAGGTACTCATTTTACACCAAATCAGAGGTGAAAGAATGAGAGCAAAGACTTTGTTGTTAACATACACATTTCTTATCATACCACCAAGAATATCGAATAAAGGAGAGACGATACTCTTCCCGTTGTACACCCCTCTCTCTCTCTCTCTCTCTCTCTCTCTCTCTCTCTCTCTCTCTCTTTCTCTCCACAGCTTTATTTCTCACTCCTTTCTTCTCTCTATTATCCTTCTCTCTCCCTGCTCTCTTAATCTCTCCCTCTCTCTATCTACACCCCCTCCCTCTCTTTATCTCTCTCCCTTTTCTTTCACTCTCTCTTTTACTCTCTCTCTCTCTCTCTCTCTCTCTCTCTCTCTCTCCCCCTCAATATCCCATCTCTATCTCCACCACTCGCTCTGTACCTTATCTCTCCACCTATCTCTCTGTCTCTTTCGCCTCCCTTTCTCTTATTCCCTCTTTCACACTCTATCTATCTATCTATCTATCTATCTATCTATCTATCTATCTATCTATCTATCTATCTATCTATCTATCTATCTATCTATCTATCTTATCTATCTATCTATCTATCTATCTATCTATCTATCTATCTATCTATCTATCTATCTATCTACCTAACTACCTACCTACCTACCTACCTATTTATCTATCTATCTATCTATCTATCTATCTATCTATCTATCTATCTATCTATCTATCTATCTATCTATCTATCTATCTATCTATCTATCTATCTAACTCTCGAAGTCAATAAAGTAAAAAAAAAAAAAAGCAGCCAAAGACGTAAGCTAAATTCACGAAATGTTTTTTAGATGATGTTGCAATTTCCATTGTAATTATTGTACCTACACTTGTTTCGATTTGAAATTATCTTGCTAACTGTAAGCTAATTCACACAAAATTATAAGAAATAGAGATAAAAAGTTCAGGACAAGTAAACTAGCAAGACGAATAATGAGACCAGCAGAAGAATGTCTTTGATAAAAGGAAGAAAAAACCCACAAAAGAAGATTAAACACACACACACACACACACACACACACACACACACACACAAAGATTAAAACAAAACAAATAAAAAAGGTGAAAAGAGAAATAACAATAAAAATAGTAAAAATATAATGAACAAAAAACAACAACAAACAAACAAGCAAACAACAAAACAAACACACCCACACACGAAAAAAAAAAAACAAAAAAAACAAAAACAAAAAAACAACAGAAATGCTTTAGGGTTTGTTTTTCTTCTCTACGTCCATTAATTAGTTTTGATTTATCTCTTTAGCACCACGTGGTCCAAGCTCGGTGTATGAATGAAGGGGTGACATTTGAATTTGAAATTGAAAATAAAACGTTTTGTCAGATTTTTGTCCACAGATCCGATCCCAGGACAGACGATCTCTTGTTGCAGTTTGTATTGTTAGCGATCCGAGCGGGTTAAATGTAGCTGGCACGCGATTGTGGATGAATAATAAATAGAACCGTTGCAGTTAGCAAATCAAGGCTCACGAGATTTCATGACAGATCGCTGGTAGTATAGATAGTTCGAAGATGACGTCACTCAGGTCTTTGTTATTGTTTTTTGCCATCCGCGTGTATGAGTAATGCTCACTGAACGGTATTAACCCGACTATAAACGTTCATGGATACACACAGTTTTGTGTGTTGGTCCCTTATACTTCCGGATGGCAATGTTATGAGCTTCTTAGCCAAGTGCATACTATCTATAGATAGTATGCAGATGACGTCACTCAGGCCTTTGTTATTTTTTTGCCATCCGCGTTTGTGAGTTGTTCTCACTAAACTCTATTAACCAGACTATAAAAGTTCATGGTTACACAGAGTTTGCGTGTTGGTCCGTTATACTTCCGGATGGCAATGTTGTGAATCCTTGGCCAAGCGCATTCTACGAGGGCTCTTTCATAATTAACCGAAAATGCCTGTAAATCGCGTTTTTGCATCACAAAATTCTTGCACGTGTTCATACTTGACTCGTCCTTCATTTCTCTACGTAACAGCCAAGTCTTCGACACACTTGCCAAAGCCGCACCATGGAATAGATACCTCTCGGAAGAAATTTCCGTCAAGTTTTGTAGCCATTCCGCAATGGTCAACAAGCTCTTCATCGACATCAAGCGCTTTCTGCAGCTCACGTTTCAGTGGCCCAAAGAGTGATAATCAGATGGTGCGAGGTTGGACTGTGTGGGGGTGTGGCAAAATCTCCATCCATATTTCTCTAGCAACTTGCGTCACTCGTGCGTGTGGGTGTAGCGTTGTGTGTTGCAAAATGACCCGTTGGTCAACTGCCTGGGCGCTTTCTGCGAATGGCTTCCGAAGCTTGTCAGAGTTTGGCAGTACCTTGCAGCATTGATTGTTCCAGGTGTAAGGTTTCGACAGAATAACACCACGACTGTCCAGAAAACAGTTCCCATTATTTTCTTTGCTGACCGCATGACTTGAATTTCTTCGCGACAGGTGAGGATGGATGTTTCCATGTCATCGAATCTTGCTTTGTTTCTGGGTGCAATGGTGCAACCAGTCTCATCACGGTGACTATGCTGTCAAGAAAAGTCACATGTACCCTAGAAAGTCTCGCCGGCGTTGGCAGTATGCCGTGACCTGCGTGAGCTCTTGCTTCTTCTCAAAGTTCTGCAGATGTCGATCTTGTTCTTATGATTGTCTGTCAATTGCTTAGGAACCATCTTGCGCTGACTTTATGTAGCAAGTTCATAAATACATTCTATGAGCAGAAGTTCCGAAATTTCAAGATGCTTGCGATTTCATGAAGTTCAACGTCCTGTCTGACGATAAGCTCATCAACTCGTTCACATTGTCTTCTGACGTCGCAGTTATCGAACGCCCTCTCTTCCTGTCTGTCAAGTCGGAATGCGGCTTCAAACAAATTACCAGTGATAGACTTGTGTACGGCTTATAACATGCTCACATATACACTCTGAAGTTCTTTATGAATATCGGTAGGATTCAGACTTTTGCGTTCAAAACGTATGACAGCTCTGATTTCCTCTTTGACCAAGTTTCAATGTGGGCCGCCATCTTTAAAATCGTCTAGAAATTCATTGTGCAAAATGATGCACTTTATAATTTCTGGAATATCGTAAGGAAATAAGGAATATCATGTCGTTTACAGAATTAAAAATCTCCACTGGTTGCGAGCAATGGGCATTTTTCGTTATTCTGAAAGAGCCTCGTATCTATAGACTCTCTGGACAACAGTGTTATCTAGAAGGGGGGGGGTAGAAGGGGGGGGGGGGGTGGAGGAGGGAGAGGAAGAGGGAGAGGGTGAGAGAGGTGCAGAAGGAGAGAGGGAGAGCGAGGAAGGAAGGGACTGAGACAGGAGGGAGGGAGATTGTGGCTCCTGCAGATAGATAGATAGATAGATAGATAGATAGATAGATCGATAGATAGATAGATAGATAGATAGATAGATAGATAGATCGATAGATAGATAGATAGATAAATAGATAGAGATGGAGAGAGCGAATGCGAGAGGATATAGAGTGAGAGAAAGGAAGGAAAGGACGGAGAGAGAGAGAGAGAGAGAGAGAGAGAGAGAGAGAGAGAGAGAAGAAAGAGAAATAGAGGGAGACACACACACGCATACACACACACACGCATACACACACGCGCGCACACACAGAGCGAGAGAGAGAGAGAGAGAGAGAGAGAGAGAGAGAGAGAGAGAGAGAGAGAGAATCTAAAAGCAATTCAAGTAATGTGAGATATTTAATAATAAAGTCACCTGATCGAATCGGAGAGCGGCCGTACTCCTCGCTCGAGCTACACACAATAATGGGACCAGCCATTTTTACAACTATCATTTTTAGCACTGAAATAAGGTAAACATGACTTTTAAATTAGATTATTGATTTGTTGAACAAGCACTAAATCAGTAGAGTAAACGAAAGAAGAGAAAAAAGGGAAGAGGAGGGTGGAGGGTGGGGGTGGGATGGGGAGAGGAGGAAGAGTTGATTTTTTAAAATATAAATAAATTATTGATATAGTCCAGAGTGGGAGAAAAAAACTCTAAACAGCCCAGATATGGCTTGGTGGCTCAACGGTACGGTATCTCGCCCTGTCATCTAAGTCAAGCGATATCAAGCGTGGTTAGTAACGGAATGGGTGACAGTGATCATGGAAAATTCCAACTCCGATGCTGTGTCCTTGGGTAAGGCCCTTTACACACATTACCTCATTTGAGGTGTGAATTAGTATCTGGCTATAGGCAGTGACGGATACTAAGATACCGCGTTGATTCGATGGATCACAAATTATGGATTTATAAAGGAGAAAAAAGTAGCAAGGGTGGGTATCAGAAGAAATGGAAATTTTATATAAATCGGTGGGATAAAATATTGCTATTATTATTATTACTTCTTTATTTACAGGTATGAAGATAAGAATTAAATCTGGAGGAGAAGATGCAAGGGGAGATAATGCTTGAGAACAAAAGGTTTGTGTGACCCAAGAGTTATCTTGATCCGATTTAGCGAGACCGATTGATCATTGAGACGGCCTAATGAGATTCTTTTGATGAGAGGCCACGACATTCATTATAGAGAAAACAGACAAAAATTGGAAAAAGACTTTTAATTTCATTTTTGGGCAGAAAATTCTTCTATTTTTTAAATTTTTTTTTGACCAATCATGTAAAATCGGATTCAAGTCGAAGTTAACAAATACTAAATAATGATAATAAATGTGCGTTTTTACTTTTTCACTTCAATGTAATGTAAATAAATGTGCGGCTATGTCGTGGTCTTGTGGTATGATAATCGCTTTCGGATCGGAAGGTCCTGGGTTCGGGCCTCGCACGGGGGGCATAGCTGAGTCCTTGGAAAAGGACTCTTTACTCACATTCTCTCACCGTACTCAAGTGTAAAACGAGTACCTGGCCGTTAACAGCGTTGTCTTTGTCGGGAAAAAAATAATTGTATTATCGCCTAACAGGCGTCATGTCTCGTTCTTTATGTTACGTGTGCTCAATTGGTCAGGGGCCCTTTATTTCTTTCATGAACACGGACAAGCACACTAATATTTAGATGATGGCCGTACACATAATCTTTGAAAATCTCCACTCAAGTCTCAAGTCTATCCCTACCGACGATGACAAAACACACTATTTTCTGTTTTTGAGCGAAAAAAACATTTTACATCAAATGGTCAAAGTTGTCCTTCAAACCCATTAGGCCCATGCAGCAGGAGTTATACCGATGTCTAAAGCGTGAGCACGTTTAGTGGACATTGCGCTATATAAAAGCTAAATTTTAATCCTTCAGAGCCAAGGAGCCGGGGTTTACCACCGTTTATATAGCGTGAAACGGATAATATCAACAGGTTGCTCTTCCTTTGGATAGGATGCTAGTCTATCGCAAAGTACTTTCCGCCAGATCTAACAAACCCATCTACCCTATCATTGTTTGGTAGACAGATAGTCGGAAAAATATATCTCGACTTCAACCGGAATCGAACTCGGTCCCTTTGCGTGTGAAGCGAGTGCTCTACCAATATAATGTGATGTAATTGGTAAATTATATAGCGCCAATATCCATGGCGCTTTACAATAGCATCTTCAAGAAATTGTATCAATAAAACACATTCCTAACAAACATTTTAAAAAAATAGCAATTGTCCACCCATCAGTGATTGGGTGGCTTTGTCTGTTAGACATGACGGAAAGTACTTTGAGAAAGACTATAAAAAGTAATAAATTAAACTGAATATAACACTTCAAAAATGAAAATAATATCAAACACGGAACGTTTCGGGCTCAAAACCCTTCTTCAGTCAACAACAAAAGACAATAAAAACATAAATACATTTTAAAAACGAGATCGACAGCGGAGAAATATTCAGCACTTATATTTATGTATTTATGTTTTCATTAATATAATTTGTTGTTGCTGAAGAAAGGGTTTTTAGCTCGAAACGTTCCGTTTTTTGGTATTTTGTTCTTTATTTTTTTTTAGCTGATATATTAATTTTTGTATATCAATTTTTACACTCCACAGCTTCTAGCAGCTCAGTATAACTTTGAGAAATACTAGCGTCCTATCGAAAAGGTAGCAAGCAATTGCTATTTCTGCTTCACGCTTTAGACATGGGAATAAACTTCAGCTGCATGGGCCTACTGGGTCTGAAGGACAACTTTGATCATTTGATGTAAAGAAAATTTTCTATCAAAAACAGAAAATAGTGTGTTTTGTCATCGTCGGTAGGGATAGAGTTGAGTGGAGATTTTCAAAGATTATGTGTACGGCCATCATCTAAATATAGTGTGCTTGTCCGTGTTCATGAAAGAAATAACGGAGGTCAAAAGGAGATAAAAGGTTAAAAATATACTATGATATATTATTATTATTATTATTATTATTATTATTATTATTATTATTATTATTATTATTATTATTATTATTATTATTATTATTATTATAGTTATGATGAAAAGAAACATATATGTTATGAAGTGAGTAAATAGGATGATATGTAATGAATAAAAATCTCTCTCTCTCTCTCTCTCTCTCTCTCTCTCTCAGTCTATCTATCTATCTATATATCTATCTATTATTATTTAAAATATTTACCACAATGTTTGAGACAGTCTACATTAATGTTTCAGGCTTAATTTGCCATCGTCAGGACTGAGTTGTTTTGTTGACTGTTGTTGTTTCTTGAAGTGGTTCCGGTTTAAAGTTGCTTAACAAGAATTTACGCCGATGGGGACACCTTCCGTAGATCTCACTTTTCATGTTGAGTGTGGCTTCATGAGGTTGTTTGATTATAGTATATTTTTCTTCCAGGCATAAGCTACATTGTTTTGATGTTGGTGTGTATCCTGTTGCTTTAGATAAAATTTTCCATGAAATGTTGTGGTCTATTTTGTTGTCTTTTAATTTCCAAATATGTTCGCTGAGTTTTGTGGATGTTTTTTGTTAGTGTTTCTAAATGTTGAGGTGTGGAGGTTGTATCTTGTTTTGAAATTATTTTCTGTTAGTCCTACATATTTTTCTTGCTTGTTTGTTTTAGTTTCTGTGACTGTGGCTTGGTAAATTAAACTTGATTCTAAGCATTGTTTGTTTAGCGGGCAGTGTTCTTTATTTCTGCAGTTGCATTTTCTGGTGGGTGGGTTTTGCTCTTGTCGGTGGTTTATTAATATTTTTTTGTTGTGGCTTGAGATTATTTGTTCTATGTTGCGCATACACGAGTAGCTTATTTTTATGGTATTCCTGTTGATAATTTTATGTAGCTTGTGTTTTTTTGGAAAGTGTGTATCAATTAATTTCAGGAACTGCTGTCCTATGTTTGTGCTGACGTTTTTGTCGAAAGGTGGGTTGAACCAAGTTATGTGTCGTTTTCTTGTTTTACGTTCTTCACTTGTGTGTTGGGGTTTACATGAGAGGGAGGCGTCTGTGTATTCAAATGGTGTGTTGTATCCGCTTTTTGTGAGTGCTTCTTTGTAGGGGGTGGCTGCGACGTTGAATATCTCTCTGTTTTCCGAAAGTTTGCTCACCCTCAGTGCTATGTTTTTTGGTATGTTTTCAATGACGGGACGGGGGTGGTTGCTGTTTTTATTAATGTAGCTAATGGTGTTGTTTGGTTTTCTGAACGGTTGGAATGAATTGGATTTTATGTCGAATGTGATGTCGAGGAAGTCAACTGTTTTTTTGTTTGCTTCTATCGTGATTTTCAAACTGTTGTTTTGGAATATTTTACAGATTTGTTTTTTGATGTTTTCGTTCGCTCTTGGTCGTCTGTTGGTTATAGCGAGTCCGTCATCTCTATAGAGGCCGATGTATGTGTGTGTATGTTGCAGTTGTGACAGGATGTAGAGTCCGACCAGTTCGCATGTTTCAGCACCGTCGAACGAACCCATTGTTACGTCGACGTTCAGAAAACCAAACAACACCATTAGCTACATTAATAAAAACAGCAACCACCCCCGTCCCGTCATTGAAAACATACCAAAAAACATAGCACTGAGGGTGAGCAAACTTTCGGAAAACAGAGAGATATTCAACGTCGCAGCCACCCCCTACAAAGAAGCACTCACAAAAAGCGGATACAACACACCATTTGAATACACAGACGCCTCCCTCTCATGTAAACCCCAACACACAAGTGAAGAACGTAAAACAAGAAAACGACACATAACTTGGTTCAACCCACCTTTCGACAAAAACGTCAGCACAAACATAGGACAGCAGTTCCTGAAATTAATTGATACACACTTTCCAAAAAAAACACAAGCTACATAAAATTATCAACAGGAATACCATAAAAATAAGCTACTCGTGTATGCGCAACATAGAACAAATAATCTCAAGCCACAACAAAAAAATATTAATAAACCACCGACAAGAGCAAAACCCACCCACCAGAAAATGCAACTGCAGAAATAAAGAACACTGCCCGCTAAACAAACAATGCTTAGAATCAAGTTTAATTTACCAAGCCACAGTCACAGAAACTAAAACAAACAAGCAAGAAAAATATGTAGGACTAACAGAAAATAATTTCAAAACAAGATACAACCTCCACACCTCAACATTTAGAAACACTAACAAAAAAACATCCACAAAACTCAGCGAACATATTTGGAAATTAAAAGACAACAAAATAGACCACAACATTTCATGGAAAATTTTATCTAAAGCAACAGGATACACACCAACATCAAAACAATGTAGCTTATGCCTGGAAGAAAAATATACTATAATCAAACAACCTCATGAAGCCACACTCAACATGAAAAGTGAGATCTACGGAAGGTGTCCCCATCGGCGTAAATTCTTGTTAAGCAACTTTAAACCGGAACCACTTCAAGAAACAACAACAGTCAACAAAACAACTCAGTCCTGACGATGGCAAATTAAGCCTGAAACATTAATGTAGACTGTCTCAAACATTGTGGTAAATATTTTAAATAATAATAATTCGCTCATTACTAAATGTCGAGCACTTTTCGTACCATATTTGTATCAACACAATCAATATCTATCTATCTATCTATCTATCTATCTATCTATCTATCTATCTATCTATCTATCTATCTATCTATCTATCTATCTATCTATCTATCTATCTATCTATCTATCTATCTATCTAACTATCTCTATTTCTATTTCTGCACTCACACACAAATGCACTCACAAATTTAAAGATCTGTAATAATATTTAACACTCATTTAATCTTTACCCCCCCCTCTCTCTCCCCCCCTCTCTCTCTCTCTCTCTCTCTCTCTCTCTCTCTCTCTCTCTCACTCTCGAAGTTTAGTTAAAATGAAAACATTCATGGAGAAGAGTTATTTTTCGGCAACTTAGTATTAAAAAAAAAGCTTAAATTTCTCAGTTTTAGTCGCTTACTTTTTCTTCATTCTTTCTTTAAACTCAATTTCCGTCGACTGTTCACTGCGATAAAATACAAGATAGACGCAACGAGTCACATATTATATCCACATTTTTCTATAATTTCTTTACCCATCTATATCTATCCAACTATCTTAATATTTCATTTATCATCCATTATGAATAATTCCATAGCCATAAGAACGTGTGTTTATTATTGATCAAGGGCTTTGAATTATAAGGTTTTATCAATGAACCCATTAGTATGCTAAGAGCAAAGAGTTGTCCTCAAGACGGCTTAATTATTTGCATTTTTTTCAATCGAAAAAGAAAAATGAAATTACAATATCATCCAGAAATAAAATGAAATATATTCCAATGTTGGTGTCAGCTTAACCTTGCTATCCCGCCTTCATTTTGGCAGTTTTTCAATTTCCTACAGAATATGAATTCATCGTAAGCCCGCTTATCTCACTTCTCTTCTGTTGCAGTCTTTTTTCTTTCATTATTTAAAATTAATTCTATTATTTTACTTTATAGATTATGTGGCCAGTCGTCTCAAAACGGTATTATGTCAGGATGATGAACCTTATGATTTAAATTTAATTATAAGCTTATTTATATTTTATAAAATTTTGAGTTAAATGAGTTTGTTCATTGATTTGAATTTTTTTTCTAAACTAAAAAAAAAACGTATTAAAAAAACTAAACAAGACAATAAAAAATTGAGTTGTTATATAGCGCAATATCCACTTACCGTGCTCAAAGCGCTTTACACCGCCCCCCCCCCCCCCCCCCCTTAATTTCCGAATTCCGATCATTTTGGCTGTAAACTTTTTTTTTTTTCTTCATCGAATACATTTCAACATAGTACCGTATTGACACGACGGGTCACGCATGGCCAGCTGTACCCGAGCCTGTAGGACCAAAGAGTATTTTTAAAATTGAAAAAAAATGTTATCCGTCGCCTGAAGACGGTATTATCCAATCCAATCCAAGCCATAATGTTACAACTTGCAACATTTGTGTGGTGTGGGATGTTATGTTATATCATGTTATATAGATAGAATGAAGATGACGTCAATCAAGTCTTTGTTATTCTTTTTGCCTCCAAGTTTATGAGTAATTCTCACTAAACGGTATGAACCAGACTATAAAAGTTCATGGTTACACATAGTTTTGTGTGTTGGTCTGTTATACTTCCGGATGGCAATATTATGAGCTTCTTAGCCAAGCGCATACTATCTATATGTTAATATAATAATTTTAAAATGATTTCTTCCTGTGACAGATTTTTTTTTTCTCTTCTAATTGACAGGTAAATGTTTCACATCTATCAGAATTTGTCAAGTTGTCGGAGAGGGAGTTCCATAACCGTATTGTCCTTGGGGTAAAAGTAACTGAATGTGAGCATTTAATCGGGAGTGTCGTAGGTGGTCCATAGCAGCGCTCTAGTCTTTGTTTTTTTTTTTTTGTTTTTTGTTTTTTTTTTAAATGGTCTTTGGGATGGCGAATTGTCCCTTATATAGATAGAACGAAATTGACTCCAATTAGCTCTTGTTATTGATTTTAGCCATCCATTTTTATGAGTAGTTCTCACTAAATTGTATAGACAGTATGAAGATGACGTCACTCTGGTCTTTGTTATTGTTTTTTTTTTTTTTTGCCATCTACGTTTATGAGTACACTTAACTGTATAATCCAGACTATAAAAGTTCATGGTTACACAGAGTTTTGTGCTTTGGTCCATTTTACTTCCGGGTGGCAATGTTGTGAGCTTCTTAGCCATGCGCACACTATTTATAAATTGGACTATAAACGTTTAAGGTCACACATAGTTTTGTGTGTTGGTACGTTATATCTGGCTGGCAGATGTTATGAGTTTATTTTTGACTAAACGCAAAGCATCAATACCTTTAAAAAAGACCTTCAGTTTATGTTTGGTTATTCTCTCTTTCAAAGTTTTCCAGTTACTTTCTGTCTTCAATATTATTAACAATTAACTGGTTAATCCGAGTACCGTTAAGCTGTGACAGATGTTTTGAAAACACTGGAGTTCTTTGTGCTTTAATTTGTGTGTGTGTGTGTGTGTGTGTGTGTGTGTGTATGTGTGTGTGTGTGTGATTGTTTGTTTTGAAAGGCGAAGCGTTAGTTGGTAGTTAGCTAGCGCCGTGCAGAAGCATAACTCGTAACTAAAGTTTCTTGATTAGGCTTGTTTCGTGCGCTGTGGGTTTCTAACCAGAGAGTTGGTGGGGAAGTGGAGAGAGGGAGAAAGACAGAGGGGGGAGAGGGAGAAGGAGAGAGAATGAGCGAGTGAGATGAGAGAGAGAGAGAGAGAGAGAGAGAGAGAGAGAGAGAGAGAGAGAGAGAGAAGGGGGGGGGGGGGTAAGGAGCAAAAGACTGAACATAGTATAACTGAATGTATAAGAAAAAATCTTTTTTTAAATGTTTCTCTTTCTTTCTCGAGAAACCCTTTAAAAAAAAAAAAAACCCAGAAAATTTGCCAGTCGATTTCTTGAAGATAAAAAATTAACTGATTAATTGAAGTTCATAAATTCCTCTTAAAGTTCTGAGATAGTTGTGGTTCCAAGATTGTGGCAGCGCAATAACTTTCTTTGCGAAGTTCCAGGTTGGGTTGTGAGGTTTTGCCAAGATGAATGTGATTTCAATCGATTGATATTTGAAGGACGAGTCCGGACGAGTTTTCTGGCCCAAATTTTAAATACGTATTTTTTTTTTTTCAGGGTACGGCAGTTTAATGCCAGCTCGCTTATTTATTGCACCAAGTATAAGACTTCTATCAGTTTCGCCAATAGAAAAGTTATGATGCATCCAATTTTTGTTTTCAAACGTGATGAAATCGTCAAGCCTTGGCATTGCAAACCACAATAAAATGGACATATTTTAACAGACAGTTTAGATTTGGTTACAAACGGTAGCAGATGACTCCACTTTAACGGAATAACATTAAAATCTCGTTACCTAGAGACGAACTACTTTACCAATTCGATTGCTTTTTCGTATTGTGTCGTATGATTAAGCAAAATAGATAAATAAATAAAATAACAAACGCCTACGTATCTGCAAGTCTGCTCAAAATATTCTCCATTACAACAATGTTAAATCAAGCCCATAATTGCGTTCGGTTATTAGACCTTTTAATAGGTGCACGTAGACAGTTTCTAATCGATGAGTTAACTCTTAACATCTTGTAAATTATACCTGTTCACATAAGATGATTCAATCCACATGTCTTGGTTTTGCAAATTACAACATTATGAATCAATTTTAATAGCCGCTTTGGAATTGATAAAAACAGTAACATATGGTTCCGCATTAACGGAACCAAAAAAAAAAAAGTATCGGTTACCCAGATACTCACAACAGTGTATTGACAATAAATCATCTTTTTTTAAAAAAAAATTCGGCCAAAATATATTTACACTTCAAATATCAATGTAATAAAATACCCTAAACTTTTTTTTAAATTCTTAAATTACATATTTCTTTGACGCTCGGATTTAATATTTTTGGGGTTAAATTGGCCTATAGATTCATACATATTTAAAGTAAATCATTTCTGTCCAAAAGGCGAGGTAAAATAAAGTGATTTTGGCATAGTGCTGAAAAACCATGTCTGTCTTAGACTCCCCATACATCATTCCAGCAATCCACTCCGTCTCATTCCAGACATTTTAGTTTATAAAGCACATCAACATGAGCTAAAAATAGAAATGTTTCAGGAGGCGTTGCCAATCTTCCTAAATTTCTTACATTTTTCTATATTTTTTAAATATTTATTAGATATCTACTTATATTAACGCATTATTTTTTACTTTTGACTGCTTACATATTTTTTGGTATTGAATTGGAGAAGAGCGGCACGCTTTATCTTTCTCCACTTCAAGGAGATGGTTTTAAAGATATTTTTTTTTTTGCTTCAAAATTTTATTAATCATTCTTTACAAACATAATTTAACACTTTATCTGTAGTTTACGCACAGAAGACGGTATATTCATCAATAGAATAATTACACAGTTATTGTAGACTTGGAGACAAAAGCAACTCTTATAAAAGAATTTATCTTACTTCAAATTTTGTAAGTTAAGTCT
>NC_088362.1:83322090-83362090 GCF_034508935.2 Berghia stephanieae
CCCAAAAACTTTCCGTTCTTAGTAGTTTGTTGTTGTTTGTTTTTCTGAAGCTGTTATCTATTCATGTTTGTACATTATTCTTGACAATTTCAATATGTTTTGGGGTCATCTTAGTTATTGACTTTTGTAATAACAGTTTTTTTTTCCTGGCCAAATTGAAAAAAAAAATGTATTTAGCCAGATGACGGAAGCAGAGTCAATATCCTAATGCACTGACTACCCTACTAAAACATTCAACAGGAAGGCCCTCTAGTCCATTAACATTGCGTATGCACCCGATACCCTTTCTATAATAAGCGCGACAAAAATATTATATTTAAATAGCCGTAAGGTAACTTAAAAACCCAGATTAAGTTTGACATTACAATTTTCTATGCATGCAAAAAGTGACACACTATCTCAAAAGTGTATTATGTCATTGAATTTCTAATCAAAACTAGGAATTTTCGGTCAAGTTTTTGTGTCTTGATAAAATCAAAAGTGCAGGACCAAAAAAAAAAAAAAAAAAAAAAATTAAAATTAAAAAAAAAAAAAAAAAAAAGAAAAGAAAAAAAAATAGTAAAATTAATAAAAATAAAAATAAAATTGCCTTTATTCTTCCCATAGTTGGAAATCTGTCTCTAGGGTCTATTCCAAGGGAAGACTGGAATAACCCAGGCGTCAGCAACAGTGCAGCGCCGCAAATTGAACTAGGGCGAGGTGACTTGCTCAAGGACATCACAGGGCAGCGGCGGGTGATCGAACTCGGTACCTTTCGGGTACGAAGTAAAGAGCGTACTCGAACGGTACCGAGTTCGATAACCCGCGGTGCTCTGTTGTCTTGAGCAAGTCACCTCGCCCTAGCTCAATTCGCGGCGCTGCACTGCGACTGACGCCTGGGTTATTCCAGTCTTCCTTTGGAATAGACCCTAGAGATAAATTTCCCCTATGGGATGAATAAAGGGAATTTTATCTTTATTTATTTATTTTTAAAATTATTATTCAAGGTGTTAACTTTAAGCAAAAGTTCGACTTTAAGCGTGTTGATCGTTTACTTTACGTGGATTCCACTGTACCGTAGTCCATGTCGCTACTGAACTGTTTCAAGTACAGCAAAGACAACACATCAGGAATATCTGCTGACACTTGACATACGTGTGTACATCACTAATCGTCCAAGACGTAATGGTAATCTTCAGAGACGCAATGATAATCTTCACCAACATAGACGATGGGACTCCCAAGGGGCTCTTCCTCGCCCCCGATCCCGAGCCAAATAGATACAGACTGATAATGGGGCATAGGGCGTTACATACATCATGCACACATCGTATTATTCTTATTACTAACTATCATCTGAGGTAGAGCAAAAGTTCGTTTTGTTTTATGATTTTTTGTTTGTTTTTGTTTTTTTTTCTTTTGGGTTTGGGGAGGGGGGGGGGGGGGGGGGGGGGGGTGGTATCATTCCACGCTGAAAGACACACACGTTTAGTTTCTTTGAAACACTATAAAGCGAATGAAGATTAGTGACAAATTAGAGAGCAGACACTGGTTGAAAGTTAGAGATCTGAAAAATTTTGTGTGTGAAACAGTGCCGTACAAATCAGATAGAAAAATACAAGAAAAAAATTAAACATCCCAGAAATCATCCTGCCTCATCTGAGGATCTAAAGTTATATCTCAAGATTACCAGTCGATCCCCAGTCGAGGGCGGCTGATATAGAAATTTTGGTATTGGGTAATGTTTCGTACACACTTTTTATCAGATCAACGCGACTAAAAAAGTTAAAGTTTACACGTAGATAGATTTGTATGTTGGTAAGATTGATCAAACGCATAACATCAATAGAGTTTTCATCACATTCTTTGGGTTGAATTAGGAAATTTAATGTTTTAAAAACCAAATGGTCTGACAATAAAAGCAGCAATAATAATAGTAGTAATAGGTTTTTGGAGTGTAAATATAGTGTGGACAAACTCTCACTCTCTCTCTCTCTCTCTCTCTCTCTCTCTCTCTCTCTCTCTTTATATATATATATATATATATATATATATATATATATATATATATATATATATATATCACTGCTTGGTGGACAGTGAGGTCCGAAGAAAATCTCAACTGCGTTATTGGAACCCCCAAAATTACGTATCTTCTATGTATTGGAAAGTTTTTAACGTCGAATTTACACAAACTACCTTTTGGCATTGCCCAATCTTCCTACTAGCCTCTACTAATCTAGTCATGCATTGGTGAGCATGGTTTATCACGCAAGGAGGACCAGTACTCACGCTCGCGGAATGTGCTTTACTTACATCATGGTAGTGGTCAGATAGGTAGGAAGGAATGGAAGAAGATGAATGAGCCTAATGTGCATGTTAATGAACAAATATACATAACATTCCACCAAAAAACAGGCACACACATAACTCATACGCCAACACGCACAGAAATGATCAATCACGTGCATAAACACACAATTCCCCACTCTCTCTCTCTCTCTCTCACACACACACACACAACAACATATATATATATATATATAAATATATATATATATATATATATATAATTATATATATATATATATATATATATTGATCCATTTCTTTTCTTTTTTTATATATATAACATAATATTATTCACTCCAATACAGAACCCCAAAAAATGTAATGCTTTCAATATTACACATTAAAATACAATATTTATTATTATCATTACTATTGTCTTCAGCACACCACAATCTACCTGTATCTCGTATATCATGCAAACGATATTTGTTATTGGCAGTAGAGATATCAACATCGTAAAAGCATGCAAAGCACTCACTCACAAATAAATCTCGCCGATGTCTCCTAAGGTAGACAATGCCATTCTGTGCAAGTTGTTAGACTATGAACATAAATCTTGTTGATTTTTTGTTATAAATTATTTTAAGTATATATAATTTATATGGCATATTTTATGGTCTCAAGTACACACACGGAATGCTTCAAAATATATTAAAATAAACTCTTTTTTTGTACGCTCTACCTGGCTGCATATTCTTTTTCACTGAGCAAGTTTTAACATGGGCATCTGGCTAGTTCAGTTCGTAGAGCACAAATAGAGACACGCAAATATTATTGTGAATTCGAGATGTTCTGACCGCTACACCCCCCCCCCCACCCCACCCAACCCACTTTTTCATTTCCCTTGTCCAACCAGTAGTCATTTTAAAGCTGGGTCTTTAAGATCTGTACCGATGAGATAGACTAACGTTCTGTCCAAAAGGTAGCAGGCAATTGCTATTGTCTATTTAACGCTATAGAAAAAACAGGATAAACTCCGGCTCCATTGCTTTATCGCTCTATCTGAAGGACTAATACCACCATTTAATATTCCTCCTGACTATACTCACATTAACCGAGGTAAACACGAGGTAATGCATTTTTATTATGATGTGTTCCCCGAGGGTGCGAAGAAGGAGCAGAGCAGAGCTAACTCGCTACCACCATCCCTCATTCAGTCCCAGTCTAATGCCGTCATACTTTGTTGCAATACACGACGTCATATCAAAATCATCACGAAATCCCCATGCAACTGGTACTCACTGACGAATTGGCTGATGCATTTAGCAGTGCACGTTTTCGTGCCTGTCCAGATAAGAGGAAAATCTTGAATCTTATAGACTACATACATCCTTGATGGATTATGATCTCAATGTAAACAAACAAGTATGGCCTAGGGCAATTAGTATGGGATTGGTGTATGCTGTTCTAACCATACTTATATGATGTCTTGCCCAAAGGTAAGAAAAAGGAGCAGAGCAGAGATACCCAGCTACCTCTACCACTAACTCGTAATAGCTTTAGCGACGTCTTTCCATTTGCAGATCTGATAACCTAAAATACTATGGGTTCAATGTTGTATGGACGTACTCTCAAACCAAAGCAAAATATTGTCCATTACAACAATCTTAAATAAGCCCATAATTGCGCTTGGTTATCAGACCTGAAAATATGTGCACGTTGGCTTAAACCCATCATAATATTATGTTATAATGCGTGACGTCATATGAAACTATCAAGACGAAACCCCATGCATAAAGTACTCACTGAGGAATTGGATTCAATAGTCTGGTGTCACGTGGCCCAGCAACGGCGGCCATCGTGGTTCTGAACAAAGAAAATCGGTACTTTTTATTCTTCATGCTGGCTAGAACTTTTCATATGTCTTGTGATCAGAATGTGTAAAAATCAAAACATGATCAGATTTATAATTCTTTTCTCCAGTGACATCTATATTATGAAGCCCTAGCTTTTCTCCCTCTGGATACGCTTTTATGCTCGTCGGAGAATTATTTCATAAGGGCGTCCGCCATTGTCCCGATAGTTTAGAGCCAGTCACTAAGTTACCATGCGCCATTACGAGGGAAGTGACGTTACGACTGTTGAAGCGTATTGGCTAATGTACCTAAGCAGTGCACTATGCACATTTTATTATCTGTCTAGCTAAGAGAATAGTTTTTTACCCTACAGACTACATTCTTGATAGATTATAGTAGTAGTAGTAGTGGGTCCCAATGTAAACAAACTGGTATGACTTATGGCATTTAGTATAGATTGAGTGAAGGTTATCCGAAGATACATGACTGCCTGAAGATGTCGACTGTTTTCAAAATATCGATGTGATAATATGGAAAGATCGAATTTGACGTCACTCAGCTCTTTGTTATTATTTTTAGACAGCCTGTTAGTGATAAGTTCTCAGTAAATTATATCAATCAGACTATAAAGGTCAAAGGTTACACACAGATTTGTGTGCTGGTATGTTAAATTTGGCTGGCGGATGTTATGAGTATTTTACCTTAACGCATAGCGTCATTTAGGGAGTCGGCACAGCTGAAAGATGAGAAACATAACCAGGTGAAAGTCGAGGGAGTCTGACTTTTTGGGGATGATTTTTTTTTTTTTTTTCAGTTTCATAATATACACTTCGTATTTACATCAGATTGAGCAATTTGATGAGCAATAAAAAGTAAAAACACAGCCGTAGAAATTAAAGGTTTGATGTTCTAAAATACTTACCGTAATTGTACCTAATGAAGATAATATTTTGAAACTTTAGACTGCATTATACCGGAAAATTGCTCTGTACATTTATTGCTCTAAATTTCGGGATTTGAATTTTTGTCTTGGTTTGGCACTATTTGTCAGACCGCCACAAAAATGTATGGGCCGTTTTTCAAAGAGATTCCATCACCTTGATTCCTCTCTTTGATTCCACTACCTGATCCCCTTTGATCCCATTTCTTTTTGGAAGGAGAGGAAATGCATGACACGGACATTTTTAGTGCTGTTTTCTTTTTAAGCTAGAGGCTCTCTCTTATCTCTCTATCGCCCTCCTTCACTCACTCACTCTCTCTCTCTCTCTCTCTCTCTCTCTCTCTCTCTTAATCTCACTCACTGTGTCTGTCCATACTTCTCTATTTCCCTCTCTCTCTCTCTCCCCTTCTCTCTCTATCTATCTCTCTCTCCTTCTCTTTCTCTCTCTCTCTCTCTCTCTCTCTCTCTCTCTCTGCCTGTGTGTATGTGTGTGTTTGTGTGACAGATGAAATATGATTGGCCATAATATGGACATAGATTAGATTCATCAAAAGATGCCACAATATACACATACGAAGTAAGAAGAGGAGAGAGAAGGAGAGAGAGAGAGAGAGAGAGAGAGAGAGAGAGAGAGAGAGAGAGAGAGAGAAAGAGAGAAGGAGAGAGAGAGAAAGAAAGAGAGAGAGAGAGAGAAGGAGAGAGAGAGAGAGAGAGGGAGGATATACATAGAGATAGAGAGAATGGAGAAGAGATAGGTAGGGGAGGTATAGTTAATGGTTGCAAGAGGGAAGGTCAATGAGAAATAAAAACCCACAAAAATTAGACAGAATTAGACAAAAATAGGGGTCGGGCAGGAAAATATTTAGAGGAGATAAAGATTAAGCGATCACAGTATGTCACTGCATGTCCTGCAGAATTTAGCCAGACCACACACACACACACACACACACACACACACACACACACACACACACACAAATACACACACACATCCTCACTTTTAGTATTTCCTCACCCCCCCCCCCCAAACACACACACACACACACACACACACACACACACACACGCAAACACACATAGACACCCCCTTCCCTTTACACCTAGGCGGGCTGAGACAGGCCAGCCGAAGAGAAAAACCGCAAGGTGTGTTTAGGGCTCAACGTATAGTGTGTTCACACTTGTGGAGTGTGTAACCGAAATTCCAACAAAGTTGCCATATTGGTTTTTATTAGACAAAGCGAATTAAGTTTGGTTACTGATTCTTTGTCAAAATATGTTTCTTGGTTGAAATTCAGTTTAAGAGACACGTCTTTTAATATTTAGTGTCTAAAAATTAAAAGATATTTTAAACAATAATTTATATTCAACAAACCCAGCAAATCACACACAAAGACTTGATTCTTAATTGGCAAATATTTTTTGCTAATAAAACATCTCCTCTCTGACTATATACCGGTTTGGTACCGGCTTTGAATCTGTGATTCGCCCTATTTCACATTTCAGTCAGATTAACTGAAGCTCTAACTTTTAATTCCTTTTCAAATGTTTATACATTTAAACTGTGTTGTTGGAGTTTTAAATTCTTTATCCATATTGTTCCATACAGTAATTGTTTTGTAAAATGGGTAGAAAGTGCTCTGTCTTCAATTGTAGAACTGGCTACAGAGATCAACCTGCTGATCTGAAAATAACTGTGTACAAATTTCCGAAGGAAATTCAGAAACGTAAACAGTGGATTTCATGCTTACCAAATAAGCTTAACTTTGAAGATGTTACGGAACATATGGGAGTTTGTGCTCTACATTGGCCTGATAATCCAAAAATGGTTCGTGTAGGACGATATTTTGTTCCAGTTGACCCACCTTCTGTTTTTCATAATGTACCCCAATCATGTGTACCAAGCTCGTCACAAACTCAACATCGGATTACTACAAAAGCCACTGCTGCCTCTCGAGCTGTTGATTTGGATGAGATGTCAGATTTCATGGAGTCTGATTTATTTCAATATGATTCTTTTCATGACAAATTTTGTTGTGAAGTTGGAAATTGTGGTGCCATTTTCACTCTTCCGTCAGGATCACATGATTCATATATTTTATTGAGTAGTGAGAGGAAAGGTCAAATTCACAAGTTTGCAGTATATTTTAAATACAACACTGGAACTAAAAATCCCAGGGTGACGTATGAGATGTATCTCTGCAGAGGACCTGTTTTTAGCGTTTTCATGGTATGAAAAATCCCGTGCTTTGTATCTTGAACTTCGTAATCATTTACAATTACCATCTATTTCTACCATGAAAAGAATTACAAGTGTGGCAAATAACACCTCTGATGAAAATCTCTTTACGAATGTTTTTAATCATCTTGAAGAAAGATCCAGAAATTGTATTTTGATTATTGATGAAGTTTATGTCAAGGCATCAGTTTCATACAGAGGAGGAACCATTTATGGATATGCTGTTGATTACCCTGATAAATTGGCTACTACGTTTTTATGTTTTATGGTAAAGTGCTTTTTTGGATCAAGAACATTTCTTGTCAAACTGTTACCCTGTCATGCCTTAACATCTGATTTTCAGTACAGTAACACTATAAATGTCATTTCTACAATTGAAAGATGTGGAGGGAAAGTAATTGCAATAATAAATGATAACAACAGATTGAATCAAGCTTTTTTCAAAAAATTTCCTAAAATAAATGAATCATCTCCTTGGATTACCATGTCCCCAGTTGATCCTACAAGATCCTTATTTTTACTGTATGATACTGTTCACCTGTTGAAAAATATCCGAAACAACTGGATTACTGAGAAAACAAAATGTCTGAATTTCTACCCTTGTCATTCATCTGAACCAGTAACTGCCCAGTGGTCTGATTTGGAAGAACTTCATAATTACGAGACAGGATTTCTTGTAAAACTTTCAACTCTTTCCAAAACAGCATTGAACCCCACAAGTATTGAAAAACAGAAAGTTTCCCTTGTATTGGAAGTATTTTCAGAGAAGACAAGCTCTGCATTGAAATCGTCATCAAAGTCTGTCAGTTCTTGGATCAACACTGCCTTATTTATAGATGAAGTTTTGAAGCTTTGGAAAGTTTTTAACACGAAGTCTCCCTTTCAAAGCACTCGTTTTCGTGACCCAGATCGATTATGTATTGAACTTTCAGAAGCTGGTAGTCATCAATTGAATATCCTGGATCAATGGGCACTGCTTGCTGACCGGATGACAGCATCAAGTCCTGTTCTAAGGGAAAAATCCTTCACAAGAGACACAGCAAATGCTTTAGCTTGGACCTGCAGATGCCTTATTGACTTATCAAAGTACCTATTGACACAAAAAAACTCTGTCCATCATCAATATGTTGCCATTGGTTTCTTCCAACAAGATGTCATAGAGAAGCATTTTGCTCATTTTAGGATGTCAGCTGGTTGCAATTTTTATATAACAGCTCAAGATCTTTTGAACTGTCATCATATAGACAGGGCCAAACTTTTTATTGAATTTGAGAAGGATATTGATTTTAACTCCTCTGGACATTCCTGTGATCTCTGTGGGAAAGAACTGACAGACTCGGAACTTCTCATCATTGACGACCTTCCTCTCACTACTAACACACTATCATCTGATGAGAAAATGATTCTTTATTATATCGGAGGCTATGTGGCCCTAAAGGATGAAAAGTTGCGAGGAGCAGATGGAGACGTGTTCCCTGAAGATGTCAAAGTCTACACTGAGGAAATGGACAGAGGTGGTCTAAATTACCCTTCGACTGCAACTTTTCATCTTATTCTATACTGCTACACTTTTTTTTAAATGTCTGGAGAAATGCATTGTCGTTCAAGACTCGTAAGAATTTTTCAAGATTTTCCAGCACTGTTTCATTTGGATGTTGTTCTCAGCAAAATTTCTACACGCAGAATTGTAAAATATTTTATTGAAACGTTTCTGCACTCAAGCTGACAGTGACAATAAAATCCAACAACAGAGAAGGAAAATAGCCAAACTGTCATCTTTGTAGTTATAATGAATTATTTATACTCATTTTCCCAGCCTCACAAGTCCTATTTCATGCATTATTATACTGTTGAATCTTTTAATGGGCCATTGGCGGTCCCAAGCCCGCAGCTGAATGCATACCTTTTTATATGCGTTCAGTAACTCAGAGGGAAAGATTCTGTGTTTATTCAAATGGATATATATTAAATTGTGCAATTATCAAGGTAAGGCATGTTTTATATTTTAATACTTATTTTTCTTCTTTCATTCAATTTTTTTCTCTTTTTCTTTTTTTTTTTTTTTAATTTTTGTGTTTGTTTTACTAATGTGATTTATCAAAAGGGACCTTATCAAAAACAGAGCTTAAACTACAAAAATATATTTGCTATTTGAAAAATGAAAAAAAAAACATTTTCTCTTATTATTATATAAAAAATCGGTCTCAAAAATATTGTGAAAAGAAAACAAATTCCGACCAAGATAGCGCGAGTGCACTAACACTAACACAGCGACTCGCTCGTACCTTACGCTGAGCCCTAAACGAAATCGCGACACGGTGTGCTGAGCTGGCCTGGGTCGGGTCGCTTAGCTTTACACCCAAACCATCCTTTCTCCCCACTTAGGTTTTAAATCCACACTGCTATCACAATGACCACCACTACGATAATCGTCCTATTATCACCAACCATCATCTATGTATGGACCAATGCAGCGTGGACGACACTTGTCATCCGTCCACTTCCCATTCTTGTGCGGACCACGGGTCCCACAATTTTCTCCGTGGCAGGTCAAACCAATTGACATTACAGTAAAAGAGGACGACGCACTTGAACAACACCAATCTGTTACTGTAAGAGTAAAATTAGGATTCAACGCAATACGTTCTTTTCATAACTATCCAGGGAGCTATGGTTTTGTTCCATGAACCGAGTAAGGTTGTGTCCTCTATTATTGAGATTTAAAAAGAAATAATAATTACGCCTTTTCAAAAGGACACCATAAAATCCCGTCACCTGGCATTCCATGAAGGAATATAGACAATCCATCAAACAGGATGTCTGGTGTCAACAAGAACCACCCATGTTGTCCAATATGAGCAAATCGGGAGTTAATAATCTTGCCCAAGGAAAAGAAACGAAAATGCCTGAAGCGGGGCTCGAACCCGGGACCTTCCGGGTCACAGTGCAATGACTTAACCACTCGGCCACTCCCGCCCCTCCCCCCCCCCCCCCCCCCCCCCCCCCCCGCCGCCTCTCCCCCGGTGAGAGAGTTCTTTAAAATTGCTAAACATCTAATATCTGACGTAACATTTACTTCAGCTTTTATATGCGACTCACCACAGGAGATTTTATTATATAGCGCAATATCCACTAAACATGCTCAAAGAGCTTTTCAAAGGGTCCCCATTGGACCAACAGCAACACATAACCATGTAGAACATGACATGACGCCGGTTAGCGATATCACAACTTTTTTTTGCCCAACAGAGACAACGCTGTTAACGATAAGGTTTTCATTTTACACCTGAGTACGGTGAGAGAATATGAGTCCAGGGCCTTTTCCAAGGACTCAACTATACGCCGAGCGAGGCTCGAACCCAGGACCTTCCGATCCGAAAGTGAGTGTCATACCACAAGACCAAACAGCCGCACGGTATTACTCGGGATGACAAACATGCGAAAAGTGTTTTTAGAGTTAGCATGACCAGAGATGTTAGATTTTAGCTAAAGTCACTTTAAAAAGGTGCTGATTCTCCTTAATAAAACTTTAGACTTGATCTCAATTTCTTATATTTTTTAAAAGAAAAAATCGGTTTTTAGCGTCAAGTCCACCGCAACATAAAATCGTTAAGAGGCTACGGGTCACATATTTCAGTTTCTACAGCGTTAAACGAATCATAACAACTGCTAGCTACCCTTTGGATGAGACGGTTGTTTATCGCAAATTAGTTTCCGCTAATTTCAAATACCCAGCCGCCCAGTTACTGTTTCATAAGTGGATTTGAAAAAAAAAAAAAAAAAAAAATTCTCAAGTTCAACTTCGCCAGGGATTGGTCCACGTCTAGGACTTCATATACTATAGATGTCGCTGGTCCACGTCCATTTGCGTGTGAAGCGGGTACTCTATCGACTGAGCTATTTGGGACACCCAAGTATGTAATTGAGTCCCGATTAATTCAACTAACTACACACCATTGATATCCTTCTTTTCATAACACATAATATAGGACTCGAGTTGATTGCTTAACGAGGTTTTTCACCCTAGATAATTATCAATTTTTAATAATATCTTTTCATTCTGCGCCCCTCCTCCTCACGTCCTTACTCATTCATTGCCCTCCCTCCCTCCCTCCCTCTGGGTAGATTTTGTGACCACTTTAATGGGTTGAATAAGGACTTGTGGGCGTTTATCACTTTCACAAGTTGGAGTGATTGGGGATGGCAAGGTAAAAAAATTGACCCATAGCCTCAAAAAGGTTTTCTATTGTCATTTTTTTTTTTTGGTCAAGGTAAACCAGAATAATCAAAACATAATACGAGTATATGAGTATGAGATTTTAAAGAAAGAATTGACAGAAATGTTAAATTTTAGTTTTTCTCACTTCAAAACATTGTGTTAAAGATCTGAAAATTATGCAACTTGGGATTAATTTCAAGTCGATATGATGGAGAAATAATACAATTTCTTTCATTGCAAAACTCAACCGAAAAAAAGGGATTTCTTATTTCTTTTAATTCTAAATTCACTTTTCTGAGTCCGATTCATAAACTGTATAGTAAAATAAAGGGAGTCAAAATGACTCTTATAAAAGATACAGAACAAAGTAATTTGTTCTGTATCTTTTATAAGAGTAATTTTGACTCCCATTATTTTACTATACATTTTATTGCCTTATTTGGCACCTCTAGAGTCCAATTCATACGGACGAAATACAGTTTTGTGACGGTGTGTCGCATTCATATATTAAATTTTAAATAAATTCAATCTTATAAGTCAGGTTCACCCAGTCAGAATACTGTTTGTAGACGATTGGTTACATCATATTATTGTCCTATTAACAACAGACATGAAAACACATTTAACAATAATATAGCCTGTGTTGAAAACACCGCCGTCTATTGAACATTTCTATAAACCCAAAGATTAATTTCTTTTATTTCCAGGGAAAGTTTTGGGGACGTTTCTAAATTTAAACTCAGTGGGAGACAAAGACGGTTTTTTTTTCTTTCTTTCTTCTTAAAAAAAATAAAAATTTATGTCTTGTTAAATTGCCAATACATTAACCAGTTAATATCGTGCTTCAGAAAGACGGAAATTAAAAATTTGGCCAGAAAATTCGTCCTTCAAATATCGATCGATTTAAATGACCTTCATCTTGGCAAACATTCTCAAACCTGGGACTTCGCGAGGTCCCAGGTTTGAGAGTTTTTGACAAGATGAAGGCCATTTAAATCGATCGATATTTGAAGGACGAGTTTTCTGGCCAAATTTTTAAAGACGTGTCTTTCTGGAGTCCGACAGTTAACTGGTTAAAAAGGGTTTTCCCTGAGAGCACACAAAACACACGTTATCACGCATGAGTGATTGAGACAGTAGTAATGGGTGAATGAATAATTGATGGACCATTGGCTCCTCACCAAAGGCGACTGACTGACACCTGCATAATGTTGGAGACAACAAAATACAATAAGAAACTGTTCCCATATTATTGTATTTATTATTCCCCCTTGGCCTACCAGTATACCATATGGAACCAAATTTCCATATCACGCAGTACAACTCGTCTGCTCGGCGTCTTTTATATTTCTTCTTATAATAATGACAAGCTTTATCTGCCTATCTTTATATCAAATGATATTTCTAAACACATATCATACAGTACGCATAGATGCAAAGACGCGCGCTCACACATAAATCAAATAAAAACAAACATAAACAGCACTGACAGGATGACGTAAAATGAGTCAAAGTTAATGTAAAAAATCGTATATCGATATAATATTGCAAAACTCTCATCCGTATTTTTAGCCATACAGACTAATAACTGATGGGTGTTTGGTTACACTATATCACTGCATAGTTATAAAACATTATTTTCGTACACCATTAGGAATAATAAGGAAATAAAAGTAATCGTTAAATTCAAGCACTTTAAACTAATATTTAGACTGATGTAAGGCGCAGCTGACATAATTTTCACCTGTCCTTACAGGTTAATAAAGAGATCATAAGAAAGAAATTGAGGAGCTTTGTTTGGTAGGTAAACAAATGACACGAGGTGGGGTGGGGTGGGTGGGCGGAAATTTTGTCAGATTATGACTATTGAGTTAACACATGTAGTCTAATGTGAATCATGAATGAATGAATGAAGGTTGGAAAGAGCTGACTTAAAGAAGTGGATGAAAGGCTACGAGTAAGAAACGACAAAGTTTCACAATATCAAGCAATTAACATTAAAGTGAACTTAATAAAACAAACAAAAATAATCAGAAGACATAATAGATAAACAAGCTTACCTTCAAATTATTCCAATGTTTGTGTCTTACGTAATCCAAAATCCAAATATAACCAAGACAAATATTGAGTAGTCAAGAATTCAAGTCACAATAAATTCAACAACACAACGATTTTAAACAAATACGCTCCTTCATTAACACTTATTACTATTATAAATTCCCATTACAAGCAACTAACCACAAAGTGTATTAATTATGCTATAACAACTTGACAGCAAAAACAAAACAAAAAAGTCTCCAATTCAACTCGAAAGAATTTCAGTTTTTAACCACGTAGCGAAATTGGAAACAGCGGGAGACGTGTCTTGTCCTTGAAGATTTCAAGTCTTGTTATATATCTGTATAACGATATTTAGTATAATCCTGTCCGATTTCCAGTCTTGTTATATATCTGTATAACGATATTTAGTATAATCCTGTCCGATTTCAAGTCTTGTTATATATCTGTATAACGGTATTTAGTATAATCCTGTCCGATTTCCAGTCTTGTTATATATCTGTATAACGATATTTAGTATAATCCTGTCCACTTTGACTCTTGACAGAACCAAGAAACTTACTCCATCTGTCGTTTCAAGAATTTCAATCCTCAAACACAGTGGCGTTTTGAATGGGGAAAAATGGACACCGAGAGGAAACTGTGTCTGGGCCTTGAAGAATGTATGACTTGTTATCCGTATGACAATATTTATGTATTATAATCCAGTTTAGGAAGTCCACACACATTGACTGAACGCCGAAATTCACTCCATCTATTCAGCCAGGGGTAGATATATCCTAAGTAGAGTCAAATAAGAGTGTGACCTGGAAACGAACAAACGTTATTTATAATGACAACCATTAAGTTCAAGAACAAAAGATTTTACTATAATTTGCCTACTTGAACAATACGAGATCATGATAAATATATGGCTAAGTAAGAACCAATTGAAACACTTGTCGTAATTCTGCCGCACTCTGAAAAAAAAAAAAAAAAAAAAAAAAAAAACACACCAAAAAAAAAAAAAAAAAACACAAAAAAAAAAAACAACCAAAAAAAAACAACAACAAACAAACAAACAAACAAAAACACCACATTAAAAACTATTTTGGCCAAAGAACTTGTCCTTCAAATATCAAATATAAATTTCATCTTTCAAATCTGAGACTTCCCTGAAGTCTTGGGTTTGAGAGATTTTTGACAAGATGAAAGTCATTTTAATCGATTGATATTTAGTCATTTTTTTAAAAAAAAGGTTTGTTTTGGTATTAGAGAACGTCGGAATTGTATAATTACTCTAAATGTTTTGAAAATGATCGTAAGCTTCTTCTACATCTTGTTTCGAACAGTGTTTACTGATTGTGCTAAAAGCGCTTTTCAAGGGGACATAAGCCAACAGTAATATTAAACACGTAAGACCAGACGGCGTGACGTCTGTATGACACCTCTTTACTAGGCAGAGGCATTGCTGTTACCGCAAAAGTACCCCTTCTACATAATATTATGAGAACTGTGAGAGAATGTGAGTAAAGCGCCTTCTCCAAGGATTCAACTTTTCGGTGCCCACAGTTAGACTTGAACCAGGGACCTACAGGTCAGAAGCAGTGTTGTCATATCATATAACACATGATCACAAAGCCGCGCGTTCTCATACCATAAAAATATATGGCAGTCTATCAAAACAATCAGAACCAAACAATAGAGACGGGGCATATCCCAGTTTCCATAACGTGAAACATGACAGCAATAGAAGCGTGTCAGTTCTGGATATGACATGATAATCTGTCGAAGGCACTTATCTCAAGATCAATAAGACCAAGCTACCTAATCATTATTGGGTAGATTGATTAGTTAGAGAGAGAGAGAGAGAGAGAGAGAGAGAGAGAGAGAGAGAGAGAGAGAGAGATGGATGGATAGAGAGAGAGAGAAGATATATATATAATATATATATATATATATATATATATATATAGAGAGAGAGAGAGAGAGAGAGAGAGAGATAGAAGATAGATAGAGGATAGAGAAGTAGATAGATAATAGATAGATAGATAGATAGATAGATAGATAGATAGATAGATAGATAGATAGATAGATTAGAGAGAGAGAGAGAGAGAGAGAGAGAGAGAGAGAGAGAGAGAGAGAGAGAGAGAGAGAGAGAGAGAGAGAGAGATGTATTGCGGCAGCAACTCAGAAAGCCCCGTCTCCTTCATAAATCCAGTTATAATAACTCCACTCCGCCTCGACCAAAAACCCACATAAACTCCATCCATTCCTTTCAGAAACCCGGATAAAATGTATCTGGAAACCCATATGTGACCAAGCGTCTCAAAACGGTATGAAAATATGCTAAAAATGAATTTTAAATGAAAATTGCCCTAGTCGCAAAGTGTTAGCTTTATGCAGCTCAGTGTGACACTCATTCTTTTTAATTAAGCACAATAATCTAATTCTAATCTTATAATTTAGACATCAAATTCAGTTTTCTGGTTCCTGTACATACAGGCGAAAGACAGTGGATTCTGATGAAGCCAACACCGCTGGGCCAGAAAGATTGGTTGACTTTAAACACGGTTGGTTTTATCCAATATCAATAGAACACACGTTGATAAAGACCAGAACATAATTTGGGATCATCAAGGGGTGTTGATTTATAAGGATTCCACTGTAATACTGTTTTGAGTTGAAGTGCTTAAACTTAAACTTGGGCTTTTATACAGCGCAATATCCACTAAACGTGCTCAAATCACTTTACAAAATGCTTAATTTGTAGTTTTTGTTATGATGTAGTTTGTCTTGTCTTTGACTTTTTGAAATAAGTTGACAATTTTTAAAAACATTGATAAACATTCAATCGGAAAAGTGGGCCTCCTAGGACATACTCAAACCCGAGCGAGTCGTTCATGTGTCAATAATAGAGTTTATACAAGTTTATAAACTCAGTCCACAGGGCCATGTCTTAACCTCAAGGACAACAATATCAAATTCCATTAATTATAAAGTCATGAATGACAGCATTGTGTTCAGTCTGGTACAAGCGATGGAAATGTCACGTTTTCTATAGATAGTATGCAGATGACGTCACTCAGGCCTTTGTTATTGTTTATGCCATCCGCGTTTGTGAGTTGTTCTCACTAAACTGTATTAACAAGACTATAAAAGTTCATGGTTACACAGAGTTTGTGTGTTGGTCCGTTATACTTCCGGATGGCAATGTTGTGAACTCCTTGGCCAAGCGCATACTATCTATATTATTATTATCAGTCAGACTGACAATCCCAAAATCCCGTTCCGTTACTTACAGTTACAGGCCTTCAAAATGACAACTTAGATGTGATGTCAGCAGGTTTAAGACGAAGGTCTGATGTTTAAAAGAAAAACAAAACATTGATTGCTGATTTCTGTTTTTGTAACACGCCTCCGAATTCCTAACAGGAAACAACAAACAAAACCAAAACCAAAACCCCAAAAAACATTTAAACAAAACAAAACAACAATTTAAACACCCAAATGACAATAAATTTATTATCTATTACATCTTTAACTACTATGGGTAGCAAGGCTAAGCGGTAAAAGGTCTTTGCTTTGTACCCGTATGGTACCGAGTTCGATCACCCGCCGCGCTGTGTACGGCCTTATGCAAGTCATCTCGCCTTAGCTCCATTTGCGGTGCTGCACAGCGACTGTCGCCTGGGTTATTCCAGTCTTCCATTGGAATAGACCCTAAAGACACATTTCCCAATGGGGATGAATAAAGGAAATTCTATTTTTATTTATTTATTTTATTATACCTACATAATCGTTGTTCCAATTGTAAGTAGTGGCCCTTTAATATTAATAGGTAATAAGTGGAATTCATAAAGATAAAATAACACAGAGAAAATTATTTAGCAATAAATGGACAAAAAAAAAAAAGTATTTTTATAAGATATATATCTTAAAAGAACGCAAGTTGTGTGGACTAAAATTCATCTTGGTTCGGTCTAAAAGCAACAAAAAAAAACCCCCATTGAATTAACATGTAAGTAGGGTAATTCCGCTTTTACCATATCGCTATATTTAATAATACCTCTCTTTTCTCAGTTATCCAGTAAAGTAATCCATAGAAGCATAAACACAAAATAGTATAATTTATATTAATCCAAGAAGCAGTAAATACTCCATAAAGTTCGAAAATAAACAAACGTTGTGCATTTAAAGACCCTCTGCAATAAACCTGATCCTTGAGGGAGTCTGTATCTGGGTGTGTGCGTTATTTACTTTGAAGAAGTCGTCGACCCTCTTTATTCCGTTCCGCTACTCACAACGGGCCGACACCACCAACATCATCACAAACCGACAAACTATCGCTTTCATTCACCCCCACCGCTTCACGCATCACGCATCGGACGGCCAACGAACGAACGCACAACGCGCACAGAAAGACGTGCCAAATGACATTTTACAAAAGGGGTAAAATGGAAAGAATAATACAGCTTATGTTCGTACGTATGTATCAGTTTTCGATGCGTATGGCTCTTTACATCCTTCTATGATTATGATTGACCATTCAAATCGGAACGATGTAGTTGAGTTTTCATTCGTTCATTTATCTATGCTTTGACTGAATCATTGATTGAATGATTGATTGATTGATTCATTCATTCATTATTTCATTCATTCCATCATTTATTCATTCATCCATCCATCCAATCAGTCATTCATTCATTTATTCACTCATTGTTTCATTTATTCTCAAATCATTACTTCAGTCATTTATGCATTATTTCATCCATTCATTCATTCGTTCATTCAATCATTCATTCACTCAATCATTCAAGCATTCATTCAGTCAGGGACACTGATGGAAAGAGACCACACGCACTGAAAAATTCGATTAGAAAAAAAAAAGGATAAGATATATAATATTAACTTTATTTATCCCATCAGAAGTCTTATTAGAGAAGCTCATCAAAACTGATTGAATAGAAGAAAGCCTACAGAAAATAAAAAGAATCCTTCTTACAGTAGGCAGACCGAGCAGGTTAATATGATCGTCAATTGTAAAAAAAATATTTTTTCATGAATTGCGTTCATCAACAGTCTGATGTCACGTCTCCTAGCAACTGACTGGCTGGTCCTGAACAAAGAAAATCGCAGCAAGGCGGACACGGCCCCAATTGCTCATTTCTTCTTCTTCATACACGCATTTTTTCCTTCACATAAAAAACAACAAAAAAAAAAAAAAACAACAAAAAAACCCCCAAAAAACAACAACAAAAAAAACAAAACAAAACAAAAAAACAAAAACAAACCCAGACATCTTATATGGTTCAGTGTTAACCCAATTTTGCACAACTTATTATTTTATTTTATTATATATTGTTTATATTATTTATTATATTATTATTATTATTTATTATATTATTATTATTATATTATTATATTATTATATTATTATATTATATTATTATTATTATTATTATTTATTATTATTTTATTATTATTATTATTATTATTATCATTATTATTATTATTATTATTATCATCATCATCATTATTATTATTATTATTATTATTATTATTATTATATTATTATTATTATTTATTATTATAATTAATTATCATTATTTTCTTCTTCTTTCTTCTTCTTCTTCTTCTTCTTCTTCTTCTTCTTATTCATTATTATTTATTATTATTATTATTATTATTATTATTATTATTATATTATTATTATTATTATTATTATTATTATTATTATTATTATTATTATTATTATTATTATTATATTATTATTATTATTATTATTATTATTATTATTATTATTTTATTATTATATTATTATTATTATTATTATTATCATTATTATTATCATTATTATCATCATCATCATTATTCATCATCATCATCATCATTATATTATTATATATTATATTATTATTATTATTATTATTATTAATTATTATTATTATATAATAATAATAATAATAATAATAATAATAATAAATAAATAATAATAATAATAATAATAATAATAATACTAATAATAATAATAATATTTTATTGCTGCCATCATTCTGGTAATTTTATTGGGACGAATAAGATACATGTATTTATAGAACATTGATAACAATAATTAAAAGCAAGTAAGCCTGTCATTCTCCATTAAAGACAATTGAGTTATTTTCATCAGAATTAATGTTACATGTTATCAATTGAATATGTCAAAATAGAAATTAAAGGATTATTATTACAGTTGTAATAAAATTGAAGCACAGGAACCTAATTTATTGCCAACCAATTACTTTTTCATTTTGCCAGTGATATTTTCAGTGTGCTAGTCTCTTAAATCCGCTTTATTTTAACTTCCTCTTCGTTGCCTGAGGCCTTTTATAAACTAATCTTCTCATTTCCCCAATATGGTTCCATGTCAGGGCTTAAACAACGGCTTATCGAAGATCAGTTTTTATATTCCTTTCTACTGTTAAATATAAATAGATAGAAGAAAAAAAAGTAATATATTGGCAGGCATCTCACACTTCCGTCTTCCGTCTTTCACGGTCCCGTTGCTTCTTTTGAAGGCGACAAGTGACAGCCGACGACGATGACGAAGTCGATGATGACGATGATGATGACGATAGTGATGATGATTACGAAATCGGCGAATCGCACATAATCGAACGCCGCCTTTGCTTTGCTTTGATTCTTGTGCAAGATTATGGATGAGTTCAGTCAGTCATAACAAGAAAAAGAAGGATGGTCGAATGAAGGACTTCTCGCCCCTTTTCTGCTAAGTTTTGAGGGTTTAGTTCTCTTATCGGCGGCGCCTTCCACACTTAATCAGTCGCATGTTTGGTAATTAACGCCCTGTCGGCGCTATGAATCCACTTTATCATAGAAAGAAAATTATTGTTTTAGCCAGTCATTTCTATGAGTTCTCACTAAATTGTATTTATCAGACTATAATCGGTCAATATTACGCACAGTTTTATGTGTGGTACGTTATATCCTGCTGTTGCGAGCTGGTCTTAAGATTAGTAAAGAGAAGACAAAACTACCAAACAAGAATCACAAATCACCATTTCTGGTACAGCAATAGAAGATGTCGGAGAATTTACGTACCTTGGCAGCAAAATCAGTCAGTCGGGTGGAACTGGTGAAGACATCATTGCTAGAATCAAGAAAGCGCGCAAGGCTTTTTGCAATATTGAGACAAATATGGAAAGCTTCCAGCATAATCACAAACACCAAGCTTAAGATATTTACCACTAATGTTAAAGCAGTCCTTCTATATGGATCAGAGACTTGGCGAACAACCTTGACCACATCAGCCAAGATGCAAACTTTTGTCAATCGCTGTCTTACACAAATCCTAAATTTTGGTTTGACAAACTGCCAAACACTGACATTTGGGCAAACCAAGAGGATGTCCAGGTCAGGCGCAGAAAGCGGTTGGCCATACCATGCGGAAAGAGTCCTATAATATAACCAAGCAGGCTCTTGAATGGAACAAGAGGAAATGGGGTCGTCCAAAACAGGCTTGGAAGAGAAGCCTTCACCAAGATTTGTGCGTCTCCAATATTACCTGGAGTGAGGCAAAGGTCTGTGCCAAGGACAGAAGAAGATGGAAGATGCTGTTGAGGCCCTATGCTTCGCCAGGAGCTAAGAGATATAAGTCATAAGTAAGTAACGTTAAATCCTTCTGGTGGCATGTTGTGAGTAAAGTACATAAGCGCACAGCATCGATAGAAGGAACGATATCAACGTCACTCATCTCTTTGTTATTGTTTTTAAACAGCCATTTGTATGATTACTTCTCACTAAATTCTATACATAAACGTCAAAAGTTATACATTGTTTTGAGTGTTGATACGTTATAACCGGATGGTGGGTATTGTGAGCATTTTACCAAACACACGTAGCATTAATATGTTCTATAAGTGAGAGATTCGAGCTTCTCTCATGTATGGAACCCGCTTCAGAAATCGGGAAAAACTGAGAATTTAAATGCTATTCGGCTCTTATCTAATGAATTATGTTACTTTATGATTATTGATGAAAAGAGACGGTATTTCTCGGGTCAGAAACCACTCTATAATAGGATAGATATTCCATGACACAAAGTTCGTCTCTCGTCTCCCAAGAGATCCCAACAGTACTCATTAGCAGAAAACTTTGAAGTTGGAACAGCCTTTTTGAAAATGCTTCATTTTAATGGAACCAGACATACCCAAATGATGCCGTCTCGTTACAGCGATTCACCAGGCCGCCCTAGGGCTCAGACTATGCATTTTTATTACTAACGCAATTAACTGCAAAAAAGAATTATTTTGAAAACAAGGTACAGACCCTATCCTGCCATAGTCGAAAAAACAAAACACGTATTTAAAGTTTTGGCCAGACAAACGTCCTTCAAATATCAAGCGATTAAATGACCTTCGTCTTCGAAAAGTCCAAGAATGAAGGACGAGTTTTCTGGCCAAAATTCTATTTACCTGTTGTTGTTTTTCCATAGTTTGGCAGTTTAATCTTAGAATTATTTCAACGGAAATAAAGGGCCATATCCTAGTTTCCTGTGTTAATGGCATAACATAATGATTTGTTACAGAAGTCCAAAGCCATGTGCCAAAGGCGATGTAAAAATGGATTTGGAACAGGAAAAAAACAAAGTTATACCAGATGTGTATTTATTTCCCAGCAATCAATAACCATAATCCAACAATAAAATAACAATATATTGTAGCTGAATTATTGCTATTGATTGCATTATCATTATATTATGTTATAATTTCAATGCTTAAAATATATATTTTTAAAAACACAACATAGTAGCGAATGGATATATCTATTAAAACTGCTGGCATTTTTCTTGTTTTCAATATCGTTTTATTATTTTCATTGCCCTAAATCAATTATTTTGCATCGCCATAATTTATCGAACAGCTGATTGGATATCTGGTTGGGAAAATGTGTAAGGACCATTAAAGAAAGATTAATTAAAACTCTTTCCATTCCATTTGTATATATAGCGTTGCAATTTAACAATAATCTTATGCATTCTTAATACGGCCACATTTTGTCAATTATACTAAATTATTGAAAATCAAATTATGTCAGCCTCAAACATGTTGTAGAGTCGGAATGTGAAAGTTAGTATCGAATACATATAATAATAATATCCCGGAACATAATAATCGTGTTTTTAACTAAAATCAACAGGCTGTTTAGATATTAGAAAATCTGGTGATTGTTGAACATTACTAAAACTGAATCGTGTGATGTTCGGATATTCTCCCGACATTACTTATAGAAGTAATAGTATGGGGGATTAGGCTAAAACCGTGCACATTCGAGTTGAAAGCATGAAAACTGGCATACAGGTAGCAAAGACCCATATATATATATATATATAAATATATATATATATATATATATATATATATATAATATATACCTGCTCTAGAACCACTCTCGCAATTTATCATAACAGTGCCCCCCCCCCCCCCCCCCCCCCCCCGAATAGCATTACTTATCCAAGAAAAATGATCACGAGAATACGATGTGTGTTCAATCATATAAATACTTTATTGATCATTAACAATACCTAGCAAATGGTTTCGTGTGGGAACAGTACAGACAATGGAAGTTTCGAGTACAAACACTTCGTCAGCAAAAGGAACGTTGAAAACATAAAGCAACATACGAAATGTAGCGTGTGTATTCCTGGGTGGTTGAAGTAAGAATGAGACGTAAGCGTGGTGTTATCTAGTTGACAAACTAAAAACGTGTCCCCTGAGTCGCTGTGAGAAGTTCTTTTTGCCATTGTAATTGTATGTGCAAACATTTAAACGCATCCCTTTGTTAGTCACATGTAATATTCTTCTCTCTCTCTCTCTCTCTCTCTCTCTCTCTCTCTCTCTCGCTCTCTCTCTCTTTCTCTCTCTCTCTCACCCATATCCCTCTCTCTCTCTCTCTCTCCCCCTCTCTCTCTCTTTCTCTCTCTCTCTCTCTCTCTCTCTCTCTCTCTCCCCCTCCCTCTTCCGCTCTCTACTTTCTTTCTTTCTTTTAAAGACCCATCAACATTCAGTTATGAATTATGAGAATTTCATATGGAATACACAAGTAATACTACAGCTTTACAAAGCTGTACACAACGGTTCACCAGCAAGACACGTAAGATCAATTTCATACAGAACAAGACATCAGTACAGAGTAAATTTTGGACAACAACAGATAGAACAGTCGAGAGTGATTCTGGCCGAGCATTCAATTATACCTGAACGAGCAGGCAATTTGTGTGCAGTGCCTTACACAAGAACACAAGAGTACAGATAGAACATGATCCCATTGTCACCATGCGGTCAACACCATAACGTAAATAGCTTGACACAATACTGCACAGTAACGATTGAGGATTATCATGATGATAATGATGACGGTGATGATGATGATGATGATGATGATGATGATGATGATGATGGTGATGATGATGATGATGATAATGGTGACGATAATCATAGCGCTCTAATACAATTTTATAGGTATGACGACTCCATATTGTCATCAAAAAGTACCTATCTTGTAGTCCTTCAGAGCCATTGGTCCATGGAGCCGGAGTTTATCCCGGTTTCTATAGCGTGAAATGGACAATAGCAATTGCTTGTTACCCTGTCATAGGACTCTAGTCTATCGCAAAGTACTTTCCGCCAGATACTACAGACCCAGCTACCCAATCATTGCTGGGTGGACTGGGAAGTCAGTAAAATAATTTCGACTGCACCCGGGATCGATTTCAGTCCCTTGCGTGGGAAGCGAGTGCTCTACCAACTGAGCTATCTTGACCCCCAACTTCCATCAAGTTTGACCAACGTAGTCTATAAAACAAGTAAAATATAATTATCGCAGTATTTTTGGAAAGAAAAAAAAACAATTAGGGGGAGGGGAGGAAGAAGCACTGTCTGTGTCAACACCGGTTGCCGAGATTTAATCCAGCTATGTTCTGCGAGCCTGTTGTCTGTCCGTCTGCCCGTCTTTATTCGTGTAGTTGATTATATTTGCTAAATCAGATATACAAAAATCTCTTATTATAGAATTTTGCATGACAGAAGTCCCCCAGACTAGCAAAATTGAATAAGATTGACGATTAAACAATTTATTTGGATTGTTCGTGAATCGAAAGTTTAGTGAAAAGAAAACATCCGGTTTGACGCTAAAATTGTCACAAATGGGAATCGAAGGATGCCGTAAAACAACACAGGGTCGCCTTGTCTTGAATGTTTACACAATAGGAATGAAGGGCCCATACAATTTAATCTGCAGAGGTGTAGTACAATTCCAAACTCCTCTTGCAAGTCTTCCGCGGGTCTAGAATATTGTGTTCGTATTCTTTTCCTTCACCAGAATCAAGAATCTGTTTCTCATTATGAAAATCTTGTGCAGGAAATGGATTGTATCTTGATTGTAATCTGACATTGTGACCTAGTCTTTTCTATTTATGAGTCTGATTGGTTCAGTTTTAGTGAAGCTCGATTGCGTCTTGTATATTTCATTTTTTTCCATTCGAAGCATGCCGATATAATATTGTTTAGGTCACATTTATGGATTTGATTGGACAGCTCACGATTAAATTTGTCAAAATTAGGTAGAATTTGACAGACTTATTTGGTGACCATAACTCGTAGTTAGCTATCGGGCAATCAGTCCCTTGACTCTAGATAGAGATTGTTATGAAGCAATATTTCTCTGAAGTGGCTAAATCAACTATAATTTTACGCCACTCTCTTCACCAGTTATTAACTGCCAAACTCTGGAAAGACACGTATTTAAACTTTGATCAGAACACTCGTCCTTCAAATATCAATCGATTTAAATGACCCTCATCTTAGCAGAAAAAATTGGAGATACCTTGCGAGGTCCCAGGTTTGAGAGGGTCTTTTGTCTCTGCCAAGCTGAGGATCATTTAAATCAATCGATATTTGAAGGACGAGTTTTCTGGCCAATTTTTGAAATACGAGTTTTTCCAGAGTATGGCAGTTAAATGGCAAACTCGCCCACAGCCACAGCGTGGGTCATCAATGGTCATAGATAAGATGGATTAGACGACAAGAGGTGATAGTAAAGCCTGTTGGAACCTGTCATTTGATTATCATTTAATCGTTGGATAGTCATTGGCCATTGGATTATGGCTCAAAAAATACCTGCTCAAGACAGCACTGTTTTCTACTCTGGCAAAAATAAAAGGAAGAAAAACTTATAATTGAAATTGAAAGAGATAACGATTACCTCAATCTGATGATCTGTTTCAACATGCAATTATTTGCAGGTTTGATTGCCTTCCGCAAATTATGGGCTTGATTTAACATTGTCGTAATGGACAATATTTTGCGTTGGTTTGAGAGTGTTTCCACTACAACAATGAGCCCATAACAATTCGGGTTATCAGACCTGAAAATAAGTACACGTCGTCCTGTGTCATGCAGTTGTGATATGGATGCCAAAATGTATCAATGTTAAAATGAATGTAAATATGAAATTATGTGTCCATGCAGTGTATTAAAGTATATTCATTTTTAGCCCCTCCCCCACTCCTTTCATAGCTCTTTGGTAGAGCACTCGCCTCACACCTAAAGGGACCGAGATCGATCCAAAGTGAAGTCGATTTTTTTTTCATCTGACTCCCAAGCAGTGATGGGGAAGCTGGGTCTGTTAGATCTGACGGAATGTACTCAAGTTTACTCCGACATAATGCCCTTTTGAGAATATTGGTTAGATCATTTGATACTGTCGCCTAGGCATTCCATGAAGGAATATAGATAATCCATCAAACAAGATTTCTGATTTCAACAGGAATACCCCCCCCCCCCATGTGTCCAAGTGAACATATTGGGGGTTAATAATCTTGCACAAGGAAAAAAAGCGAAAGTGCCTGAAGCGGGGCTCGAACCCGGGACATTCTTGGTCACAGCCTGAACCACTCGGTCACTCCGCCCCAATGCCTTTAATAACCTGGAGGAAATGACATAAGATTTTCTTTTTCCTTTTCGCTCTTTCAAATTATTATTTCTTCCAAATTTGATTTTTAAAAATTGTTTTTCATATTTACTGTATACAATTATTATATTGACGAAACTTCATCAATATGGAGTTTTTGTAACAATGTGCATTCCCTGCGAGTAAGCAGAGATGATCTTGCAATCATGTAAATGAACGCTGGATTGGATGGGATTGGATGAGCGTTCAATAATCAAATGACTCCGAGCTGGATAACGCGGAAAATCTCCGTGTGCAAAGGATTAGGGGTTTCTTTTAACCCAATAACAACCAAACTAGATTTTACATTCAAATCATCATTTAATTTTTACCAGTGTTTGTCTTAGTTGGTGGATGCCGGGGGGGGGGGGGGGGGGGGGGGGGGGGGGGGGGGGGTCGATTGAATCGTTTGATGGAGCGTAGAGTGTGGACTCTCATCACAAGTTAAACGGATCTGTATTGATTCCGGATCTAGTCGCTTTTATTCTGATCCTCAACCCGCCCAGTCCTCTTGCCCATTAGTAACTGGGTAGCCGGATCTATTATACTTGGTGGAATGTACTTTGCGATAGTCTAACGTCCTGTACGAAGGGTTGTTAGCAAATATATGTTTCTGATCGTATCGGGTTAACCGCCAGCTCCATATGCCTTATTATGGCTCCTGAAGGATTGACGACTTCAGTTATTATAACTGCAGATTATTTAAGCGTTTACACATAAAGCGATGACAATGAAAGAGAGGTATACTACTTAATGAAGTCCAAGTCGAACTGGTGTCACACACAGCTGGAGCTCTCCCGGTGGAAAAGGTAAGAAGATAATACCAGGTAAGGTTAGAGAAAAACTACCGTTTTCTGATAAAACATGTTTTTTAAAATTTTGGTAAAAAATTTTTTAAATTAATTAAAGTTAATTTATCCATAGGTTAAGATGACTACCAACTGGTCAAAAGTCTGAAATCTGCACGAACCCTCTTGAAATTATTTGGATATTGCGCTATATAAAGCTCAAAACTTAAAGAGGATGGATCGGTAAACGAACCAGACGTTTTATGGCCAAATCAGTAAAAGATATTTTGAACATTTTAGCAAACTTGAGTATTTATATAACGCAATATTCACTAAACGAATCCCTGACCAAAAGCAACAACTCTTAATACGTAGGACGAGACATGACGCCTGTTAGACGAAATTACAAATTTTCAGGTCATACAAAACGCTGTTACCAGCCAGGTACACATTTTACATATGAGTACGGTGAGAAAATATGAGTAAAGGGCCTTTTCTAAAAACTCAACTTCGCGCCGCTGAGAGCGGAACTCGAATCCAGGACCTTCCGATCCGAAGGCGAGTATCATACCACAAGACCACATAGCCGCACAGAGCACAGAGTGGTGATCTAACCCTGCTAGTAAAAGGTTAAATACAGGCAGCCCGATAGAAACCCAAAATCAATCACAAGACTGTTATGAGAAAAAAAAATACATGAAGCTGAAATGTCAAGTTGGGCCTTTCATAACATTAATTGTGATCGGAACTGACCAAAATGCATATCATAAAAAGTTACCCTTACTTTGGAGATGTTCCATACTCCAATCAAATACGTTTTCAAGCATTTTGGCCATACATCTTTAACTTTAAATATCGATCGACTAAAATCACCCTTACCTTGTCAAAATGTATCAAACATCAGTCATAAACTTGGTTTAAAGTGTTAAAGCTAAAACGTTAATGAAGCCCTGCATGGGACAGCGTGGCTCAGTACAACTCTGGCCAAAATGAATAAAATTGTTTTATCGGAGTACAGTGGAAATTTTCCTTGCCAGAAAGAGCATAGCGGCAATTTTCCGTCTGCAAATCCCAAGATTTTAGTCCCTTTTTGGTTGTATGGTTTTAACATTTTTAATTAATCGGATATAATACAAATGATGCTATAATTTGAAGATTGAAGATCGAAGAATGTTGAATTGAAGCTTCCATTCCATTCGACTACTGTTTATGTAATCGGATAAATGACGGATATAAAAACCTTTTTTTTTCTAGGGGCTAGTATAATATTATAAAATTGTTGTCATCCATCCAATCTCTGATAATGGTTAACTACGTTTGGGTTTGTCACACAAAACTGGGCACATAATTGATTGTATTATATTATCATGATTTCTCACGTCGGTTCAATCTATTCCACAGAATCAACTTCGAGTTCCATGTCATATTCCCAGATCGCTTAACAATCATATCGTATTTATTCGTTCCTTATTAAACTCTAAAAATGAATTTCTCTCCCCTCGTATTCTTGTTTAAACTCTTGGGGATTGTGGAGTTAATATGATGATGATGATGATGATGATGATGATGATGATGATGATGATGATGATGATGATGATGATTTACGATCTGAGTACGTTCATGGTTTGTATTGTAGCAAAGTCAAGCGACATTGGGCGTGGCTAGCGACCGGCTAGAAGACAGTGGAAGCTAGGCTGACACTGATAGGGGTTGTGTGTGTTCCTTTTTTTGTTATCTTGATCACTGGGACATAATATCTCTTTGAGACGATGTCACATATTTTCGATCCTTATTAAGCCATAATAATGAATTTGTCTCCCCTCGTCTTCTTGTTTAAACTCATGGGGATCGGAGGAGTTAATATTAATATGAGGTGACGATGATGTTGTTGTTGTTGATGATGATGATGATGATGATGATGATGATGATGATGATGATGATGATGATGATGATGATGATGATGATGATGGTGACGAAGACAACGATGAGGACGATTTACGAACTGAGTCAGAATCATGACTCGTACACAGTGTGAGATAACCACGGCTACGGCCACGGCCATGGACGTTTCGGGTGGTAACTATAAAATAAGACAACACTTGGATGAATATACGGTTATGATACATTGTGATTCAGATCTATTATGTGGTGGATATGTGTACAGCATTTTCTTCGTCAATACAGTTGGAGCTTGAATCCAATTTCTATATTGTTGTTTATTTTTTTAATTTGTCAATGAGCATACAAATAATCACATTGAGAGTGATGTAAGGTACAAAATGTTACACTCCTAAATATCAGCATATATCCTTCCTGTAGACCTTCAGAGCCATTAGGCCCATATATACGGGGTTCTCTCGGTTTCTATAGCATGAAACGGACTATAACAATTGCTTGCTTGTTACCTATTGGACAGGACTCTCGTCTATCGCAATGTAATTTCCGTCATATCCAATATACCAATCATTGCTGGGTAGACATGGAGGTCAGACAAAAAATCTCGACTTCACCTGGGATCAATCTCAACAAGTAAAGCAAGTGCTCTACCAACTGAGCAATTGGGACCTCCTCTGCAATTCAATATTTAAAAAAAATTGTGAGTGTTGGATGCAAATAGATACGGCTCATTTATCTTAAGCAATAGTTCCCACTTTCTCTCTTTATTTTGAAATGCCTGTAGAAGCATACAGTGTCCCATCGATGAACACAGACAGGACAATTTCCTAATATATAACAGGACAGATCAATCAAAGTTCACTTATTTCCTTATTGTGACCAGTCGTCTCAATCCGGTATGAAATGGTGTAAACCAGAAGAGGAAAAAAACTGAAGCTTTTATATAGAGCACTATCCACTAAACGTGTTCAAAGAGCTTTGCAAGGGGTCCCTGACCAGCAGCAACACTTAACAGTTAGGCGATATGACATTTTTTTTCTTACAGAGACAACGCTGTTAACGGCCATGTACTCATTTTACACCTGAACAAGGTGGGAGAATGTGAGTAAAGAGCCTTTTTACAAGGACGCAACTTGCGCCGAGCGAGGCTCAAACCCAGGACCTTCCGATTCGAAAACGAGTGTCATGCTACAAGACCACAAAGCCGCACCAAATAAATTTGTGATCCATCGTCTCAAAGCGGTTTTATGTCGAGATGAAACTACTGCTTAAAAATCAACGTGTAAGTCAGCTAAAGTTGTAGACTTGACTTAATTGACTTAATCCTCTTCCCTTCCCGAGGATCATTGGGCTTCTACGAGCGTTCGCCATTACTTCTGTCCTTGGGCATCTTCTTGGTAGCCTCTCAGGTGAGGCCTGCCATTTTCAGTTCGTCTAAAGTTATAGATGAAAATCTCCATTGAAGATAAAGTGACTTTTGTTCCTTAAGCTTTGAGGAAATTTGATTTTACAATTTTGACCATTTTGAATTTATATTCTTTTTTCTTCTCCTGGTTCATACCACATTGGCGCCATGGGTCACATTTGATGTTACGATAATCAGAAACTTGACTTACTTAACCCTCTCCTTACCAACTAGGAAAATCGTCACATTCGTTACGATACAACCAACATTTCCTTATTCAAATTTCTTTTGTACATCGTAAAATTTAAAGAAAATGAACAGTGTGTTGTAAAGCATGTTTTGCTAAAGAAATTATGTATCGCAAGAACTTTACAGCTGTTGTGTTAAAGTGATACAAAATCTATTTTGTGTTATTTATGTGTGCAGTTTTGGGGAAAATCCTGAAAAGCAGAGTTAAGCCTCTTGCTTCCTTGTGGAACATAGGGCCGCAACAGTACTCTTCCATCTCATTCGGGTTTTAGAGGTCTTCTTTATCTGGGCCCAGGTTTGTCCGGCATAATCAGAAATATGGCATTCTATTTTAAAGCTCTTTAAGAAATTCTTTATTCTAAATAAGATAAAAATGGGTGGCAGAAATCTTATTGATGCTACGCGTTAATCAAAAGTGCTCACAACATCCGCTAGCCGGATATAACGAAAGCAACCCATAAAACTATATGTAGCCTTGAATGTTATAGTATGATTTATGTAATTTATTGAGATCATTAAAATAGCTGTCTAAAACAATAACAAAGAGCTGAGTGTGACGTTAATTTCGTACCTTCTATATTTCTATATATCTATGGTTATAAATTAAAATTTCTCCATCTAAACCGCCCCGATATGATACCATTTCGAGTCGATGGGTTACTTATATGATCCCCATTAAGCCCATCAGATCAATTCATCTCACAGAATCTATAACTATAACGTATCTCCAATCTCCCAAGATCGTCCCATTCGCGTTTCGCGTATCCGTTCCTCGTTCGACCTCCCTAATAAATTTCGTTCCTGTCCTATCTAGTTAGACCTCCTGGGGGTTGAGGAGCTTGCAATATGATGTCCATTACTTAGGGTTCCAGGGGGGTTGGCCCATCCATCAGGCGCTATCTCCAGCCACCGATCTGCCTTTCATTTCCTTAAAACATGAACTCTCTCAGCATATCTCGTTAGTCTTGTGTTTTGGGGAAGCAATAATTTATGAGGGTATGCCAGGGTTATAATCGCTATTTTTTAAGCACAAGTGGGCTATCAAGCATTATAAGATAGATATTTCGATGAGGTTTTTGGACATCATTAAAAAAATATTATATTATGTGACCATCCACATCAAAACGGTATTATGACGGGGTGAATTAAACACCAACAAAACCAATATATTATGATTAAAATGATCAGAAGTTTGAATTTTTTTGCTTATGTAATTTGGAAAAAAAAATGATTTAGAAAATGTTAATAAAAATATTTATTCACACTCGATATTCAGCATACACAATTTTACAACATTTCATTTAATTATCCACTAAACGTACCCAAAGCGCTTTACAAGGGATCGCTGCCAACAGCAACAATTACCATGTTGGACGTGACATGAAGCCTGTTTTGAGATATTACAGTTGTTTTTTTTTTCCGACAGAAACAACGTTGTTAACAGTCAGGTACTCATATTACACCTGAGCACGGTGAGAGAATGTGAGTAAGGAGCCTTTTCCAAGGACTCAACTATACGCCGAGCGAGGCTCGAACCCAGGACCCTACGATCCAAAATCGAGTGTCATACCACAAGACCACATAGTTGCATCTAGTCAGTTCATCACAACACAATACAGTTTTGATGTAATGGGTCACATATTAGACCTCTTTTATTAAATATAGTAACATGCATATCAGACGTGTTTTCATTTATGTTGCTATCACCTGGCCTTTCTGAATGATATCAAAGTAAAAAATAAATGAATGTTGATATATACTGTTCTGGTTCCTAAATCATTGGAAGTTTATATCTAATCAGTTATTCGGAGGTCAATTAATTATTAGGTTACATATTGAATCATAAGGTGGCACAACCATTTTAGTAGCTGGCTGCATAGACAGCTTCTATATAAGAAGGTTTTAAGGATAAACGGTCTTCCCCATTAATTTACAAAATCTAGATCATGTTCACTTTCTTTCTTTTCAGAAAATGTGACTGGCAGCATCAAGATTGGCATTATGTCGGAATGATCTATATTAACTATCTGGTCAACACGGTCAGAACCAGGATGATGATGATGATGATGATGATGATGATGATGACGATGATGATAATGATGATGATGATGGATGATGATGATCGTCATAATAATGATTCTGATGTTACAGCAAAACCATCTCTCTTATTTCCTTTATGACAACATCGGTCATCAGAATGAGTGAATGAGTGCGTGAGTAATCGTTTTAAATTTAAACTCATATTATTATGTCTAATTCATCCCGACATCATACATTTTGAGACGATTGGTCATGAATTACATCAACAAACAAAAAAGTATTGAAATAAAGAGCAACACATTGAAAACTATCATGAATAATTTCGAAAACTTTGTCACTGTGGTGAATGCCTTTTGAATAATGGATTCTTTTGCAATCCCTCTGGTGCAATGCTGACCTTAGACAAAATACTTTTTTTTTTCATTTTGGCCAGAAAACTTTAAACTCATATATCGATCGATTAGAATGACCCTGAACTTCACAAACTCTCAATCCTGAGACTTCATAAGAAGCCTCAGGTTTGACTGTTTTTAACTAGTTGAGAGTTGTTTTAATCGGTCGATATTCAATATTGAAGTAAAACTTTTCTGGCCAAAATAAATCTATAAAAAATGATATTTTGGCTGAGTATACGAGAGAAGTGATCTCCTCAGAGATGTCTGGTGTTACACGTACTAAGATATTTACATATTTATTATCCAATCATTTTACAGTCATTATCTTGTCCCTAAGTATTTATCTAAACGTCAATTAATTAGTATCCTTAAAACTTCTATATTCTATTATCGTATATTTACAGTCCTTTTCCTCCTCCTGCCTTTCCTCTTCCTTTTTTCCTCGCTGCAATTTCTGTGATCCGAACATATTTATTATTTCTCTTGTAAATACATGTAGTATGCTTTCACAAACTCTTCTGGGTTGTTTTATTCATTTTTTTTTTTTAGTTATGTTTTTTTAGGGGAGTGTTTATTTTAGTTTCTTTGTCTTTAAAATGATTTATAGTTGTTAGTATCAATTTATCTTACCTCTGCTTAATTTCGTCAGTAAATTGACGATTGTTGACGGTCTTAGACTTACACTTGGTTCATCAGTGTCCCAGAACCTACAGCGTTTACAGAGAATCAGTGAAAGACATTGATGATTTTGTCATAATAATATTATGGTTTATTGTCAAATCTAATAGAGCCTGAATCGTTTAATATAATATCTGCATTAGTTTTTGCAACAAAAATACACTGGTTTAGAACCAGAGACTTGCTAATATTTGTCTGGTATCTATTCTTACCGACGTATACTCATTTAGAGGACTGATAATGCAAATTGTTGTGGTGTCATTGTTGTATTGAAAAAGCGCTCTAACCGATGTTTACTTATTTGCAGCTCTGATAACCCAAAGTGCAATTGGTACATTGCTGTAATGGAAATGCTCTAAAATCAACGCAAAATATTGTCCATTACAACACTGGTAAATCAAGCCCATTATAATGTTCGATTACCAAGCCTGCGAATGTGTGCAAGTAGACTCTTGCTCCAGTTTTCCGTTGAAATTTCTCATAGAGAGAAGAAGAAAAACATGTCGATTGAATCCTAAACCGTCGGCCCCGCAGTCAAGGGATTAGGTTTGACAAACAAAAAACATCTTTAAGCCATTCCTGTTCAAATGAAAGCTGGGTCTCATGACCACCCTTAATGTCATTGAATTTCTTGGAACAAGGGTGACAATATTTGACCATGTGGGAAAATTGACCCTTATATCAGGTCATAGTTTACAGAAAAACAAATTTGTAAAATTAAATACAAATATCGAAATGGATTTGATATAGAAATAAGTACTAACGCAACGACATTTGGTCCACAACTTTAAATACTAAGAGATCTGATTGCTGTTATTTTTGCTGGGTTATCACGAAAAAAAAAATTGAGTAAATTTTATTGTTTGTGTCTTGTTTGTGTATTGTGTCCCTGTAGTGATTTGAGTGAGCAGCCATTAACAGGTAATATATCCTTTTACTGACATCACACTTTTTTTTCCAAATCTCTTTATTGTTCATCGTTCCATCAAAATTTATAAATCAGATAAGAACCCCCCCCCCCCCCCCCCATAAAAAATTAAAACGGAAAAAAACAAAACAAAACAAAAAAAAAACCCCACAAATACAAAGACAGGTATACAGCAAACGAAACAAAACAGACAACAGAAGGAAAAGTTTGTATTGCATTGATAAACTAAATAAGAGCAAGACAATACTGGTAGAAACTTAATTCTTTATTGTCTGACGACAAAATGCATCTCATTGACTGTACTAGGGAAGGTGTCCGGAATTTCAAAATACCGTTATTCCTTGCGATACTGTGCTGTAACAAAGAGTTTGGACCAACCGTGTAGTGATCTATATTTTTAATCAATAGGTCGTACGTAGTTTGTCCGATTCTAGTGAAGGCATTGATAAATTTCCCCAAAGTTTTCAAATCTCTACCTTATAGTGTGGTCAACAATGCGTTTCAGAACGGAAGTGATGTCCATTAAATTAATTACTCATGCTAACGTCTCTTAACATATTAAATTTGATTTTAATTTCATAGTTACATTTAACTCATATTGCAAACAGTCACGTTAAAGAAATCGTGTTTAAAACTCAACATGGCCAATTTGCCCCAAGATGACGACAATGGTCCCACCACCACCACCACCACCGCTACCCTCTGAGACAACGGCTAGGACAGGGGATAAAAAGAAGGGCATTACTAACCCCGACGCGAGTAGCATTTGCCTGGCACGCGCCTTGGTCCTAATCCGGGTGGATGTTGAGGGCATTCCTTCCCAGGGATTTCATCAGGCCATTCTTTCCTCTCCTGCCATATAATCCATACGTCCTCTAACTTTGTCAATGTTTTTATTTCTCGACGACTCCTTTTTATAACTACTTCGTGCATAGTCTTTCTCTCCCTCCCTCCCCCCTCCCCTGCTGTTGGTTTGCCTACAAATCTCTGTTCTATATAACTCGTTCTCTCTCTCTTCTCCTCCCCTTCCCATTTAATCATATTCACCTCCATTGTTATCTCTTTCTTTCCACTCTCCTCTCTCTCTCTCTCTCCCTCCCTCTCTCTCTCTCTCTCTCTCTCTCTCTCTCTCTCTCTCTCTTATATATATATATATATATATATATATATGAATAGACATATAAATATATATATATATATATATATATATATATATATTTGTGTGTGTGTGTGTGTGTGTGTGTGTGTAATTCTATCTTTATATCAATCTTGATAACTATCTATCTCATGCCCTTCTCCTCTTTTTCTGTTTCTTTCTTAACCCGTCAAAATCTCGTCTCCCCTTGTTACGGGCCGCACATCTCTCACAACTTTCTTTTTTTCCCCTTCTGTCAGATATTATAAAGGAACAAAAGTGCGATATAAAAACAACAACAAAACAACAACAACAACAACAACAACAACAACAACAACAACAACAACAACAACAACAACAACAAAACAAACCAACCCCCCCCCCCCCCCCCCAAAAAAAAAAATAATAAAAAACTAAAAACCCAAACAAACAGGTTCCAATCACATAAGAAGTGTAAAACCATTCCTCTGGAGGACTGGACACATGTCTTGTGTAATTGAGCCTCTGGTTTCAGGTCTAAATAAATGCTTGTCATCAATAAAGAGCATCCATTCTAGATCTTTAACGACCCGTTATCAGAAGAGTCTACCTATACATCCTTCTACTTAAATAGTTATGCTATATTATGATTCAATATGTAACTTAATATATTATTAATAGTCCTTCAAAGGACTGGTATAATATACATTTCCAAGGAAGTTGGAACTGGCAGAGTAGAAGGTCACTTACTTTACACCCCCTCCCCTCCCCCCCCCCCCTCTCTCTCTCTCTCTCTCTCTCTCTCTCTCTCTCTCTCTCTCTCTCGTTTCATTTTAATTTCTTCATTATTTGATTGAAATTATAATCACACTCTTAAATAGAAATATAACCATAGACCTCACCCACCGTCCCCAACCAAATTGTATACCGAAAACGTATTTTATATTCTTTTTTTTTACAGTTTTTATCATAAAATAATATAATAATTGAGTTGGAATGAACTCTAAATATACATCAGATCTTAAGGAATCAAATGTTTTCTTTATCGGATGAAAACTTCATTTTCAAAAAGTTCTCATTCAATTTCATAGATTAAAATCTTTGCAACCTTTTGTTATACATTCCAGCAAAGTGCCTTTTGAAATGCATTTTTTATTATTTGGTTAACCAGTCAGAGATTTTGAATTATATCAAACATGGCTTTTTAAACCTTAAACAGCGGGACCAGATTTCTTTCCAGTCATAATTTTGTCATTATACTTAGTACTCATCAGTAGTAACCAATACTCTATAATATTATGTTGTCACCAAGAGTGAAGTACCGAATCAGATTTGTCTTCTCGTACGTCAAGTTCGTAGAATTACGACATTTTGGTTCCAATTTCAGAATTTTATGAGCAACTCCAAGTAATCAAAACATATTTAAAATGAAAGTTGATGCCAGACATCATAATTGTAAAGATTTCGAAGTGTCATTGTTTTCCTTGTGAAGGTAAATTGTAGGCTCTTAAAGGCAACTATAGCGACTACAATTTTTATCTCTAGTAAGTAGTATGGTTCCAATTTCAGAATTTTATGAGCAACTCTAAGTAATTAAAACATATTTAAAATGAAAGTTGATGCCAGACATCATAATTGTAAAGATTTCGAAGTGTCATTGTTTTCCTTGTGAGGGTAAATTGTAGGCTCTTAGGGAGCGTTCACATATTACGTCATCAAAAATTTGCCCTTTTTAGACCCCCCCCCCCCCCCTCCCCCAAGTCATCACTTGTCATCATTGACCTGCCCCCCCCCCCAAACAGATGATGACGTCATCTAATTTAATAAAAACTAAAAGATAACTTTAACATTGATTATCAACGTTTGATAAAACACATTCAGACATTTTATTAATTTCAGAAACTGTTGATAATTTATGTTTTACGATACAATGGGGACATAAAATTTAAATTTGCAAAGATAAAATCTAACAAACATTATTTAAATTAGGCTACTTGGTGCAGGTGTTATTTAAAAAATTTCAGAAAGTGTAATTTAAAATAGTATAGGAGGCAAGTTATTTTATAGCATATTAGTCTTTTAGTGGAATGAATTTCTGTTTCAATTTCCAAACATAAAATTAATTGATTCAAAAATGTTTCTGCCTTGGACCTCTGGCAATGTACTATAAATAGTATCATCAATTTCATCTTCATCGTCATCACTTTCTCCCATTTGCTGTTCTTCTTTTTGCTAATTTATTTGGAATGCCATTTTTGAAGCTCTTGCATTTAATAAAATAGGCCTAATTTGCCTATGTTTTGATGACATCATCTTGGGTCTGACCCCCCCCCCCCCCTCCCCCATGTCAACACATGTCAACATTTGGTAGACCCCCCCTCCCCCCCTAGCTGATGACGTAATATGTGAACGCTCCCTTAAAGGCAACTATAGCGACTACAATTTTTATCTCTAGTAAGTAGTATGGAAATTATTAACAGCGATCGTCGTGGGCTTCAACAAAGTACACATTTGACCTTTTTTCTTTGGTGGGGGGCGTGGGGGGGGGGGTAGCGAGATGGCCGAGTGGATAAGGCATTGCACCCGGGTTCGACTCCAAATTTGGCATTGCATTTTGTTTCGTTGGCAAGAAACGTAGACCTAATTTTCCACTTTGCAGCGCTCCACTGTGGCTAAGGCCTAGCTTATCTCAGTCTTTTTTTCGTGATGTGCCCGAAAAAAAAAAAAACAAACAAACAAAAAATCCCCGGAGGATAAATAAAGTTTAATAATTAATTCATTTTTTATTATTTGAAGTGTATTATCCATAAAAAAACATAATATTTTTTATGACAGAGACAAAGCTGCTGTTACCGGCCACGCATACATTGAATGTGAGCACGTGAGGAAAGAACTCAACTTTATCTAGGACTCAAACCACGGATCTGCAGTGGTAAAAATTGCAACGCAATGGCATGTAAGTATATAATCGGACCATGGCCGCAAAGGGTTGAAGTCAGTCTCAAACTCGTGCATTGTTGAGTAGAAATGACATTGTCGCATGGAATTTGTTTTCAAAGATGTCTGTACTTCAAGTGGTTGATGTTTGTAGGGCATACAAGACGTTTTAAATGCTTTTTGATATTCCACTTTAAATCCCCATCCCCTAGATCGTCGATCAATTCTAAGATTTTAACATAATAACGTCTTCCGTTTTCAAAATAAAATGTTTACCGGAAATAGGTTGATGCTCGAAATTCAGATTTCAGAAAGAGCACTTGGATGAGACTTCAGAATTAAATGGCAAATGCAAGATCAGAGAGTCTTGAGTGCCTTTGCAAAATGTTATGTTTGGAAAAAAAACCCGACGTGCATATTAATATTTGCAGATCTGATAACCGAACGTAATTATGGGCTTGATTTAACATTGCAATAATGGACAATATTTTGCCTTGGTTTGAGAGCAATTCCATTACAACAATGAGCCCATTAAAACTTGGGTTACCAGACCTGCAAAATAGAGAGGATTAACTCACTCAACCCTAACACCGACTATATCCGTAGTTTGCCCGGGTTACTTTTACCCCATGCCTATTTATTATATTTTTCTGAGACAAATTATAGGCGTACTATCGAATCTAATGTTTTTAGTTTTTGTATGTTAATGGTAGTTGAATAAAACAATTCACATGGTCATTTTTAATACATTTTTTCCAATTTTGAAAAGTAGCAAAAATCTCTAGGATTGAGTGTGTTAAACATTTTAGAAAAATTATGCACTGATCGAACAAACTTTGAAAATGTGTCTAAGCTAAGTTGTTGTTGAGAACAAAGACACTAAGACCGATCCCGGGTGTGATCCATATATCATGACTCCCCAGTCCATTAAACGCTATAAAAACGGATAGCTGGTGTTGATAGGACCTCATGGCTCTTAAGGAAAAAAAACAGCAAGGAAAAA
>NC_088362.1:83364590-83394590 GCF_034508935.2 Berghia stephanieae
TGCATCGATCCCCCCCCCCCCCATAACTACAACGCTATTACCAGCCAGATGCCCATTTTACATCTGAGTTAAGTGAGAAAATGTGACTGAATAATCTTTTCCAAGGACTCGACATTTTGACGCCGGGGCGTAACTCGAACCAGTGACCTACCGGTCAGTAGTGGATGGGAATCTCATGCCTTTAGACCGACGTGTACATATATGCAGGTCTGACATCCGATCCCACTTATGGGGCAAGTTTAACAATATTTGGCGTCATTTTTTAGTTTACCATTACAACAATGATCCCGTAAGGAATTGGATTATCAGACCTGCAAATACGTGCACGTCGCTTTAGACCTACAAAGACTCACAAGACATACGGAACAACACTTGAACAACATATGATCATTTTTTTTTCTTTTCTATCAATTTTTATTCAATCAATTCCAGAGAAGATATTAAACTACGGTCGTGTATTATTGAGTTAAAAAATACCAAGGAGCAAATTCGATTCGTTTAATATTTGATTTAAAAAAAGAAATAAAAAGCGAAATTTATTTATTGAATTTCCAGTCAGATATTGTTTGCATTGCCCAATTGTCTGAGATTATATTTTCTTGTTTTTATTTTAAACTTTTCCTGAGACAGATTTCGACAGTTATATTATTAGTTTTTTAGAATGAGATAAAGAAAGAGATAGAGAGACAGACAAAGAAAAAAAGTAAGAGTGTGTGGATTAGAGTGAGTAAGTGAGTAAAAGATGGATAATGCGATGATCATCATAATTTCATCACTATCATCAGCGTGGTCGTCGTTGTCGTTGTAGGTGGCAAGGAGCTAGAAAACTGATTGTCTCTGGTAGGTGTCAGTTTTAGAAGATAGTGATAAGAAAATTGAGTTCTGTAGCCGCAGCAATGTATTTCTATTTCTTAGTGCAAATTAATAAGGACTAAATTAGACATGCAAATAGAGTTAAGATTATCTTTGACTTGTATGCCACTGGAAATAACTGTAACTTAAAATGCCGTGCTGATATTGATGAACCACATGCAATTAAAGAAAAGGCAAAATCCTCGGATTAAGTTACCAATCGCCTCAAAAGTGTATTAGATGCCGAGTTCGCCCTAAGTTTCTCAATTTAATTTTAAGCTAAAGTTAAGTGATTTTTACTAGTTCTTCAGAGTCATGAGACCCAGGTAGGATACTCATTTTACACCGGAGTGCGGTGAGAGAATGTGAATAATGAAGATTTTCCCAGCTTTGCGCGCGCCGCCCGCAGAGGGACTCGGAGTTGGGACCTTTCAGCTAGAAGACGAGTGGCATAACACAAGCTGCAAAACGATAGGAGATAAGATGATATTATGGCAAACATATTAATGCCGTTTCGGGGGTAGGGTGGCGGGGGGGGGGGGCATTAAAAACACACAAAAACAAACAAACAAACAAACAAAAATAACAACACGCATTTAATATTTTGCCCAAAACACTCGTCTTTCAAATATGATCGATTAAAAATGACCATCAGATTGTCAAAACCCCTCAAACCTGAAACCTCATTTAAGTCTTCCTTTGATTCCTAGGTCTGACAGCTTTTGACAAGATGAGTCGTTCATTCTAGTCGATGGAAATTTGAACGACGAGTATTCAGGCCAACTTACGAAATATGACATTTTTTAATATATAGTACGGTAGAATAAATAGACGATGGACGAGTATTTATTGCTATTTTGACTTGACATACCCCCCCCCCCCTATTATCAGGAATACAAATTACATAAGGAAATTACTTACAGCAATCATAATTTTGTGAACATTGATTGTCATTTATAACAAGACTACTGTTGATCTAGTCGTCATTCGGAAGTATATGGACACGGATTGTCAAGGACTAGTTTTCTGGTCAATTTCTTTTTTTAAATGTTTTGTTGTTGTTGTTGTTGTTGTTGTTGTTGTTGTTTTGTTTTTCTTTCTGACTAGGCCAGAACAGTCAGGCAATTATTATTGACTTATCGACGAAGCGACGGAACTGTCGAGAAAACCATTTTCTTATGTAGGTATACTACAGTACAGTGGGAGAGAAAAATGAGTTATAATAAAATCATTTTTTATTCCCTCGACTAAATTACATTTTTTGATTTGACATATAATCTTTGATGGCTGGGATAAAATGTATGAAAATGGGTTATAAAATTGTTTTCGTCGACAAATGATGGTTGCTATTCTGACTGTTATGACAGTCATTTTGATAGAGCTTTTATTATAGATATATCTAATTTCCTTTGATTTGATTTGTGTTTTTTCTCTATTCATCCTTTCGGAAAGAAATAGATAAATACTGCAATCACGTGCCTTTTCGTTTCTCAGTTTTTATGATGAGATTGATATCCAAGCAACTTTTTACATTTGATCACCGAATAATAAACTATTCGAATAGATTGATATTGATTGATTTATTTATTTATTTATTTATTTATTTATTTATTTATTACTTTTTCACTTTTTATGGGCTGCCCAATTTTAAATGATACATTTAACTATATTCTAACCCATTGTTTTCTTTTATAATGTTGGCGCCGATATAACGATATGTGTTGCAAGCGCGTAAAATCCTTAAAAAACAGACACATATCTTTTATAATGTGAAGAGGTGCGAGTGTCTATCTTTGGATGTATGTGTTTATGAGTAAGTGTCTGATTGTGTGTGTGTTTGTTAAAGTTCCTAATTCTGATCATTTTAAGTCACTATCAATTTTCTTCACATAGGTCTAATTCATTCCAAGATAATACCGATTTGAGTCGATGGGTCACATATGGATTTACGCTTCTATGATAGTCAGACTCTATCAATGGGACATAATAACCATAGTACACTAGAGAGGGAATGGGGGCTAAGGACATAACTCAATGATCATGTCTGACAGTTATTGCCTCTGATTTCTGAAAGACTGCAGTAATTTTGGAACTTGGAACAAACATTACTTTCGATTCCAGTCAATAATGGGCAATAATCGATTCTTATGTCCCTATGGCAATAATAGATGATTCAGTGCGATACTGTTAACGTACTTATTTCAGGCCACCCAATAGTTTCTCATCAAAGATCGCGACGTATTCTTTGGGTTATTTCCATTATGATAATTCGAAACAAGATAAGTAGATTTTTTCGTAAATACAGTCATCCAAAATTGATGAAAAGTCTTGTGATTTGTCATGTAAATAAATAACAACTCTCAAACTTGGGATTTCCTTGAAGAACCTCGACCTTGTCCGCGCCGACGCTTGATCTTACAATGACCAAGAATCGCTCTTATAGGTCAATGAAAAAAATAACCTTAAAGGTTGAAAATGGTTTAGCAACAAGTAAGTAAACAAACAACCAACTCAATAGCTATGTAAACACATTGATGAATGAAAAATAGATGGATACATAAATATAACGAATGGATAAATAACGAATAAAATATTGAATAGATAAATAACTAGATACACACATTACAAGAATGAATTCTAAGAAAAAGAGAATTATAAATTTGTGACCCACACCATCCCGATATGTCGGAATGACCCTGATGTGTGAAATCCAATTCTAAGCTTTACTAATAGGATTAGAGTTTTAAAATACATGTCTTTATTGGAGAGAGTGGGTTTAGTTTCTTGGAGTTTCAAAGCGCTTAGACTTCCTAATTCGGTCTATTTATAGTTTATTCCGACATAACTCCGAATGAATGCGTTGGGACACAAATTATGCGTGATATGGAATTTTCATTACGTTTTATCAAATAATCAGACATGGACTCTCTAACAATAAGCCTTGATCTATAATAAATTAATATAAATATTTCATTCCATTCCTGCTGTGTGTTATGGGACAATAATTAGATTTTACAACGAATTGCAACATTTTGACACAAATTGTGATCACAATTTCTGTCATATCATCATAACATCGATGCATTCAACTTAGAGCTGTGATTTGGATATAGATGAGATTACAAGATTCCAAATATCATTATCTGGGTTTCAACAATGATCACAATGTTAATCGGATTTGCCTTCGGTTCAGAATAATCTATTAACATTTTTTTTTTTTAAATTAAAAGGTTTGGGGTCAACATTGTAGCGTATATCCCAAGTTGATTTTTTGCCAACGAGCAGAGAATTATGGTAAATCCCAAAATCATAAAACTCTTTTTTAAATATTATTGATATCCCTGCGAGTAACTTGCAAATCTTTTATATGTTAAGGGTAATGTTGGGAATAAATGCCATCTGACTGCCCTGTTGATTAGCTGGGAAGATTCGTTTAGAATTTAGATCTGTGTTAATTTCCATGATAATTAAAATAAATGAGTGCCTAATTGTCTTTATTTCTCAGCAAATATTGCGTGTTCTGTTACTACTACTACTACTACTACTACTACTACTACTACTACTACTACTACTACTACTACTACTACTACTACTAATAATAATAATAATAATAATAATAATAATAATAATAATAATAATGATAATATGATAATAATAAATAATAATAATAATAATAATAATAATAATAATAATAATAATGTGTGTGTGTGTGTGTGTGTGTGCGCGCGCGCGCGTGTTTCTTTGTTTATAGATATAATGAAATTGATGTCCCTCAGCTCTTTGTTATTGTTTTTAGCCAGGCATTTTTATTAGTAGTTCTCACTAAATAGTACTAACCATACTATAAACCTTTAAGATTACACATTGTTTTGTGTGTTGGTATGTTATATCCATGGCCGATTTTATGAGATTTCTTACTAAACGCAATGCATCAATTGTTTTTAGAACCATGTCAGTAATTCATTGAGGAATTCAAACAAGGAATGACTTGATCTGGAAAGAGGCTGTCCCACTACCCTAGAGCTTATCTACATCCATCCCCACTTAAAGAAAAAAGCTCGACGTATCATCACAAAAATGGTAGCTATCGAGGCACACCTGTGTGTTACTCCCATTGTCACATTCTCGATAATCAAAGGGAAGTCAGTGGCTACTAAAATAGAAGGACTGTACTAGGGACAGCCTAACCAAGTAGCCAAGCCGTCAAAGATCCCTCATAAAGATTACACCATCACAGATAGAAAGGCCGATAGGTGTTCTTTCAATCTCCAAATGACCTCGATATACACCCCAAACACTAAGTCAACCCCGAACACAGCCCCTTCTATGATTGACTGATAATGTCAGTCCAAACCATCTAACCCAGCGACTACTAAAAGTAGTGATATAAGGTGATATGAACCCCCCTTTGACCCTCTAGGTAGATATGCAGCATTTACCAATGACCTTTAAGTATCAAATACTGACATAATGCTCCTTCCAATACACTTTGTTGGATTGCTATAGAGTCACACCTCCGTATCAATAGGAAATATCTCTGCTTAGATGATTGTTGGGCAAGGCTATAATTAAGTACTCGTTGCGTTGAGTATTAAAAACGCCCAGTTGACGTAAACTTTAAACAATGCAAGTAATAGAGAACAGGGCATGAACCACTACCTAGCCATGTTAAGTGGAGTGCTAGATATATAAAATAATACTGCCAAAATTGTAGACTCGTACCCCTCGCGCCATTTTATATGTCTATTGTATTAGATTACTTCATGAAAGGGCTTTAAAGGGCTACTCGTTAATCTTGATTTGGGTAATCATGGATCCGTATCGTGTCACACGATCACATTGCCTCTGTGTGTGTAAAACTGAAATGGTCACTGCCCTGGATTGTAAACATACGGAGAAAATGACCATTCTCGCTCTATTTCTTTTTACTTCCCTAATGCATAGATAGTACGAGTATCATTATAAAGAAGGAAGCTTAAATTTGAGCACCCGGAATTGATGAAGTGTGGGAAAAAAGAGAAAGAGATAGGAAGAGAAAGGAGATAAAGGAGAGAGAGAGAGAGAGAGAGAGAGAGAGAGAGAGAGAGAGAGATAATCAGAGAGAGGATAAAAAGGAAACAGTTATGAGGCCCCTCTCCCTTTCTTTCGAACAGCAAAAGCATTTCCCCCTTGCTCATATTATTCCCATTCTCCTACTTTTTTTCATCTCCTTCTTCCTAAACTCACGCTCGATCATACACACAATCAAACATACACAAACACACACGCGAACACACGTGTGCTTTAACATTAACCCATTCTACATCACTAATTAGAGCACATAGAATCCCTCCTATCCTCCTTATGCCTTGCTGTGTCCATCAGGGAACTAAAAATAACCAAATTCTCACGCCCCCCTGGAGGACGGTTACCAATAGGATAACCCACTTAGATCAATGTAAACCTCTGAAGGCTACTCCTGGGACTACAGATGCATGCCAGGAGCACGGCCCTGAGTGTCAAAGCTACCCCGCTGTTGTCACATCTAAGGCAGGTATAAATCTTATTTTCAAATCTCAGATACTGCCTTCCTGACGGGAAAGATTAACTATTCCCAATCATAATAATCAGTCTTAATTATTGGAAATAAGCACGGGCATGGATTGTATCCAATACCATCTATAACACTAGATGATACTGTGTTGGGGTGACATTTAGGCTTTAATTCAATTTTTCAAATTCAAAATAATCAGAATTAGGAATTTTTAAAAAGAAACGAAACTCACTCTTTCAATTAAGGCATAATAAACCTTGATGCAAATATTAAAAGTTAAGCGTGAAATTGAATTTTAAACATTAGGTTCATTCTACTAAAAACAGACCTACCAACTATCACGTAACATTCGTAGAACTACGAAATTTTGGCTCCAATTTCAGAAGTTCATAAACATTTCCAAGTCATTAAAGCTTTGAAAATGAAAGTTTGATGCCAGTCTATATAATTTTAAGGATTTTGAAGTGATATTTAATCATCGTGAGGGTAAATTGTTGATTTTTAAAGTTAACTATAGCTACTACAATTTTTATCTCCTAAAAATTACGAATTTTAAATTTTCATGTAGGCACGCTTGCATAATACCGTTTCTAGATGGTTGGCCACAAATAGAAGATATGGTGAGGGTTTGTGTTTTTGTTTGTTAGTTGTTTTTTTGTTGTTTTTTTTTACCGCAGCGCAAATAATTTAAACTTAGCGAATTAAATCATCTTTTAAACTGAATACTAGGGAACTTCAGATTGCAGTCATTCAGAGCCATAAAGCCCATGGAGCCGGAGTTTATCCCTGTTTATCCCTATTGCGTACATCGATCAATAGTAATTTTTTTGCTACCCTTAGGTTGGGACGCTGGTCCATCACAAAGTACTTTCCATCAGATCTAATATGCTTAGCTACCCAATCACCTCTGTGCGGATAAGAGGGGAAGGGGGGGGGGGGGGGGGGTGGAGGGCAGAAAAAAAACTCTCGTCTGCACACAGGATCAATCACGGTTCCTATGCGTGTGAAGCGAGTGCTCTACCAAATAATCTATTTGGAGCCCCACTACAGATTGTGGATTGTAAAAATGCTTTACGAAAATGAATATAAAAGCTTAAAATAAAGTAGATATTTGTTTAGAATTGTGTTCTTTCGTGAAGCGGATCCATTCATTTGTGTAGAGTGAAGTATATGTGACCAATCGCCTCGAATCGATATTATATCGGGATGACCTTGATAATAAAACATTTCAAAATTAAAATGGTCAGAAATTTGAAATTTTGAATTTTGGCACTCTTAGGAATCTGTGATCATTTTCCTAAATGGAAGATTCAATTTACGAAGATAGATAATGAGGACGTTTCAGGTCCCCCTTTATCAACAAAACACGACGAATGAAACTATACGGATGAATGAGAGAATGAGAATGGCGTAGTTTTCTAGTTAAGGTGTGAAGCTTTCAATTCCGTTTCAAGCAGCAACATTTACATTTCCCTCAATGAAGCGTCTAGTCCTAGTCTAGGTCTCATTTCCTTTATTGGAGATTCAATTTTAGTATCTGAATCACCCATCATAATACAGATATAAGAAGAAGAAAAAAAGAAATAAATTGAGCTTTTTTATAGGGTAAAAATGATATGATGATGGTAGAATGAAATCTGGGTCTGGACTCTTCATGACGGCATGTTTTCGTCGTCCATCTTTGTCTGTCACGTTCTTTGTTGATCTTTTCCAAGTATGGAGATAGAAAGTGAACCTCTAATTTCTTTCTTCTGCTTTTCTAATCTGTGATACCGGTTACTCTGTGATGCCGGTAATATCCACTAAACGTTTTGTGTGTCTATGTGGTCTTGTGGTATGACACTCGCTTTCGGATCGGAAGGTCGTGGGTTCGAGCCTCGCGCTCGGCGCATAGTTGAGTCCTAAGAAAAAGGCTCTTTACTCACTTTCTCTCACCGTACTCAGGTGTAAAATGAGCACCTGGCCGTTAACAGCGTTGTCTTGCTTTGTCCGAAAAATTGTACTATCGCCTAACAGGCGGCATGTCCCGTCCTACATTTTAAATGTAGCTGTTGATCAGGGACCCCTTGTAAAGCGCTTTGAGCACATTTAGTGGATATTGCGCTATATAAAGCTCAATTTAATTTAAACGTTCTCTTGACGATTTACAAGGAGAAGTATCTATTAACCGGATTTTTTTTTGATTATTCGCAAGTAATTGTTAAGCAAGAAGTCTGCGTGCGACCTGCGGCATCCTTCGTATCGCGTCTTTCATGTTAGAAGAAAAGATTGTATCCCTAATAATTCCATGTCTGGGACAAGCATTGTATTGTGAGAGCATTGGATGAATAACGTTCTCTAAGTGTTATTTTTGGCTAGTTCTAGAACCAGCTATAATAATATTATAGGCTTCAAAAGAAAGATTAGGATTTACGTTGCTGATTAATGGAAAATATTTCACAATCGCGGCATTGTTTCTCGTTCGTTGTTTTAACACAAGACTAACGAATTATTATTAACATTATGTGATCTGTTATTGTTCTAGTAATGATGATGATGATGATGTTGATGATGATGGTGATGATGATGATGATGATGATGATGATGATGATGATGATGATGATGATGATGATGATGATGATGATGATGATGATGATGATGATGATGATGATGATGTGATGATGATAATGATGAATGATGATGATGATGATGGTGATGATGATAATGATAATGATGATGGTGGTGATGATGATGATGATGATGATGATGATGATGATGATGATGATGATGAAGATGATTATGATGATGATGATAATGATGATGGTGGCGATGATGATGATGATGATGATGATGATGATGATGATGATGATGATGATGATGATGATGATGATGATGATAATGATTGTTATTATGATGACGATGAGCATGGTGACAATAATGATAATATTAATAATAAAGATGACGGCATTACCAAAAACAATAAGGATAATGATGAGGAAGATATTGATAGCATTAACAAAAATATTTTTTTTCCTAGACTCCTGTGCTAGCAAAGGTTGTAAATTAAAATACATCGCATTCCGTTCACGTCTTTAATCACAGAGATAATCAATCCAGCTTGCTTTATAAATGCCATACAACAAAGGGGTGGTGAACGGAGACGCTTCCTTTCATCAATGACCAACGCCGTATCTTCCAAACACACCGTACTACCATACTTTGACTAAACGCATTTTCTCATTTTAGTCACAAATAATAGAATGTCATTTCACAATACGCGACCCACCGTCTCAAAATGGTATCATGTCGGGATGAATATAAAAATAATTTTAAAAATAATAAAATTCCCTTTATACCTCCCATGGGGGAAATTTATCTTTTACGGTCTATTCCAAGGGAAGACTGGAATAGCCCAGGCGTCAGCCGCAGTGCAACCCCCAATACTGAACTAGGGCGATGTGAGTTATTTAAGGCCACACAGCGCAGCGAGTATTTGAACATGGCATCTTTCAGGTTTTAAAACAAAAAACGTTGAGCTTTTATATATCTCGACGTCACCCAGGATCGATCTCGACCGATCGAGTGCTCTACCAACTGAGCTATCCGGACCCCGAGTTAACAAGTTGAAGATGATTTTAGTTCATCGATATTTGAAAATAGATTTCTGGCCTGAAATGAAATAAATGTGTTTCTTCCTTCCACAGCTGACCATGCATGTCTCCAGGGTGCTATATGTATGTATGGATCAGTTCTGTGGTATGTTCATCACGTACTGTCCGGTGGACGTGTGTAATCTCTGTGTGAGGATTTAAAAAGGTATATATATACATCACTTGTGGTGAAATAGCTACCAATATGAATTTTAAGACCCCTGATTCAAAACGAATAGAATGGATAAAGATCCGAGCGAGGCCCCATCCTACTGGGGTATAAAATTCGTAATTGGCCGTTAACAGCGTTTTCTCTGTCAGAAATGAATGTAATACCGCCTCACATGCGTCATGTCTCGTCCTATATTAGCTATTGCCGTTGATCTACGAAGTCATCGTAAAGTCATTTGAGCACATTCAGTGGATATTGCGCTATATAAATCCTCAAGTTTAAGCTCTTTGCTGTTGTTTTTAGATCGACATAGAAGTGATTAGTTATCTCAAAATTGTCACCAATAAACCAATAAAACTCAAGATAATCGTGTTTGACCCACTTTTTAATAATTTGTGCACCATACGCATATCTACCTTATTGAAAGTGGCACGGAAACGGCTGTAAGTGGTTGAACTTTTGCCAAAATAGTCAAATATACTGATTTTGAACAAACAAACAATTAAAAAAAGGCAAGTTTCTCTTGAATGAGGATGTATAAATTCAATTCGATTCTATATATTTATTCTATTGAAATTGTCGATCTTTACAAAACAGGAGAATACATCATTATCATCATCATCATCATCATCATCATCATCATCATCATCATCATTATCATCATCATCATCATCATCATCATCATCATCGTCATCGTCATCATCATCAACAACAACAACAACAACAACAACAACATCCGCAACAACAAACACATAAACAAACAAATAACAACAACAAATACAACACCAGACCATCACTAAATCAAAAATGCATAAAACTATGACATCACTCACACTAAGACAAAGACGCAGGTGTACAATGGACGAGCATCAGCCATCTTAATCTCATATCCGTCATCAGGCTTTTAAGGAGCTTGTCAAATTCCAAGGTCAAGTGTTCTCCACTTTTGGTCACCAGCTGTTTCATCCTGCCTGTCCACATGCGTCCTCTTGGATAACGCCTCAGGATATCTGCAGGATGCAAAAATGGTAATACAGTATACACCGGATGGATGTGCCGCTTAGCAGTGGGCAGGTGTATAGAGGGCATTGATGTTCAGAGATAGCCTAATCTTCTTTTGAACGCTTGGTTTTTGGCTTGGTAATACGTCATGCGTATAAGAGCAAAGAAACAGTCAGATAAACAAACAAACCAAAAAAAAAAAAAAAAAAAAAAATTAAAAAAAAGAAGAAAAGGATACAAAAGAAACAAAAAGTCTGTTGAACATCCCCTGATGAATTAAATGAGTGCAACAATGATCTTTCTAATTTTTAAATAATTTCTTCACGTCTTGGTGTTTGGACTAGATGGATGTATTCTATCTTTAACTCAAATTTTGAGTTGAAGTCGAAAATGAAATTTAAGGATCACGTTTACGTTAACATAATTTATTTTGAAACGATTGGTGACAAAAAAGCATGCATTAAAAACAACTAAAATACACAGAAACAACCTATGAAAAGATAGATTAATTCTACTATAAGACTACTTCATCGGTGACATGTGACCAATCGTCTCAAGACGGTTTTATGTCCGGGTAGACCTCATGCGTAAAACTGAACTTTCTGCCGAACCAGTAATCTTAAGTTAAAATAAATTATGCATCTGTTGGGGAGAGTGAGTTTTATTTATCAAAAGTTAAATAAACTAAATTGTTTTAATCTGATCATTTTACTTTAAACTCAATTTCTTTCATTAAAAAGACCCAGAAAAAAAACAACAACAAAACACTTAAGCATTAATATATAACGCAATATCCACTAAACGTGCTCAAATGCTTTACAATGGGTCTCCAGCCAATAGCAACAGTTAACATGTAGGATGAAACATGCCGCCTGAAAGTCGATCTCTTTCGACGGAGACAACGCTGTTAACGACCATTTATTTAAACGGTGAGATAGGTGAGAAAAAGAGCCTTTTCAAAGTACTCTTTTCGCCGCTCAAATTAGGACTTGAACCTCGACTTACCGGACAGAATGATGTGAGTGTTGTACCGAAAGACCTGATAGCCCCATGTAAATCTAGTTTATTCTGACATGGTGATTTAGTATGGGTAGAAGCATGTACAGCAGCATGGTCCTTGGATTACTTCCCTCCAAGAAGGTGCCGAGTTTGACTCCGGGCCGCGCTGCCTGGTCTTTAGGAATTCACCTCGTCCAAGTCCACTTTGCGGCGATACATTGCAGGCAGCTGACGCTTGAGGGATTCCAGTTTTCCCATTGGGATATGCCTTAAATAGAAATTTCAATCCCCCCCCCCCCCCCCCCCCCCCCTCTCCCATGGATGAATAAGGGGATTTCTTACTTTAAGTTATTTATGTTGTTATAATACCAGCTTGACGATGAGAGTCACATGTTATGTGGATCTCCATTTAAAAAAAAAATCAGGTTGGGGTTAATATTTTGTGCCGTAGAGCCCATGTTAAATTTTCGTCAACGAGCTTAGAGTTACAAGCAAATCAAAAATTATAAAATTATTTTTAAAGATATACGAGTATCTTACAAACCTCGTTTTTAATTAAGGATACTGTTATCGCCCTTATATTGGCGTACTCTGGAAAAACCATATTTGAAAATTGTAAACTCGTCCTTCAAATATCGACCGATTTAATTGATATTTGAAGGACGAGTTTCCTTGCCAAATTTTTTAATATGGGGTTTTCCAGAGTACGGCAGGCTAGGGAATGCTGATCGATCCCTAATTTGATTTTGGGAATCGTCATCTGGCTACCCTGTTGCCATATTCATTTACGCGCAACTACATACTTTATTACCGGACCGATTTTATCGTTCATGGCTCAGAATATTCGTCTCGGTTAATGTTAATTTCCACAGAAATAGTAGTATTATAATTAAAATAGATGGACGCCTTTTCGTAATAGCCTTTATTTCTCCGCAAAAATTGCGTGTTCTCAACTAGTGGCATTACAAATTGCATAGCCCCTGAATGCAACCATGGTCTTCTATTCAATGATCATTATTCGGAAATGGAGTGGAAATTAATTAGTTTTCATGCAGAGAGCAATCCTTGTTTTGAGAGCCATCAAGCTAAAGTAGCCTCAGGCAATAAGATGAAACCACCACATGGTGCCACAGGAAATTAATGAATATGAATTGAAAGATGATAGAATTATTTGTGCTTGATTAATATAATGTTAACGAGAAGATTTAACGTGACGGGTGTGTACAAATATCAAATGTGACTAATAATTATAAAACTTAAACTATATAGATTTGAGTATTGATATCGTGCAATATCCACTAAACGTGCTCAGAGCGATTTACAGGGGGGGGGGGGGGTCTTAAGCCAACAGCAACTCTTGACAAGTTGGACGAAACATGACGTTTGTATGGCAATACTGCACCCCCCCCCCCCGATACAACGCTGCTAACGGCCAGATACTCAATTTACACATGAGTACGATGAGGGAATCTAAGTAAAGATCCTTTTCCAAGGACATATCTATGAGCCACTCAGAGCGGGAATCGAACCTTGGACTTTCCACTAGAACACAGAACCTCACAAAACGGTATTGTGTTCGAATGAATCAGATTCTAAAAATAGAACGTAATGTAAAAACTGTTAAACTACACAATTTTAGAGTCGAAATTAGATTTCATTCATGCAGAGAGCAATTCTAGTTTTTAAGAGCCATCCACCTACAGTAGCTACGGGCAATAAGAAGAAACGACATGGGGCCACTGGAAATGATTGAATATGAAAATGAAATAGAAAAGAATTATTGTGCTTGATTAATGTTTATGATGAAATTTAACGTGATGGGATGTGTAGAAATATATATTTAAAAAAAAAACGAATTGATGACTCAAAATGTAAATGGAGCTTTATTTGTTTTGTTTGTTTGTTTTTTTTTTTTTTTTTAATAAGACGAATTTTTAAATAAATATATATGAGACCCCCCCCCCCCCCCCCACACACACACACACAAAGACAAAAAAAACACCATCAAACCAAACAACAATAAAAAAGGAAAGAAAAAAGAAAAAGAAAGAAAGAAAGAAAGAAGAAAGGGGGAAAATGGGTTTTATTTCTAAACATAAAAGAATATCTTTAACTTTTTGCTAAGTCAATTTTTTCAATCTAACAAACCAAAAAAAAAAAAAAAAAGGAAAAGAAAAAGGAAAAGAAAAACCGGAAGAGCGAATAAGATACTGTTGAGAGGAAGGTGTAAAGAGAGATAAGACGCTTAAAAAGTACACTTTATCTCTTTAGGCTTGGTTTAGCAGTCGTGATACATACCGTCAGTTTTGTATCACCATAAATCCTTTAAAGAGAATCAATTCTACATATCAACCTTTCTGCTGTGCCATGAAAAAAAAAATACATTTTAAATATTTGGCCAGAAAACTCGTCCTTGGAATATCAATCGGTTAAAATGACCCTCACCTTGCCAAAACTCTTCAAACCTGGGACTTTGATAAAGTCCCAGATTTGAGAGTTTTTGAGAAGATGATTGAAAGACGTGTTTTCTGCTTAAAATTTGAAAAAAATAGTTGTTTTTTTTTCCTGAGCACGACAGATTTACGACTAATCCTTTTAAACTGACAAAGCAAAACATGGTAGGTAAGAATGATTTTATATTAGGTGATGAGTTAGCCTGGGGTAAGCAAAGTCGTCTGTTTGGTGAATATGGGTTAATCTTTATGTTAGCAGATGTTGTTATTTTTTATTATTTTATATGAGGGAATCGTGTGATACTAAATATAGATAGTTCGAAGATGACGTCACTCACGCCTTTGTTATTGTTTTTGCCATCCGCGTTTGTGAGTTGTTCTCACTAAACTGTATTAACCAGCCTATAAAAGTTCATGGTTACACAGAGTTTGTGTGTTGGTCCGTTATACTTCCGGATGGCAATGTTGTGAACTCCTTGGCCAAGCGCATTCTATCTATAATAGATACAAAGTAGTAATATTCCCTTTATTCATTTTCAGAGGAGGGATTTTTTAAGGGTCCTTCTCTAGAAACAAAAAGACCAAAATAAGTCAGGCGTTAGCGGCAATGCATAGCTGACAAGTGATCACTGTGAGTAAAATTCCCTGTTCAAAGAGGGGGGGGGGGGGAGGGGGGGGGGGGGGGGGGGGGGGGGGGAAGGAAAGAAGCAATGCCTATCTGCCGTAGTCTGAAAATAAAATTATTTTTTTGGACCAAAAAACTCGTCCTTCAAATATCAATCACTTCATCTTGTCAAAAATTCTCAAATCTGGGACGTCAAGCAAGTTTTCTACTATTACTACTACTACTACTCCTACTCCTACTACTACTACTACTACTACTACTACTACTACTACTACTACTACTACTACTACTACTACTCTACTACGACTATACTACTGATACTACTACTACTACTGACTACTACGACTATATAACTACTGCAAACTACTACTAACTACTACTACTACTACTACTACTACTACAATACTACTATCTACTAACTACTACTACTACTATACTAACTACTACTAACTACTACTATACTATCTACTACTACTACTACTACTACTACTACTACTAACTACTACTACTACTACTACTACTTACTATACTACACTATACATACTACTACTACTACTACTACTACTACATACTACTACTACTACTACTACTACTACTACTACTACTACTACTACTACTACTACTACTACCTACTACTACTACTACTACTACTACTACTACTACTACTACTACTACTACTACTACTCTACTACACTACTACTACTACTACTACTACACACACTACTACTACTACTACTACTACTACTACTACTACTACTACTCTCTCTCTACTACTACATATCTACTCCTTACTATACTACTCTACTATACTCTACTACACTACTAGTCTACTACTGCTACACTGATACTACTATCGATATGTTTCTCGTTGTCTATAACAGAGTCATCATAGAAGTCAAGCTGAAGAGTGGTGTCTGTGTGTGTGTGAGAGAGAGTGAGAGAGAAGATAGAGGGAGAGAGAGAGAGAGAGAGAGAGAGAGAGAGAGAGAGAGAGAGAGAGAAAACCAAGAAATCGAGAAGTAAATATTAGCGTAAATATATCTGTGGAACCCTAGCTTTTCTAACACCTTTTTATCGTATCAGTTGGACTTCAGTTAAGCTTGAATTTCAAGATGACTGTTTTACTTCTTATTTCAAGTTGAATCAAAGTAAGCTGATAGAAGCCGTGTTCGCTGTAAATTAAAGTAAGTTCTTCTCTGGCAACTGTATCGATAATACGTGATGTAGTACTTTTACATGAGCATTTATATAGCGCAATGTCCAATAAACGTGCTCAACGCGCTTTACAACGGGGCCCTAGCCAACAGTAATCCTTAACATGTATGACGAGACATGACCACATTTAGGCGATTTTTTTTTTCATACAGAGATAATGATGTTAATTTCCAGCTACTCAATTTGACCTGAGTATGATGAGAGAATGTGATTAAAGAGTCTTTCCAAGGACTCAACTATACGTCGGCCAAAGTGGGACTCGAACCCTGGACCTTTCGATCCGAGGGCAAGTGTCATACCACTAGACCACATAGCCGCATCTATTGAATATTTTAACTCCTGTTGCCGTTTGCTGAAAAAGTGTTTTAAAATTCCCCGTGTTTAGTTTATGATTCTACAGTGTGTTTTTTTATTGACATATTTCAGGTTTGAATAACTCGAGAGCTATTTAAGATTTCATCAAACGCATTTTTTTTCCTTAATATGTGCAGAATTTATTCAATTTTTGATTGATATAAGTTTTAACACTGTGCTCCCTTTGGTAGCTGAGCTATGACGTCATCAGTAGTAAAGGGTAATAGAGAATTTATTTCATTTAACATGCCAACCTAACGATATCAACGTAGAACATTGCCTTCTCAGATGAAGCAACCCTTTGATGTCAGGGAATGCGTGTACACAAATAAAAATATTCGATATTGGATCAAACAAAACCCAAATGAAGTTATTGAGTGTCACCCAAAAGTTCATTGTCTGGTGTGCACTAACAGGGAAAGAGAAGACTGTGACAACAACAAACTATCTGGCCATGTTAGAATCATACGGATTTAATCAATTTGATCTTCTTCAACCTAACAGTTTTTTTTCCAACAGGATGGAGCTCCCCCTCACTGGGGTTTAAATGTGAGGGAATCTTAAAATGAACAGCTCCCAAAACGATGGAATGTTTCGAACCCTCGTAGAGACATGGGTCTCCTGAAGACAAAAATAAGAGAAGTCGTTTGCTCTGTCACATTACTCATGCTGCAAAGTACGTGGGACAAACGGGAGAGACGTTTACGGCTTGTCATTCAAAAATGGTGGAGCTTAAAATCGGACAATTGCGCAAACACACGATCACAAGTAAGATATCAGAAGAAAGCTTTAATAAATTATTTGGATTACTATGTTGAAAAAGAAATTGATGTCATTGTAGCTGTTCTTGAGTTATTCAAACCTGAATCGTGTCATTGATTAAAAACAAACACACTATAAATTACGATTTATTTCAAAATTGCTCTTTTCTTCTCATGATTTTATAACTCAGCTATCAAAGGGCGTACAGTGTTAACACTTTTATCAATCAAACTTACAAGAATTCTGCACAATGTCAAAACAACCGTTTGATAAAATCTAACATAGCGTGGGAGTTATTAAATCCTGAAATGTGTCACTGATAAAAAACACGGTATTTTGAAGCTGTTATATTCACTTTTGTATATTGTATTTTAAGGTCCAACGCTTAATAATCACTACAATATTACAATACATTTTATCGTGTCATGTGGACCAAAGCTTGACTCGGATTTCAAAATGTCGATCATTCCTGTGATGTTTCGTCATCTCTTATTTCCAAAGAATACGAATTATGTTTGATCGTTTATATTATGACATTAACATCACGCTGCATGTAGAATGCTTTTCTTACATTTTTGTAATAGCTTGACGTTATAAAATATTTCTAATATTAGATAGAGATAGTCTATTTTCAACTCGAAGGAAGTACGTTAAGGAATTACAGTCATCCTCATCAATAAAAGACTTAACTTCATCCAAAATTTATATTTTTGACTATAAATTCAATTTTCAGCATACAAATCGTTCCCAACAAGATATCGTTTGAGGCTATTTATCAAAAATTAGAAGAACATGAAAATTGTACACAGAATAATTCTCACGTTTAAAGGTTTGTGTTATATGTTCTTTGGAAAAAAAAACACGGACACCGATTGGACTAGAAAATAAGATGGCTTTAAAATTAACCCGATAAGTCTCATCTAGAAAAAAACCCCAACTAATTAGTTAACACTCTCAAGCTATCCATTGGACTCCATAGAACCACCAGGGAAAATTTGAGGGTTTATGATACTCATGGTGTTGTCCTATTAGACAAACAAGACACGTATTTTCCTCTTTAAGTCACTTAATAAATGACCAAAAAAAAATGCATTTTTTTCTCTGAACGGTGAAAATACGACTTGGCAGGTTCGATTTGATTGCCACCTCCTCATTCATATCATATCATATCATATCATATCGTGTAAAAGGCCATTTGACCTTTAAATACCCTGTGTATTAAAAAAAAAAATCACTTTAGATAATATGTGAATAACAGTCTCAAAACAGTATTAGGTCGGGATAAAATTTATACTGATTATTGAGTGACAAGTCAAAATCACTAAAATTAGAAAAAAAATCGTAGCGTTTTACAATTCTCGAAATGACATTAATTCGCTTTGATAAAGAATAATAATCTTATTAAAATGTCATTTTATAATATATTATCTCCTACAATTTGTGGTTTCTGCGGCGCGGTAATTCCGACACAATACCGTATTGAGGCCACAGGTAACATACGTATAATAAAAAAAAACAGAAAACTAAGTTTATTGACCAAGCTCCTGAATTTCTGTTTATAAATTCAAACAATAATACTTGTAGTTATGTCTGCTCCTTTGTTTTTAATTGGGCAGGAGATGAAAACATTCCATTATTACATTGTGAAAAGCAAAATATCCTTAAGTTGTGTTTTAATGAAGATTTTACCTATCATTTTCTTAAACCTAATTTCATTTATTAAAACTTTCTATCCTCAGGTAGTCTAGCATTTAATTTGTTTTTCTTCATTAATTGCACGATGTGGGTGTAAATTATATGTTGTTTTTTTTTAAAGAATTAAGTTTGTAGTAAATTTTGTCAATGATAAACATACAATTTTGACGACCTCAGGAAAACTGTGAGCCTTCATATGAAGCAATATCCACTCAATATGCTCCAAGCGCTTTACAAAGGTTCCCAAGCCAACAGCAATATTTAACATATTGACGCTTGTAAAGCGTTATTTAAATGTTTTCAACATAACCACATTCTGTTATACTTGCCAGGTATTTACTTTTCACCAGAGTACCATGAGAGAATGCCAGTTAATAGCTTGTAAAAGGAACCCTTTTTTGGGGACTCAAACTGGGGACCAACAGATCATAGAGCGAGTGTCGAAAAACTGGACCACAAAGCCGTACTATGGGGGAAGGGGTGGGTTACAAGGATATACAGGAGAGTATATAGCTTTTTATAGAGAGAGGTGTAGAGAGAGATGGGAACAGAGAGAAAGAGACCGATAGGAAATGAGGCGGAAAGAGAAAGAAACGAAGAAAGAAAGAAAGAAAGAAAGAAAGAAAGAAAAAGAAAGAAAGAAAGAAAAAAGAGAGAGATATTGAGAGAGAGAGAGAGAGAGAGAGGGAGAGAGAGAGAGAGAGAGAGAGAGAGAGAGAGAGAGAGAGAGAGAGAGAGAGAGAGAGAGAGAGAGAGAGCTGTTTTTGTTTTGATTTAAAAATAAAAACTGAGATCAACTTTACCCCTTTGTCAATTTAAAACATTCTTTTATTCACGATTCACACGCTTATATTATTTCATTACAATTCCTTTGTTATCGCATGACTCACAAATGTAATTTCAAAAACAGATCATGCACTCACTCTCAAGAATTGCATGATGATTGTTAAAACAGGAATATTGGAGCATTTTTCACAAAGTGATGCCAAGAATGAGTAAATGAATGAAATGTTTCTTTGTCAAGTTTTTTTGTACCTTTAAAACAAATAAACTTGTCACGTCGTTAGCAATAAAGGTTGTGTATTTCATCATATTTTGTCATGTAATTTATATTTTGTTTTTACAGAATCTTACGTCGTGAAATTCCAGTTCTTTGTGAAGTAATGTTAAGGGAATTGGCTGATTATTTATACAGGGCCTTTCGACTAAACAACAAGGCGCTTTTACGATGAAACTTTTAAAATATTAAAAACATTAAAACATTTAATATATATCTAGTCTAGTATACGATTATATTCATAACATTTGATAAAAAGCGTAAATTATTTAGGGATTATATATTTAAACATACAAATAAATAATTAAATAAATAAATACATAAATACATTAATAAATAGATAAATAACTTAATTTTTAAAAAATACAAACATATATCCCAAGTATTTTTGAATAGTTGTGTCTTCAGAAGTATTAAAGCTCGGAAGATTGGTAACGAAGTATAAGTTTTAAACATTATGCAGTATACAATAGGAATTTAATGATCAGGTCAAAGGTCACCATTAAGAGTCGGGGGACTATGCATATTAATAAAAAAAAATTAACAAAAAAAAAAAGACAAAAAATAAAAACCAAAATAAACTAGACCGATAGGTAATGAGAACAAACTGGAAGTAAACACACACACACACACACACACAGAGAGAGAGAGAGAGAGAGACAGACATAAACCAACCAACAAACAAACATAAATGTAAGAAACAAAACATTTATTTAAAAAATGCCATGATAATAATCCTTAGGGGTTATAATCTATCAACGGAGAGGCGAAAGTTCATTAACGGAGGTAATATAATAACTAGGGTTTCTCCATCATGTCATCTCGATTTATCTAGCACCAATAGCCGATTACAGATTTTATTTCCTTTCCGCCATGGAATCTATAGCGGATATCATTACGATTTTATCATATCCATTCCTTGCGTGATAAAAGCCCACGGGGTAGAAAGTACGGCTTCGTGGTCTCGGGTTATATATGACGCTCGCTTTCGGATCAGTAGGCCCGGGTTTGAGTCCCGCTCCGAGATGCACCCGGAAAAGGCTCTTTACTCGCATTCTCACTCTCATCGTATTCAGGTTTAAAATGAGTACTGACTTGGCCGTTAACAGTGTTGTTCCTGTGAACAAAATCCAATATCGCCTGATAGGTGTCATGTCTCATGTGAAATGTTGCTGATGGATAGGATTATAGATAGTATGCTCACAACATTGCCATCCGGAAGTATAACGGACCAACACACAGTTTATGTGTAACCTTAAACGTTTATAGCCTGGTTAATACATTTTAGTGAGAATTACTCATAAACGCGGATGGCAAAAAAAAAAAACCCAAACAAACAAACAAAAAACAAACAAACAAAAAAAACAATAACAAAGACCCGAGTGACGTCAATTTCGTTCTATGTATAGCACCTCGAGCACGTTTACACGTTATATCAATCCTGACTACTTAACCCAACGCAAAGTGTATCTATTACAACAATGTTAAATCAGGCCCATAATTGTGTTGGGTTATTAGACCCGCGAAATATGTTCACCTTAATACCTTTAATATATATATTTGATGTTTATTTTGCTTTTAATTAGCTTCGTATTTTCATCAATTAGTTCATGACAGTGTATAAATCTGTGCTAATATAACAGTGAATGATATGTAACATTATGATAATTTCCATACAAGATTAATAAAGTATATCTCATCTTATCTTATCTTATCTTATCTTATCTTATCTTATCTTATCTTATCTTATATTATCTTATCTTATCTTATCTTATCTTATCTTATCTTATCTTATCTTAAAACATGATTAACAATACATCGTACATTGCACTTCTCAATGCATCATTTATTTACAGTCCAATTTAATATGCTAATATTAACATTTTTATTTCAGCATCAGGATTACTCCGATATAATAATACCATTTTTAGACGACTGGTCACAAGTACAAAGAAATCGTCCAAAAACCAATAAATAGTCATTCAATTTAACGACATCCATCGTCACACATATCAATAACATGGCTGGGCGGATAACGCTAACGTTACTTTTACTGGCCGCGGAACCTTATTTTGGAATCGTGATGTTAGTCTACAAAGTACTTACGTACTCTAAAAATAAACAAACAAACAAAAAAATAATCACGTGTTTCAAATTTTGGACAGAAAACTCGTCCTTCAAATACCGATCGATTTAAATTATCCTCAACTTGGCCAAATATTATTTTTAACCTCGGACTTGCGCAAGTCCCAGGTTTGAGAGTTTTTGCCAAGATGAGGGTCATTTTTATCGGCCGATATTTAATTTGAAGGACGAGTTTTCTGTCCAAAATTTGAAATACGTGATTTTTCCAGAGTACGACAGAATACATGAGTTATCTTTGCCTGTCATGGGAAAAGACTGGCGGGTTACACGTGATTAACCTTGCAACGTGATATGTACTCTGATAAGGTTGTAGATGTGGAGAGAGAATGTTGCAGGATTTAATTGGAAACTTGTGCGGCCTATGGATCTTGTGGTATGACACTTGCCTTCGACTGATAGGTCCGGATTCGAGTTCCGCCCTGAGCTGCTCAAAGTTGAGTCTTTAGAAAAGGCTCTTTACTCACATTCTCTCACTCATATACTCAAGTGTTAAATGAGCACCTGACGTTGTCTCAGTCCGAAAAAAAATTTGTAATATCGCCTAAATATTATTTTTTGCTGTAAGAGACCCCCGTAAAGCTCGTTGGTATGCGCTATTTTAATGCTCATTTTTTTACTTGTTCATATTGAGGTGGAGGCAAGAAATAATTGAATTTGCACTAACATTGCATTACCCGTTATTGTTAATGAGTAATATTATCTCCCCATTGCCCTTAGAGAAAACGAATTTATCCAAATTCTTGTCCACAAATAACTTTTTGGATTTTTAATTTAGTCGTTTCAGAAAAAAAGTATTAATTTATGAACATGAACATTCATAAAGAAATTATCAACTTGACGTGTTCAAGGAGATCCACCAATAGCAAAACGAAACATGTAGGACGTGGTCTGTGAGGCCATATTGCAATTTTTCTTCGACAAAACAATGGAGTTAACGGCTGGGTACCAATTTTACACCTGAGTGCGGTGAGAGAATGTGAGTAAAGAACTTCTCCCAAGGACTGAATTTTGAGCTGCTCTGCAGCGGCATTCGAACCCGATATCGACCGGTCTGGAGGAAATGTCAAACCACAAGACCACAAAGCCATTAAAAGATTATAGATGATGGTGTTGTTTGTTTATTGACCCCGCCTTCCCTGCCCGTCAATCTATTGTAAATTCTAACGTTGATAGTCGAGGAGTGTAGTGTTTCATCAATTTAAAGGTATCAAGCGAGGTTAAAATTGGTTGATAAACAAAAGGTCGAAATTAAATCAGAGCACTTGCCCCATCTATGAATGAGCCACTGATCATAGGCAAAGATGGTTATTGTAAAATTCCAAGTACGGTATGAAAATCACATAGTTCAGACTTTTATTACTGGAAATAGACATCTAGTTTCATGTAATAGAATGGATGAATATATATATCTTTGAGTAGTTATAACTGGTGTGCCGTTACTCTATCAAAAAAAAAAAAAGAAGAAATATTTAAACACAGTTTGGGTCATATCAAACTATAGGACATAATATTATTATGAGAGATCATCAAATCAGAGAACTTTTATGGACATGGCGTGTCAATAGCCGTGATCCACCATAGAGAATACAGTCTCTGTGATCCACTGCGTGAATTTAGCTAGATGTAGACATGGACAACATGAATAAAAGAAAGATTAAAGTATCCGAGTAAACCTACAAATTCAGCTCAAAGCAACTGCCTCACCAAAACATAAAGCTTATTTGAGGCGATTAATCCTATAATATGATATTGGGCAATAACAGCAAACTAAAAGGAAGTTAAGGAGGAGGAGGAGAAAGAGAAAACAGCACCAGCAGAAGAAGAAAAAGAAGAAGAAGAAGAAGAAGAAGAAGAAGAAGAAGAAGAAGAAGAAGAAGAAGAAGAAGAAGAAGAAGAAGAAGAAGAAGAAGAAGAAGAAGAGAAGAAGAAGAAGAAGAAGAAGAAGAAGAAGAAGAAGAAGAAGAAGAAGAAGAAGAAGAAGAAGAAGAAGAAGAAGAAGAAGAAGAAGAAGAAGAAGAAGAAGAAGAAGAAGAAGAAGAAATATTTGCATCTAATTGTCTTACAAAATGAAAATGTTGACAATTTACTATCACATCATCAATCAAGCGTACTTGACTTGGGAACAAGAAATACCGATAGCGTGAATGAAAAATATAGTGGGGAGGAATATCATCTGCATATTTTCTAGCATGATTAGCATAACATCACAATGTCAAATCATTGCGTTTCTTTCATCATTACACTACGATATGGTCCTCAACGAACCAGCACTACCTTTATGCCGCCATATAGATTGTTATTTTTTTTTTTCTACATTTAACCTGAAAATGTCCCTCTTGAATTCAAGCTATCAATTTTGTTAATCAACATCGGCAAAAGTGCTGCCTAATGATTTAAAATTATATTGTTTCGGACATATTTATAAATGTTTCGTTCCGAGCAAATATGTTGTTTTTATTTTATAATTATTTTGCAATTTTGTTTTCCAATGCTGAACTATGCTCATCAAGCATAATTGACAAAGGTGTTGCCTCAAGACTTTAAAAAAAGGGCAAATTTATAATCTATATTTCTAAAAATAATATTTCATTTTCAAAATAGTTGACTTGTGGTTTTGAAGATTGTATTACGTTCAGATTTCTTCAAAACCCAACTAAAGTCAAACTATGCAGAAGAGAAACAATAACGAAACAAAATTATTAAAATAAATCAATCAACAAACAAAAAACTTAAGCCTACAAGAACTAAAAAAAACACACACACAAAAAATACAAACCTCAAATAAAAACAAAGTAGGGACTAATAATAATAATAATAATAATAATAATAATAATAATAATAATAATAATAATAATATAATAATAAATATAATAATAAAAATAAATAACTACTACTACTACTACTACTACTACTACTACTACTACTACTACTACTACTACTACTACTACTATATACATAATATAATAATAATAATAATAATAATAATAATAATAATAATAAGAAGAAGAAGAAGAAGAAGAAGAAGAAGAAGAACAACAACAACAACAACAACAACAACAACAACAACAATAACAACAACAACAACATCACGAACAACAACAATAACAACAACAACAACAACAACAACAACACGAACAACAACAAGAACAAGAACAACAAAAGGAACAACAACAACAATAAGAACAACAACAACAACAACAATAATAATAATAAGAAGAAGAACAACAACAACAATCCCAATACCATTGATGATAATGAGGAAGCAATTCAACAAGAACAAAGAGGAGTAATACAGTGTTATATTATAATGAAATACAAAAATGACTGTGTGACTGTGACATAGTCCTGACATTGGCAATTGATCATAATCTGTCGTATTATATATATAAAAAAAAGATGATGATGATCAGTTAAGCTCGAGAATTAATGAGACAAGGGAACGTCAGCTGCTGTGTCACATAGATAGTATGGGCAGCATGTGAGAAGAATAAAAATTGGGACAATGTCATGAGCAATGATACTAGAATATGATAGCATGAAAGAGTGAGGAGAAAAATCTACGCTTTTTTTTTTTTTTTGGATTGCTAGAACTTTTATAGTTTGTGTGGAAGACATTAGCATTTGATTATAAGTAAAATTCAAATCCATCGCAACAAAATTTACCAGAAAGAAGGGAACAATAATATGTGCGGCTATGTGGTCTTGTGGTATGACACTCGTTTTCGGATCGGAAGGTCCTGGGTTCGAGCCTCGCTCGGCACATAGTTGAGTCCTTGGAGAAGGTTCTTTACTCACATTCTCTCACCGTTCTCAAGTGTAAAGTGAGTACATGACGGTTGAAAGCGTTGTCTCTGTCAGAAAAAAAAAATTGTAATATCGCCCAACAGGCGTCATGCTTCATTCTACATGTTACGTGGTGCTGTTGGTCAGGGTCCCTTGTAAAGCGCTTTGAGCACATTTACTGGATATTGCGCTATTTAAAAAAGCTCACTAGGAATAGAATTTACATTTTTTTAACTCCGTAGACACATTAACAGGTATGGGAACCAGACTTATTTGAACATTGTTGAAATTTGAAATAGGGTTCAACAGTCGTGATGTCACCTCCCTCGTAATGACGCATAGTAACTTAGAAACTGGTTCTAAACTATCGGAACAATAGCGGACGCCCTCATGAAATATTTCTCCGACGAGCATAAAAGTCTATCCAAACCAGAGGAGAAAAACATTATAAATATGATCATGATTTGACTTTTATACATTCTGATCACATGACATGTGAAAAAGTTCTAGCCAGCATGAAGAATAAAAAGTACTGATTTTTCTTTTTGTTTAGAACCATGCTGCTCGTTACTGGGCGGACGTGACTATTGAATCCTATTGGAAAGTCAGCATTTGGATGATGGTGAGCTGCTAAAGTAATGGAAGAACATAAACTTGAGTTTATAAAGGCATTGCCCCTAGTTAAATCAAGGTAGTGTTAAGTGGTTTTAAAGAATTGAGCTTTTTTATATAGCGCAATATCCACTAAACGTGCTCAAAGCGCTTTACAAGGGGTCTCTCGCTAACAGCAACACTTAACATATAGGACATACACGACGCCTGTTAGCGATATTACATATTTTTCAGACAGAGACAACGCTAATCATTTTACACCTGAGTACGGTGAGAGAATGTGAGTAAAGAGTCTTTTCCAAGGACTCAACTATGCGACGAGCGAGCCTCGAACCCAGGACCTTCCGATCCGAAAGCGAGTGTCATATCACAAGACCACATAGCCATTTTTAGGGACAAGATTGTTTTCCTCTGAAAAAGAAACTGTAAATTGTTAAGCGATCCTAATGTAACAATAACGTTTCAGTTTAACATGATAAATAACTGAAGAAATGCGTATGAAACAGTGCCAGACAAAACAAGAAAAAATGCAAGAAAAATAAACCATCCCTAAAAATCAGCCTGCCTTGACAGGATCGAACCTCAGACCTCTTGATTCCCTCTCAGGCGTGATACCAATTGGATTCAATAGTATGATGTCACGTGGCCCAGAAACGGCGAGCAGCGTGGTTCTAAACAAAGAAAATCGATACTTTTTATTCTTTATGCTGGCTAGAACTTTTCATAAGTCATGTGATCAGAATGTATAAAAATCAAAACATGATCATATTTATAATGTTTTTCTCCTCTGGATACACGTTTATGCTTGTCGGAGAAATATTTCATAAGGGCGTCCGCCATTCTTCCGATAGTTTAGAGCCAGTTACTAAGATACTATGCGTCATTACGAGGGAAGCGACGTCATGACTGTTGAAGCCTATTACACTCATTAATTAACCATATAAAGAACGGTATGTAACATAATTTGTGCATAAAATATGCACTTTGATTTTCAAGATGTTTGTAATTTCCCACACATTTCCCATCTTTCATAATCTCCTATTATTGAGTAATAAATGTCAAGATTCCTGATAATTATTTTGACACCCTAACCGGAAATAGCAGGATTCGAACTCAATAACCTCGATTGTTGTCACATTGAGCATGACAAAGCCACATAACAAATTGCCGTATTCTGGTAAAGTCAGTTATTTTCATTTTTGTCAAAAAAATTTTACTTCAATTATCGACTGATTAAAACGACTTTCAACTTGTCAAAAACAGTAAAAATTGACACTTCTCTGAAGTCTCAAGGTTTATGTTGTTTTTTTTTTTTTTTGGACAATCTAAATTTGTTTTAATCGTCGATATTTGCAGTAAAAATTTCATGCCAAAATGGAAAAAAATAATAATGTGTTTTGTAAGAGTTTGGCAGTAAATTAAACTATTTCGTGGCCTTATTCATTCATAGCAGAACAATTTCACGCTGCGTTCGTCATGCAACATGTCGTCAAGTCACCTGTAACATGGCGTAAAAACCCCTGGTCACGTCACCTGCCTCACCTGTTGTTGATGTCCTGTGAGCGCAGCGTACCGAATGACCGGACAGCAGCATCTCAATGGCATTGTCATCATACCTGACTGACTGACTGTTTGACTGACTGACTGACTGTCTGACTGCCAACTGCCAACCTGTCTCCTTGTTTGCTCCCTTTTCGCCCAAGGTGTAAGATCGAACCCTGTCGTCATGTCGTATCTTATGTTGATCCATAAAATGTGAATTATTTCAGTTGTACCAAGGTCTAAATTTATATTCAATCTATTAAATAACTAAACTTTTAATTAAATCTTTAAATGATTTTACATCATTATTACCACCATTATAATTATAATTATTATTATTATTATTATATTATTATTATTATATTATTATTATTATTATTATTATTATTATTATTATTATTATTATTATTATTATTATTATTGCTGTTATCATTACTGTTATTATCATTATTATTTTCATTGTTTGCCTTGCTTTATTATTGATTTTACTTATTTGATTTGTTGATGAAAATATATTCTTGTATGAGTTACATTGGCAATTGCCTAAAATAAACGTTTTTGAACTTGAACTTTTGTTTGCTCCCTTTTCACCCAAGGTGTAACATCGAACCTGTCGTAACCTGCGTGAACAGCATGAGCTGCTGCGGTACTTATATTATATATAGTATGCGCTTGGCTAAGAAGCTAACAACATTGCCATCCGGAAGTATAACGGACCAACACACAAACATCTGTGTAACCATCAACTTTTATAGTCTGATCCAAACAGTTTAGTGAGAATTACTCATAAGCGTGGATGGCAAAAAAAAAAAAAAAAAAAAAAACAATAACAAAGACATGAATGACGTCACCTTCGTTCTATATATATATCATGTGACACACCGCCATAAAACAAAATATATAACAATATATTGTATATATTATTCCTGATCCAGTGCGGCAATCATATCGGATCAAGACATTACTTTTATAAATAAAAACAAACAAACGAGAGAAAAAGACCCCAAATAAATGACCCAACAAAGTGTCTCTAATGGGAAGCAAAAGTAGTGACGTCACATCTTTCTCTCCTCCGATTCAGAAATCCTTGGAAGTGTGGAACCAGTCCTCCGGAGGATTAGCAATGGACATGTTAAATATTGACTCAAAAGGTAGCATAAGTGTTTTAGTAGCAGGATGTATGGGCGGATTCTCATTATTCCGGGGCGAGGATGGATGATCTTTCTTGACGACCAGCATTTATTCAGGCAAGAAAATAAGATGCCATTACCTTGAAACCGGATCAGAAGTAAAAGGCATGGAGGACTGGTTCCACACTTCCAAGGAGATAAGAACCAGTAATTTGACATCACACTTAATTGTTCCGTATTAAAGATCTTTGGTAACTCAACTGCAAAAACAATACGATAACCAACGTGTCTTTTCGCCTTGTCCCCTAGCTCCAGGTGCTACACCTACTCGAGTGAGGGAGTGTCACAGCAGCTAGTAACAGGTAGACAGGTAGGCAAGGTAAGCTAAGCGGGAAAGACCTGACTGCAGACTACCTACCTGCAGGGTTGCCAGATTATTT
>NC_088362.1:83399590-83429590 GCF_034508935.2 Berghia stephanieae
TTTGTGTGCCATGTCTCTTTTTATCTTTGATTTTTTAAATTATTGTGAATATTCTTTAATTTATCATCATTGTATAAACGTACACCGGTAAGCAGCGTGCTAAACTACAATCTAAAATTATTTAAACCTCATGGTCGTATGCAGTAACATTTTCATTAATTAACCATCACCGCCAACGGAGGTGCATAAAAACGGTGCGTTGTAGTTGTAGTAGTATGAACAGTAGTAGTAGTAGTAGTAGTAGTAGTAGTAGTAGTAGTAGTAGTAGTAGTAGTAGTAGTAGTAGTAGCAGCAGCAGCATCAGTAGTAGTAGTATTAGTATTAGTAGTTGTAGTAGTAGTAGTAGTAGTAGTAGTAGTAGTAGTAGTAGTAGTAGTAGTAGTAGTAGTAGCAGTATAAGTAGTAGTAGTAGTAGTAGTAGTAGTTAGTAGTAGTAGTAGTAGTAGTAGTAGTAGTAGTAGTAGTTAGTAGTAGTAGTAGTAGCAGTAGTAGTATAGTAGTAGTAAGATAGTAGTGATAGTAGTAGTATGTGGTAGTAGTAGTATAGTAGTAGTGGTGGTGGTGGTAGTAGTAGTAGTAGTAGTAGTAGTAGTAGTAGTAGTAGTAGTAGTAGTAGTAGTAGTAGTAGTAGTAGTAGTAGTAGTAGTAGTAGTAGCAGCATCAGCAGCAGCAGTAGCTGTAGTGGCAGTTGTTGCAAGTGGAGGTTAGTGGTGGTCAATCCTAGTGTTGAGTCCGCGTGGAGTCAGCGTTCCCAACAACTTGATCAGGTGAGTTTCCCTACGGTTCATATAAACCGCTTGCGTGTCAAAACGAAACGTAAAAATAGTACTGTCACGTGATTATTTTTCTCCACGAATCAGCGTGAGACGGTAGACATGGAGGAACCTCCCTGACCCATTTTTAAACCTGCCTGTTCCCAACCTGGTGCAAAAAAAAAAAAAACCCAAGAAAATCATTACTTTTTATTCTTCATGCTGGCTAGAACTTTTCATTCCCTTTTCATATGCCTTTTGATCAGAATGTGTAAAAGTCAAAATATGATCATATTTATGTGTTTTTTTCCTCTGGAAACGTTTTTATGCTCGCCGTAGAAATATTTCATACGGGCGTCCGCCATTGTTCCGATAGTTTAGAGCCAGTGTTACTAAGTTACCATGCGTCATTAGGAAGGAAGTGACGTTACGACTATTGAATCCTATTTGCGCAATGTTCCGTTTCTACACAACGTCCTTTGGTGAATATCGAGTGGTTGTCATATCCATTCTTGGCTAATAATAAGTATACGTTGATAAAAATGAAGTCACTCTTCACGATTGGCTAATAATACGTATACGTTGATAATAATGAAGTCACTCTTCACGATTGGCTAATAATAAGTATACGTTGATAAAAATGAAGTCACTCTTCACGATTGGCTAATAATAAGTATACGTTGATAATAATGAAGTCACTCTTCATGATTGGCTAATAATAAGTATACGTTGATAATAATGAAGTCACTCTTCACGATTGGCTAATAATAAGTATACGTTGATAATAATGAAGTCACTCTTCACGATTGGCTAATAATAAGTATACGTTGATAATAATGAAGTCACTCTTCACGATTGGCTAATAATAAATATACGTTGATAATAATGAAGTCACTCTTCACGATTGGCTAATAATAAGTATACGTTGATAATAATGAAGTCACTCTTCAGGAAAATGTTATCTTTTTGTGATTGTTCCTGAATGTTGTAACAATGAAAGCAAGCGGAAATGTTCAGAGAGAATTCAGTCCCAGCTGTTTTTATTTATTATTTATTGTTTGCCTTTTTTGTTTGTTTTGGTTTCACTTTTATTTTAGTTTCATTTTATTTTTATTTTATTGAATATTTTTCGGTCGTGTTTTTTTTAAATTATTATTTTTGTGTTTTTTTTTTCAAATAGAAACCTTCAAAGCGAATTTCAATTTTTAAAACTTTTGTTTCAGCAATATGTAATAATGCTACATTATCTTGGGAATTGTCAATGTTTTGAATGACACGAGGGAACCATAAAGGTATATAGATATGAAAAAGCTATTTGACTGCCTTTGTTGGTTTAATCATTCTATCATTTTGGAGAAGGACAAGAGTGCAAACAAGCTGGAAATTTATTAACATTTTCCCCTGTGTCGAAGAAGAATGCAAAGTAGAATGGATACACTAATTTAAATGTAAACATAGGTAGAACATTACATGTGACCAATCGCTTCTAAACGGTGTCAAGTCGAGATGAACCAGATGTGGAAATGATATCTAACGTAAAATGACCAAAAGTGTGAAATCTTTTGTCCAACGCCTCACACGGGTATTATGTCAGAATGATATTGCAGATGAAGAAAATTGACTATAAAATCAAGACGTTAATAAAATATCAGTTTTCTGACCCACAGTCTCAAAGCGATATTATGTCGTGATGAACTCGATGATGGAAATGGAATTTTCAGCCACAGATATGAAACCTGGGGCTCGTTTCTTTTCCTTCTAGGACGAATAAATACAATTTCTTACTTTCCAAAGACCCAAAGTTTGTAATTTTTATCATTTTAATTATAAAGTCCCTTTTCAGGTTGCGTTCATCCCGTTTTTGGGACGATGGGTCACATTTAAGCATTTTGAAGTTGAAGAATCAAAACTTACTCTTTCCAATGAAGGCATTGATTTCAACACAAATTTTCTGAATTAAACTTATTATTGAATTTAAAGCATCAAATTGATCTAGACATAATACCGTTATGATACGACTGGTCACAATCAGTCATCTTGTGTGGCTGGTGTCACCAGGAAATGACTTATTGCTATAAATAAGTGATAAATTATGGGATACTGCACGATCATTTATCATGACAGAAAACTGCCTCAGGAACTCTCTGGTCTGGTTAACAAGAAACGTAATGGCCTGTCTCATAAAACACCTTATGTATGATGAGTCATTGCGTTCTGTAAAAAGTAGTGAAAAAATATTAGATTGTAATTGTACAGCCATGTGGTATTGTTGTATGACACTCGCTTTCGGATCGGAAGGTCCTGGGTTCGAGTCCCGCTCTAAGAGGAGTAAAGATGAGTCATTGGAAAGGCTCTTTACTCATATTACTCTCTCATCGCACTTCGATGTAAAATTATGAGTACATGCCCTAGTCAGCGGTAGTGCGGGGCGGTCCTTGGCAAGCTTAAGGACCACGGTCCTACGGTCCTTGGGAAATGAAGACCTCAAGGACCGGTCCTAGGACCGGTCCTTTTCGACATTGAACATTCCTGAGAGACTGTTGGAAATTCGAACCGGTTTGACCTTTTAGAGCGTGGGATCGTTCATTCTTGAACCGTTAAAGACCGCTACACGATGAAAACCGTGGCCTACAGGAGTAAAACACACGGAGTAGTCACACTCATTTCAAATTGTAACCTAATTAGAGAAGAGGGGTGATGCCTTCTTTATTTGCTCACCGTACTTCATTGTTACTTCGATAATTTAATAAAATTTGAAATTTATCCCCATTAACGGAGATAATGGCATCGCCCAAGGCGTTGATCGAGTTGTTCGTGGCGTTGATACACACACGCAACACCTACCCCCCCCCCCTCCCCCCCCCCCCCCCCCCCCCACACACACATTAGAGGGCAGCGAGCATTGAAGAGTAAGAGAGAGACGTGAAGTTATAATAAGAGGGGGTGGATGAGGTGATAAGAGGGGTCGATGGTGACTTTTCGCCAGATCTAACAAACTCAGCTACCCATTCATTGCTGAGTAGACAGGGATTCAGAAAAAAATCGACTGCACCCGGGATCGATCTCTGGCCCTTTGCGTATAAAGAGAGTGCTCTATCACCTGAGCTATCGGGGTCCCCAAATATTCTATTGGACTTTTTTAAAATTCAGACGTTATAACTGGGTTTTTTGGAAGGAAGAAACTAATGAAACTCATATTATTTGATTAGTAAAAACACCAAACGAAATTTTAATATTATTGTATTATTTTAAATGACAACACTGCGATAGAAAGGAGTGGTGACAAGAGATGGACAAAAGAAAACAAAAAATCGGATTTGCTACTTGCTAGGTTCGACACACACACACACACACACACACACACACACACAAACACACACATCTTTTGTAGTCACATACATTTCAAACAATAACCCATTAGAGAAGAGGGGTCATGCCTTCACCATAGATCATTGTCATTGCGATCATTATGGTGTAGTAAATTTTGAAATTTACCCCGTATAATGGAATCGTCCAAGGCGTGCGCCTCCTGTTCCCCCCATCTCACACACGAAAGGGCGGTTTGCGGAGTGGAGGTTGGTGGTCGTCTGCCTGTATGGTCGTCTGTGTCGTTTAGTGTATGGCAAAGGGGGGTGGGTGCGATTAATTAAGTGGGATGGGTGGTGATTGGTGGAAGATAGGCAACCGAAGCAACGAATCGCTGGGGAAGTAGTAGGCTATGGCGCGAGACCGTAGGACCGTGGTCCTTGCAAGGACCGCCCCGCACTAGTTGAAAGGTGATAAGAAGTGAGGACCGCCGCCGGTCTTCCCCTCTGGGACGGTCTTCGGTTCACAGCTAAAAGACCGTCGGGCCGCGGTCTAGACCGGTCTTCAGCGCGGCACTAGTCAGCGGTGTCTCTGTCAGGAAATAAAGAAATGTAATATCGCCTACATGCCAAGTGTTGCTGTTGGCTGGTAACCCATTGTAAGGTAAATAGAGCACGTTTAGTGGATACTGCGCAATGATGTTTTTAATTTTTGGCGTTCGCAATTCTGACATAAAAATCTGTCTTATGTATAGGTTTAATTGTTTCCTTTCTACTTTTCTTAACGTAACTTTTGGTGCGTAGTTCAATTATTAAGATGTTCAAACCTTATCCTTGATTTATATCCCGTTGTTAGCCTTTCGTACTTGTTTACACAAAGGCTATTTCTTCTTGGTTATGTATCTTTGGGTCATCCTTTTAGTGTTTAATAGTTTGATTGCACTATCGTTTTTGTAAAGTTGTCCTTCTGTCACTCAGTCTGATTTCATCAATAAGAAAAATATTCATATTTAATTGATGTGTGCCGTATGATAACCGTTATAAATATATCATTACAATGGTCAGCAAAGAATAAGGCGAAGGACAGACAAGGCTGGCGGGCGATTCTTGAGGCCTGTGCTCCTCGGAGAGCGAAGAGGAATGGGTCAAGTCTTCTAAAAGTAGAATATCATTTTTACCCATTGTCGATTTGAAATAAAATGCATTCAAATTATTTTTTTTTAAATTTTTATGTACAATTCTATATCTCTGAATTGTTATGTCTAGTCGACTTATAACAGAAGACACTTTAGATTTGATATTCATCACTCTATACATTTCACAATCACTCAATGAAAAGTATATTATGTGAGAGTAGTTTGGTCATTGTGTCAGGCCAGAGACAACATGAGACTTACACGGTGAGAGGTGTGTCTTTCACAATACATGGGTCGCATTATGAATTTGTTCTATTGTAGAGAGTGAATATTAGAGTGTCTTTCAGTGTCAAAAACTAAAACTTTATATTCTTGAATATGTCATGTCATGCGGCACAGGAAAATCATGACAAAGACGCGCCGCTCCGATATTGATTTAACTTTGAATTTATTTTCCGACGTCTGGTTCTCACCAGAATAAAACCAGTTGGAGACGATGGGTAACAAATGGCAGAAAACGTACTGTTTGAGACGAGCGTCAACATTGACTGACACGGAGAGATACGAATGTGATACAAGTGATACCGGTATTTATATTGACCACACAAACTGGCTCGGGGAGGGGCTGCTGATCTAGTAAACTGGGAACGTAAAGACGTCTCTCCAAATAAAACACAAAAAATACAGCGTTTGAAGATGGTGACATGCATGGTGTCTCATACGCCATCAATTATAACTATCATATTAAAGAACATCTTGAGATATTAAATAGCGCTATACCTACTAAATTTGCTTAAAGCGCTTTATAGTGGATACCAAGCCAACAACAGGAATATTTAACATAAACGTGACGCCTATTAGACGCTTACAATTTTTCTTTTCAACAAAATATCACAATTTCTGGATAGATTCTCATTTCACACCTTAGTATGCTGAGAGAGAGAGAGAGAGAGAGAGAGAGAGAGAGAGAGAGAGAGAGAGAGAGAGAGAGAGGGGGGGAGAGAATATGAGCCAGGAGCCTTTTACAAGGTCTCAACTTTTCGTCGACAACGGAGGGATTCGAACCTTGGTCCAGTAGGTCAGAAGGCGTATGTCCTACGACAAGGTGACAAAGACGAGCTCGTGACGTACAGTGTCCCAAGCCATAGATATTATCATTAGATTAAACATAAGATACTTTATAAGTTGATCTCACTTAAGGACAGATATTGTCGACAGAGTGTATCTTGAATGTTCATCTTTCTTTCAAAATCGACTCTCGTCTGGTTTGTTTCGTCATCGGTTTACAGGTAACCTCCCCCCCCCCCCCCTAAAAAACAAAACAAAAGCAAAAAATGTGCTCCGAGCAAAGGTCCCAGGTCAACAACAGCATCACTTAACATTCAGGACGAGTCACCAGTCACCACGCATTTGAGTCAATAATTTAACAACTTAGAAAAAAAAAAGTAAAAAAGTAACCGACTCATTGCAGACCTGAATACGGTGAATAATGTGAAAAGAGAGCCTTTTCCAAGTCCAAGTCAAAAACTAGAATGTCGCAATTCTGGTTATTGTAGATCTAACCCTTCTTATGGGAATTATCTCCTGCCCCCCCCCCCCCCTCCCTTTCCCAAATTAATACCGTTTTCAGGCGATGGATCAGGTCATAAATGGACTCTTATTTTATTCTCTTAGTCATGTTATATTTCATTCCTTTTATATTGGTTTATGCTATACACGCATATACAGTTCAGCTTATAAAAAGTTGATAGAAATGAAACCACTGAAAACATCTGAGAAAACATTTCTACACCTGTTGAAATATTTGACATTTTATGCTCAAGATGAAATAGTCATAAAAGTTGTAAAGTCATTGTTGACATTGTTGACAAGTGGAATTTGCATGAAAGTTGTGGTTTATGTCAAGGTAAAGGTGTTGATCCATGTCATGGTGGCTTGATGGACTGGTTCTTCTCCATCCAGGTGACAAAGACTGAGTGGTGCATGGAACTGTATGTTCTAAATATACCTTTTTCACGTCAAGCATTACTACGGTAGCAACAGAATCACGGACCATAACCTACTACAATAACCATCACCACCAACACTACTACTACTTCTACTACTACTACTGCTACTACTACTACTACTACTACTACTACTACTACTACTACTACTACTACTACTACTACTACTACTACTGCTACTACTACTACCATGATGATTACTACTACTACTACTACTACCATGATGATTACTACTACTACTACTACTACTACTACTACTACTACTACTACTACTACTACTACTACTACTACTACTACTACTACTACCATGATGATTACTACTACTACTACTACTACTACTACTACTACTACTACTACTACTACTACTACTACTACTGCTGCTGCTGCTGCTACTACTACCACTAATGCTTCTCTGCTGCCTGTCTCTATATTATCATAATTTAATCTCATTTCTCATATCTTACTCCACTCTAAGTTCACTGTGAAGGTGTGTGTGTGTATGTGTGTATGTGTGAGAGAGTGTGTGTGTGTGAGTGAGTGAGTGAGTGAGAGAAATAGATAGATAGATAGAGAGAGAGAGAGAGAAAAAAAAAAAAAGAGAGAGAGAGAGAGAGAGAGAGAGAGAGAGAGAGAGAGAGAGAGAGAGAGAGAGAGAGAGAGAGAGAGAGAGAGAGAGAGAACCAAGAAATCAAGAAGTAAATATTGAAGAAAAAGTACCATTCTTCTAGTTAGATTATCAAACCAAATCTTGTTCCTGCCATCTACATCCCATCTCTTTCTTCCCATTTCCCAGGGTCTTCCACTTTAACCTGCTTGGTCCGTTCTCTCAAAGATAAACCTGACACTTCAATTAATCCTCCTCATCTAGCTACGAGGCTTATGCAAAAACACGTAACATGCACGGTAGAGGAGCACGAAAATCTGGCGACGAACCTTATGGGCGTGGTTAGGATTTACTCTAACACGTCTTAAGATCTAGTTTTTTTCCCCCAAAGGAGCAGTGATAGAGACGCAATCGGATGAGTTTCTAAATTCTGAACATTTTGACATTAAAATCCTTTATCTAATTCATTCCGACATAATATTATCTTTACGTGGTGGTGACGATAAAGGAAATTTCGTACAGACAGAAACATGTGTTGTGGGTTACTGAATTCTCAACTTGAAAAAAAAAAACCCAAACAATAAATGAAAATTAACTTTAAAAAAAATAATAAAAAAAGACAAAACTAACTTAATGAAAAATATATAGATAAATAAATATATAAATAAATTGTACATAATGTACCTATAAACTACAAGTACAACAGTTTTTTATACATTTAAACTATGTTTGTTGTTTTATTGTAGTAGTAGTAGTAGTAGTAGTAGTAGTAGTAGTAGTAGTAGTAGTAGTAGTAGTAGTAGTAGAATTAGTAGTAGTAGTAGTAGTAGTAGTAGTAGTAGTAGTAGCAGCAGCAGCAGCAGTAGTAGTAGTAGTAGTAGTAGTAGTAGTAGTAGTAGTAGTAGTAGTCGTCGTAGTCGTAGTAGTAATAGTAGCAGTAGTAGTAGTAGAAGTAGTAGTAGTAGTAGTAATAGTAGTAGTAGTAATAGTAGTTGTAGTAGCTGTTGTTGTGTCGTCGTCGTCGTTGTTCTCGTCGTTAATGTTGTTAAGGTGGGGGGGGGGGGGGGGGGGGGGTTCGGTCGTCATTATTTTGCAAGTTCGATTTCCTTTCAGTTCGAGGGAATTCTCATTTTCCTGCCACTAATTCACTAACGCCAGATTGAATTCGATAAGTGAAATTCGAACGGATTGTTTGCACAAATCGGAAATGACGCAATTTTGTTGTTTACAAACGATGAAAACACCCTTGTGTTCGACCGATTTTTTTTTTTTACAATAACGTGGTTTTATTTATTGAACGATACAGTTGCTTCAGATTTGTTTTGTTTAGCGAGTAGCTGAAATCGACCAAATGCAATATTCGAAAATAGAAAGAGATAAGCTCACTCTATTAAAATAGTAACTTATACCAGCGCATAGCTGAGTTACATTATATACAAGTCGTTATGAATAATAGTTTCAAAAATAAAACAAGTATAGGCATTTTTATAGCAAATTTCCACTCATTTATCATGCTCAGTTCGCTTCACAATGTTTCATTTAAACCCCTAGCAGGCCGCAAGGAATTCTATTTCCATTTAATACAGTACCAGTTGCATGCAAGCGTCATTATGTACTAACAAATTATCACATCATCCATCGCTGCCTGCATCCAGGTACTCATTCAGAAAGAGTTGAGTAGAGTTATAAGTGCCTTACCCAGGAACACCACGTCGGGACCAGAATTTTCCACGATTACTGTCACCCATCCGGTCACGCTTAACATTGCTTGATTTTTTGTGTGACACGATGAGCCACCGAGCCACACACACACGCACACACACACGCCCACGCACACACACACACACACACATATACACATCCCTTGGTTATGAAGGATGCATTCTTTAAATACCCCCCCCCCCCCCCAAAAAAAAAAAAAAAAAAAAAAAAAAAAAAAAAAAAAAAGTCATTTTTCTTTCATTTTTTGTGAAAGAGTACCTATCTAATTCTGCCATTCTATTTTATCATTTGGCTTATCAGTCTCAGGATCTTTGACCAGTTGCCCCCCCCCCCCCCTTCCCTCTCAATACAGCACATAACACTTTATCAATACTAGTGCCGCGCTGAAGACCGGTCTGGACCGCGGTCCGACGGTCTTTTAGCTGTGAACCGAAGACCGGTCCCAGAGGGGAAGACCGGCGCCGGTCCTCACTTCTTATCACCTTTCAACTAGTGCTGGGCGGTCCTTGCAAGGACCACGGTCCTACGGTCTCGCGCCATAGCCTACTACTTCCCCAGCGATTCGTTGCTTCGGTTGCCTATCTTCCACCAATCACCACCCATCCCACTTAATTAATCGCACCCACCCCCTTTGCCATACACTAAACGACACAGACGACCATACAGGCAGACGACCACCAACCTCCACTCCGCAAACCGCCCTTTCGTGTGTGAGATGGGGGGAACAGGAGGCGCACGCCTTGGACGATTCCATTATACGGGGTAAATTTCAAAATTTACTACACCATAATGATCGCAATGACAATGATCTATGGTGAAGGCATGACCCCTTTTCTCTAATGGGTTATTGTTTGAAATGTATGTGACTACAAAAGATGTGTGTGTTTGTGTGTGTGTGTGTGTGTGTGTGTGTGTGTGTCGAACCTAGCAAGTAGCAAATCCGATTTTTTGTTTTCTTTTGTCCATCTCTTGTCACCACTCCTTTCTATCGCAGTGTTGTCATTTAAAATAATACAATAATATTAAAATTTCGTTTGGTGTTTTTACTAATCAAATAATATGAGTTTCATTAGTTTCTTCCTTCCAAAAAACCCAGTTATAACGTCTGAATTTTAAAAAAGTCCAATAGAATATTTGGGGACCCCGATAGCTCAGTTGATAGAGCACTCTCTTTATACGCAAAGGGCCAGAGATCGATCGCGGGTGCAGTCGATTTTTTTCTGAATCCCTGTCTACTCAGCAATGAATGGGTAGCTGAGTTTATTAGATCTGGTGAAAGTCACCATCGACCCCTCTTATCACCTCATCCACCCCCTCTTATTATAACTTCACGTCTCTCTCTTACTCTTCAATGCTCGCTGCCCTCTAATGTGTGTGTGTGTGGGGGGGGGGGGGGGGGGGGGGGGTAGGAGTTGCGTGTGTGTATCAACGCCACGAACAACTCGATCAACGCCTTGGGCGATGCCATTATCTCCGTTAATGGGGATAAATTTCAAATTTTATTAAATTATCGAAGTAACAATGAAGTACGGTGAGCAAATAAAGAAGGCATCACCCTCTTCTCTAATTAGGTTACAATTTGAAATGAGTGTGACTACTCCGTGTGTTTTACTCCTGTAGGCCACGGTTTTCATCGTGTAGCGGTCTTTAACGGTTCAAGAATGAACGATCCCACGCTCTCAAAGGTCAAACCGGTTCGAATTTCCAACAGTCTCTCAGGAATGTTCAATGTCGAAAAGGACCGGTCCTAGGACCGGTCCTTGCGGTCTTCATTTCCCAAGGACCGTAGGACCGTGGTCCTTAAGCTTGCCAAGGACCGCCCCGCACTAATCAATACCTCTCATGTCATGTGAACCGGAGACTACAGTATCGTCTTGTAATGTGAAACAAATAAATGGATGGTTGCTGCTTAGGCTTATCAGTGACACAATGGACGCAAGGATAGATGTGAAGGGGGTGGGAGTAGGGGGTAGGTGGAGATAGAGTGAGTGAGGCAAGATATCTAGGGAGTGGGATATTGTTATTGAGTTGTTGTTTTTTTTTAATAGCACAATATCCACTAAACGTGCTCAAAGCGCTTTAAATTACGTTGAGAGTGAAGCAGGACGATGGAGCATTAGCACTCAAATGGATAGATAGATAGATAGATAGATAGATAGATAGATAGATAGATAGATAGATAGATAGATAGATAGATAGATGGATAGATAGATAGATCGATAGATAGATTGATAGATAGATTGATAGATAGATAGATAGATAGATAGATAGATAGATAGATAGATAGAGAGAGAGAGAGAGAGAGAGAGAGAGAGAGAGAGAGAGAGAGAGAATTAGCTCGACCAGTCTCCCTTAATTCTCTCTCCTTACCGGCCATTTTCCAGATTTCCCCAAAACGTCACACAAAACCTATACAAATTAAAAAAAAAAAAGATTTATTTCAGTCCTACACAAAATCCCGTTAGTTCTTGCTATATATTTTTATTTGCTAAACGAACTCTTCAACACAGTGTTAACATACTTTAACTATACCAACCATTTTGGTTAAAATATTATGATGTACAAAAGAAATTAGAATGACAAAAACATTGGCTGCATCAAAACAAATGTGACGACTTTTCTATGGGTGGTAAGGAGGGGGTTAACAACACACCCTCCCCACTAAAGTAGAGAAAAACCCAAAGTAAACGGCAAAGAAAGTCATGTAGTCCATTCTATAGGACATTAAATAAATATTGACAAAGAACATAACACTTTATCAATACTAACATCATGTTGGCCTAAGACAACAGTAGCGTTTGTTATAGACTAGTAGCGTCTTGTTGTGTTAGACAAGTATGATATAAAAGGGTGTTTGCTTCATTGGCCTATCAATGACAAGTGGACGCAAGGATAGATGGGGTTGGTTTGGGGGGGGGGGGGGGGGGTTGAGGAGGGGAGATGGAGTGAGTGTTAGACAAGCGTTTATATTATATTATGGTATTGATGCTTTGCGGCCACAGGACACAAGCCAACACACAAAACTATTTCTTAAACGTTTTTAGTCTGATTAATATATTTTATTGAGAACTAATCACGCAATTGGCGGATTAAATATTAACGGAGAGCTGAGTGACGTCATTCAACCTATCAAGGATGTTTGTTGCATCGGCTTATCAATGACAAATGTACGTAAGGATAAGGGAGAGAGAGAGAGAGAGAGAGAGAGAGAGAGGGAGAGAGGGAGAGAGAGAGAGAGAGGGAGAGAGAGAGAGAGAGGAGAGAGAGAGAGAGAGGGAGAGAGAGAGAGAGAGAGGAGGAGGGAGAGGAGAAAGAGAGAGAGAGAGAGAGAGAGAAGAGAGAAGAAGAGGAGAGAGAGAGGAGAGAGAGAAGAGAAGAGAGAGAGAAGAGAGAGAAGAGAGAGAGAGAGAGAGAGAGAGAGAGAAGAGAGAGAAGAGAGAGAGAAGAGAGAGAGAAAGAGAGAGAGAAAGAGAGAAAGAAAGAGAGAGAGAGAAGAGAGAAAGAAAGAGAGAGAGAGAGAGAGAAAGAGAGAAGAGAAAGAAGAGAGAGAGAGAGAGAGAGAGAGAGAGAGAGAGAGAGAGAGAGAGAGAGAGAGAGAGAGAGCGTTTCAAGTGTATGGTAAAAGCTGTTCGTTGATTGTAATGGCTTATCAATGACAAATGAACGTAAGGATAAGGGAGAGAGAGAGAGAGAGAGAGAGAGAGAGAGAGAGAGAGAGAGAGAGAGAGAGCGTTTCAAGTGTATGGTAAAAGCTGTTCGTTGATTGTAATGGCTTATCAATGACAAATATGGACGTAAGGATAAGGGAGAGAGAGAAAGAGAGAAAGAAAGAAAGAGAGAGAGAGAGAGAGAGAGAGAGAGAGAGAGAGAGAGAGAGAGAGAGAGAGAGAGAGAGAGAGAGAGAGCGTTTCAAGTGTATGGTAAAAGCTGTTCGTTGATTGTAATGGCTTATCAATGACAAATGGACGTAAGGACAGGTTGAGAGATAGCGTGAGAAGGGGGGGGGGGGGGGGGGGGGGGGAGAGATAAAGAATAGATAGGGATATCTTAAGAATAGGTGCAGTGGGGGAAAATAAAAAAAAAAAGGGGGGGGGGAGGGGGGGGAGGGGGTTGCATTTACAGCCACCGTAGATAGGTTAATAAATAGATGGATAGATAGAATGACGAGTGGGTGGATGGGCAGGTAGATCGGTAGATAGATAGATAGATAGATAGATAGATAGATAGATAGATAGATAGATAGATAGATAGATAGATAGATAGATAGATAGATAGATAGATAGATAGATAGATAGATAGATAGATAGATAGATAGATAGATAGATAGATAGATAGATAGATAGATAGATAGACGGATAGATAGATAGACAGGATGAAGAATATATAGAGAGAGCTAGATAGAGGGAGAGAGACAGAGAAATAGAGAAGGGAGAGAGGGAGAAAGAGAGAGAGAGAGAGAGAGAGAGAGAGAGAGAGAGAGAGAGAGAGAGAGAGAGAGAGAGAGAGAGAGAGAGAGAGAGAGAGAAACTTCGCTGAATCTTGTTGTCTTTAATTAATCAATTTTCAGGAACTATGTGCGGCTATGTGGTCTTGTGTTTTGACACGCCCTTTGGGATTGGAAGGTCCTGGGTTCGAGCCTCGCTCGGCGCAGAGTTGAGTCTTCGGAAAAGGCTCTTTACTCATATTATCTCACCGTACTCAGGTGTAAAATGAGTACCTGGCCATTAATAACGTTGCCTCTGTCTGAAACTTGTAACATCGGCTAATAGGCGCCATGTCTCGTCCTACAAGCTGTTGATCAGGGGCCCCTTGTACAGCGCTTTGAACATATTTTGTGGACTTACGCTACATAATGGCTCAGTTCAAGTTATTACTTTTAAAATATATTCCATAATAAAACTCAAAATATATTTAATTTAAATGCCAGCTGTAAATTAAAGCCTAAATGTCTCTTAATTTCGTACTTAGATTGTTTTTTGTTTTTTTGTATTTTTTTGTTGTTGTTTTTTGTTTTGTTTGTTGTTGTTTTATTTGTATTTTTTTTTTGTTCCCCAAAAATACCAAAATACAAGAAACCCTAAAATAGAATTTAAAATGTAATGAAAACAACCACCACCACACACACACACACACACACACACAAACACACACACACACACACACAAAATAACAGATAACAAGGAAATTTGGGTTACACCCTCCACCTTCTTTTGATATAAAAGTCCCAAAAACTGGTACAAGTATCAACACAAACCAATGTTTCACTGATAAAATTATGGTTATCCGGCATCCTAAAACGTAGATTTGCACGTACGTAGATGCGAGGCGGTTTCCCTATAATCAGCATACTTATCTATTTTTTTCCCCTAGAAATGTTTTTCTGTCAGTGACTGTGCCCGATGACTTACTTTTCAATGTTCGTGACCGTTGACTTCTTTGTATATATGTTATTTATTTTCTTTCCTGTAAAATGATTTGCATGTGTGTATATTCTATTATGGTCAAGGTATTATTTATTTATTCACATATCTATTTATCTATGTTAAACGCTCAATATAAGAAGCAAATGTTTTCTGCTCAAAATGTAAAAAGAATTTGTTCAAGTTCTCATGAGTCTCCTGTTTGTTGTTCTTGTTGTTGTTGTTAATGGTGTTGATGTTTTTGTTGTTATTGTTGTTATTGTTGTTTTTGTTGAAGCTTTGTTGTAATTTTTGTTGTTGATGTTGTTATTGTTGTTACTGATGTTGTTGATATTGTTGTTGTTTTTGGTGGGGTATTTTCGTTGTTGCTATTATTGATTTTGTTGTTATTGGGTTTTTTGCTGTTGATGTTGATATTGAGGGGGGGGGGGGGGGGTTTGTCCTTGGTATTGCTTTTCTTGTTAATGCTGTTGTTGTCTATGTTGTTGTTGTTAGTTTTATTGTTGTTATTTTTATTGTTTTTGATGTTGTTGCTGTTGTTGTTGATGTCGTTGTTTTTGTTATTGTTATTGATTTTGTTGTTGATGTAGTAGCTTATGATGTTTTTATATTAGTTATTGTTGTTTCTATTCCAAAGACCTTTGAGTAGGAGCTCTTCGGTCTAATATCATGTGCGAGTTTGTAGAATTTGTGTCAGTGTGTGTGTGTGTGTGTGTGTGTGTGTGTGTCAGTTTGTCTGTTGTACTGTTGAGCCCTTTTTTTTTTTACAGTATTGAGGAATGAAAGGAAAAGATATTATACCTTCTCTTGAAAGCCTCCCTTCTTGAGTTGTAGCCGCAAGTGCTAGTGACTGGTATGCCTTGTATGTTAGTTCTAGAGATAGGAATGAAGTAGGACCGGCGATTTATAGGGAAGAAAGTACGCATCTGAGTACTCTATGTCGGATAAAATGATTTACTGAGTGTTCCTAAGCAAGACAAGACGATAAAACATAGTTCAGTAGCTGGTGCTTGAGCATATGTTTATATCATAAAAAGGTGTAGAATTTTGTACCAAACGAAATAAAGATACAAAGCTACTAAGGAAAGAAGAATGATGATAAAACAAGACCGGTACTTTATTCTTCTGCTACGCGTTTGTGACCAGCCGTCTCTATATAAAGATCTGAACAAATTATGAAAAGTGCCGAACAAAGCAAGAAAGAAAAATACAAGAAAAATAAAAGACCCATAAAATCAGTCTCCCTTGACTGGGGATCGAACCTCAGACCTTCTGATTACCTGTCAGACCATCACACTACATAGGCTCCCGGTAGTTGGGACAATTTTAATACCTATAGTCTTCACAAGGGTAAGCGTGCCTGCAGTCTAGTTTCTTAATTTGATATCGTCTCTATGCAGTATAATGTCGGGATGAATCAGATCCCTAAAATTGAGGTGCACTTTTTTGCAGGTTCAACACCCGGAAATCGTTATGGAACATTATTGTAAGGGAAATACTCTCAAACCACATCAAAATATTTTCAATCACAACAATTCTGAATCAAGCATATAATTGCGTTCCGTTATCAGATCTGCAAATATGTACACTTTGCCTAACATGAATTAAGAATTGAAATGATACATTTTTATACTTATTGCGATGTAAGAACTGGTATTTCCATTCCAACATAATAAGCATAGAAATTCAACCCAAGTTTCATATGCCTGGCTGTAAATCAAATTTTCTGCACCTCGTTCATGCCGAAATCATACCGTTTCCAGACGGTGGTTTACATTTACCAACCGCCTTTAAACACATAAGAAAACATTTCTTTCATTTTCATTGCTTTGCGAGAAGAGAGCTTAAGTATTTTTTGGACTAACAGATTTCGAAGATTTGAATTTTTAAAGAAGGATAGAAAAAATAAATGATAAATAAAAGGCTTCTAAATCCGCCCAACAGCAAAGTCACATGAATCGTTGAGATATAAATATATCTACATATGTTTACGACCAATGGGTTTAAATCGACGTGAACGTATTTGCAGGTCTGATAACCCAAACTGTTTTGGTCTCATTGTTGTAATTGAAATACATACTCTCAAACCGACTCAAAATATTGTCCATTACAACAAAGATAAATCGGGCCTAGAATTGCGTTCGGTGACCAGACCTGCAAACATGTGCACCTTGGTTTGAATAATTTGAAATTAAACAAAACGTTAAAAATTAATTGTTTCAAGATACATCAAACGCCAAACACATAATTGGAATCCTTTGTACCAAGCTGATAGTTACTTTCTTTAAAGTGTTAAACTTCTCTTATTTCTTTACTTCCTACATTAGCGAATTTTGACAGTCCTTCAACCCGACACTTCGATGTCTTGCTCCCAGTCTTCGGGGACTTGACTTTGGGCATTCATTTTAAGACTAACCGTTATCAGGTTCCACGATTTGCAGGAACCAAAAACAACGTTGAACAGTGGCGGTCCCAAAAAAAAATAGGTCAGTAGGTCAAGAACATTACAAGAAAACATTAGTTCAAGGGTTACAAGATTACAAAGAATTAAAGATATAACATTACGCTCGTCCGAACACCCACCGGTCTATAAAATATCATCAACGGTACAATGTTAAAAATAAATTCGAGAAAAATCCAAGTCCACAAAAATGTCGACGACATAAATCTGAAGAAATGGCCGACATAAATCTGAACAAGTGAACGCCCCTTGTCGAGTCGCGTCGTTCACCTCCGGTGCTTTTTGATGTTCGGAGGTGCTTTTCTCGCCACGACGTCGACCTCGGTGTGCAATTTCCACTGATCTATGGGGTTGGGTCGATTCGATCAGGCAATATCACACCCGGTCTTATTCCTTGTTTTCAAATATTTTTACGGTGTGTTTGAGTGCAGCCCATTATTGTTACTGTATCTGTATCTATCTATCTGTCTGTCTGTCTGTCTGTCTATTTTTTTGTCTTTGTGTGTCTCTGTAGCCCTATTTCCACTGACCTTAGTCAATTTCTATTATCATTGGTTTCATTTTAGACTGTATAAGTGACCAATATGGTGGAATGGATAAGGCATTGCGACTACAGTAGGTTCGAATCCCTCTGTCAATTCCTCATTGTTTTTCGCTAAATAATGAAGATGAATTTTTTAAAGTGTCCTTCAGAGCCATTTGACCCACGGAAACGGGAGCTTATCCCGGTTTCTATCGCGTGAAACGGACAATAGCAATTATCTGCTACTCTTTGGATAGGGCGCTATTCTATCACAAAGTACTTTCCACAAGATCTAACAGACTCAGGTACCCAACCACTGTTGGGTGGACATCTGGGGGTTAAGAATATGAAATCTCCGACTTTCCAGTATTGGAACTCAGTCCGTTTGCGCGTGATGCGAGTGCTCTAATAACTGAGCTATTGGGGTTCCCTGAAGATGACTTAAGGGACTTTTAATAGGGAGTCTAAATGTCGGTCTTTATATTTCTCTGGGACAATACTTCAACTGAACAGGGTCTGTTTATTTTGTCTGTTTTTAAAGAGGTAAATTAACTATTGCGACGCGTTTAGGTCATAATTTGTTTTCTTCTGGTCCCTTGTACCATCTGTCATAATTGACATAATTTGCCCTGAGTTTCATGACATGGACTCAAAAGTAGTCGTTGAATAGGGTTTTAACAAAAATTTCCTCCTTGTATTGTGTACGGCTTTGTATGGTCTTTTGGTATGGAAGGAATGAAATTAACGTCACTCAGATCGTTGTTATTGTTTTAGACAGCCATTTTAGTGATAGTTCTCATTATATTATATTAATCAGACTATAAACTTTCTAGCTTACACATGATTTTGTGTGTTGGTACATTATGACCGGCTTGTGGATAGTGTGAGTACTTTACAGAAATGCATAGCATCAATAACACTCGACCACAGACTCCTCTATAAATGATAAGGTACGAGGGTCACTATATATAATACGTTTCTGGAATCAGGTAATGGGAATAATGGCATTACCATCAAAATTTCACAGCATCTCAATATACTCTCCTTGAGCTTGGATGCAAAATTTCATCGTCTTAAACCAGGAATCAAAGCAGTTTTGCCACATTTCTGGTAGTGTGGCTGAAATTTCATCTTCAAATGCCCTTATAGTATCTTCAGGTGTCCCAAATTTAATCCCATGGAGTATTTCCTTGACAAATGGGAACATAAAGAAGTCACATGGGGCAGGTCGGGAGAATAGAGGGCGGGTTAGGAATTGGTTTTAGTCAAGAGCTGTACTGTTGCAATTGCTGTGTGAGCACATGCCATAGCAACCCCCTCGTGCCTGTCTTTGGACGCCGTTTTTTTCTTCACTTCTCTAAAGCTGTCGTAATGCAGTAGTTAACATAACAATCTGAGATAACCGTGTGTCTGTCTTGGAGTGGTACTGTGGCGATGAAACCTTTTAAATTGAAAAAGCTAGCGGCCATTTGCTTTCCATCGTTGCGCGATCGCTTGAATTTCAGAGGTGGATACTCACCAGGAAAGAGCCACACTTTAGACTTTAGAGCCATTTTGCATCACCAGTCACGATGGTGGGTTCCACATTTCTAGATCAACCTTCATCGAACTGTTGAGGCTTAGGGCTGCAAAATTGAACATATTGTTGTTCTTGTTCATCGGTGAGTTGGTGAGACACCCGTCGACCGGACACCTTGTGGCAGTGAAGGCATTCGTACAGTATCTTCTCGACACTGACTGGGTGATGAAATGCCCAATGAATGCTCTATCTCATGATATGCAATACGTGAATCCTTTTCAATCATAGACTTTGTGGCAGACACTGCCTTTTCCATTACAGCACATGAAAGTGAACCTTTACGGTCATCATCTTTGAGGGATAGCCTAACTCTTTTAAATTGACCAAACCAGAAATAAATTTGAGATTGTGATGGAGCAGATTCCAAAAATAGATTGTGCAAAGGTGAATAACAAACTGATACATTTGACATTTTCAAAAAGTAGTAATAGACGTCTATATCATGTTCGAAAATCACGTCTACTGACCCCATTGTTGTTGACACAATTAATGGGATATGACGTCACATATTCGTTTATTGTGCTCAAAATTGTGCACATAAATGAATGAAAATTTGCGGGAATTTCCACTAAAGGAGGCTTTATTGTTTGCAAAAAGAATTATAGACTATATTAACTGCTTCTACCCGATTCCGGAAACTTATCTAGTGACCATCGTAGACTTATGTGTATTCAAGACCCTGGCTAGAGTTGTCCATGCGATGCATACGGCCCGAATTGAGTGCATAGAAAAGGCTTTTTCTTCCATTTTTCATCCTCTCCAAGAAAATGAATACATGGCCAGGAACGGAATTGCCTCTAGAACTCTTAAATGATACCGCCTTCCAGGCATCATATCTCGACCTACAAGTTAACTGTTAATGGGACTCCTTGTAAAGCAATTCGAGAAATTTACGTTGATACATATTAAAAGCTAATTTTTTTGTTGAAAAAAATTAAATATGCTTTTTTAATGTTTTAAGCAACGATAATAGCGTTCTGGGTTGTTGATTTTCATGGATTTTTTTTCCTTATATTTTTTTTCCTTTTTTTTCTTTTTCATTTTTTCCCTTATATTTTCTGTTTCATTTCTGTTTTTTCCCTTTACCTTTTCTTTTTCTTTTTGTTAAAGGGTTCTTTTTTTTGTTTTGTCTTAATTCTCTTATACTTCTTACTCCCCTGTCGCTACCTTGTTGTTTTATGTGTGATGCCCCTTGCTCTTCGTTTTTTTAAAAAGTCATTATTCTGGAAAAGAAATTTTTTCTACCACAGCTGCATAGTTATATGTTTTTCCTTTACATTCCTTGTGAGCTGTCAATTTGTACAAATTAAGCGGTAGTCGAATATTCCCAAAGCTGGGATGTTTTCCTAGACGGTGACTTGTCTATCAACATGAAACATTAGGCCCGAGGGTAATCGACTACAAATGGTTTGCCACTAATCAAGTACCCAGACTCTCCAGGGATGAGTTACTATGATAATTGTTTGTCCAGTTACTATTATCGATAGATCTGCACGTCGACTAGGAGGCAGTTTCTCTCAAATGGACCAAAACCAGCGGGAAGTTGAGAAAGATCTGTGGATACAACAGACAACCGAATCACACGGCAATATGGGAGCGGTTTCAGATCCGGAGAAAGTCAAACTTTTTTTTCTGACCTTTCAGTCCACAAAGAGCTGATTTGATAACTAGGGTTGTTACATCTGAAAGAAGTAATTTGCTGTAGATAGGCGACCTATCTTAAGGGTAGGAAGAAATACGCTTCAACAGTCGTAACGTCACTTCCCTCGTAATGACGCATGGTAACTTAGTAACTGGCTCTAAACTACCGGAACAATGGCGGACGTCCTTATGAAATATTTCTCCGACGAGCATAAAAGCGTATCCAGAGGAAAAAAAACCCCAACATAAATCTGATCATGTTTTGACTTTTACACATTCTGAACCCAAGACATGAAAAGTTCTAGCCAGCATGAAGAATAAAAAGTACAGATTTTCTTTGTTTAGAGCCACTATGGCCGCCGTTGCTGGGCGACGTGACATCAGACTATTGAATCCAATTGTTACTCTTTACGTGACAGAAACCATTATAAAATTCTGACGACTCAATTTGTCTAATTGTGTCTCTAAGGTACTACCTTAGAAAGCAACTTTTTACATAAATTGTGTTTTTTTTAAATTTGACGTTTTAACTTTTGTGTAAAAGGCTTTAGATATCGAAAGCTAATTGAAACTAATTCTCTCTCTCTCTCTCTCTCTCTCTCTCTCTCTCTCTCTCTCTCTCTCTCTCTCTCTCTCTTCTATCTATCTATCTTTATTATATATATATATATATATATATTATATATATATATATATATATATATATATATTCATTGCATTTCGTGCATTTTATTGCACACACTTATCTTCGATTTATGTCTATTCACAATATATTTTTTTTTGCTCCTGGTGATTTAAATATATATATATATATATATATATATATATATATATATATATATATATATATATATATATATATATATTACTTTTGATTTTTACGAACATTTCACCATTTCTTGGAGATATTTTGTTTAAAATGTACTCTCTGTTTCGTTTAGGTATCAAACAGTCTCTCTGTTTAGACAGGAGTGACAATCGCTTATGGTTATTAGATACACAAAGATACAAACAGTTTTTCAACACCGATGTAATATAATTTGAAACTGCACGCCGATGTGTCAAGCTTTAATGTTCAATGTTCAAGATACTCTGATAGATACTCTGCGGTTTTCGAACCTTTATAGAGAGAAAGATAAAGTGAGTAAATGTGACTCCCATATAAGGGAACATAACAAACCAAACAACGTTTCGGCCCTTTTCCTTCGTCATGAGACAAACAACAAAACACAAAAATTATGTAAGGTTACAAAATATCACATTTTATCAAATGTGGGAATAATGTGACAAAATGTGATATTTTGTAACTTTACATACTTGTGTTTTGTTGTTTGTCTCCTGACAATGGCCCGGCCAAGGGCCGAAACGTTGTTTGGATTGTGTTGTTCCCTTATATATGAGTCCCATTTACTCAGTTTATCTTTCTCTCCATTTCATTGCTTCATTTAGGCACCTCTAGTTTTTTGGTTTCGAATCTTTACATGAAACACATTTGGGAGTGCCAGTGGGCGACTTCAATATTTCCACCATTCTAATCTCGATTCTAATATTCTTTCACTTTGGGTAACGTTTCTGTTTCAAATTTATTGGTAGGATTTCAGATAGACTCGTTAACTCTCCAATTAATCATTGTCATTTTAAAAATGCTTTTAATGTTCAGTCAAAACTTGAAATGTAATGTTTGAATGGGACTCGTCGTGCACCATTCATTGCATAGTGCACTTTACTTTAACAGAGCCACAATAAGCAAGAAATTATAGCAAGATACAACGCACACAAACAGGCGCATGCGCGCGCGTACACACACACACACACACACACACACATACACACACACACTGACAAACGCACACGATAACAATAAGAAGAAAAAAGCAAAACAAACAAACAAAAAACAAAAAACAAACAGCAAATACAACCAAACCAAGAGAAAATGAAAATAAATCAACCAAAATCAGAAAAAATCCCCCCCCCCCCCCCAAATAATAAATGAAAATGAAACAAACACAAAGACAAAAATTTTAAAAAACAAAAACAAATAAACACACAGACATACCCCCCCCCCCCCCCCCACCCCACCTTCTCCACCACCCCTCCCCCACACACACCCGCAGTACCCCTATTTTCATTGTTAAGTTTTCTTAATCTTATCCTATTTCCTTGCAAAATACGTAAATAATAATATTGTCTTACACTGTTTCCCTGGAACAATCTCAACTCTTTCTGATGCTTTAACATTTATCCTGGCTTTAAAAAAGACAACAAAGCCATAAATATAGAATCTCCCTGCTCTCCTAACCGATAACGTCACAATAATAGAAATGTTATGGGAGAACCCCAATCCTCTTTAATCTTAGCCACGGCGCTCTCCAACTCCCAAGGTCCCCGAGCTTTAATCTTTTCTATGTAAAAACTTTCTAGTCTACAAGCAGGAGACAATGGGTCCCGGAATCCAATTATCTACAAATGGCTTGTGCGCGAGGCCAATAAACAAAGATCTCGTTCCCTCGCCGACCTGTGATGGGTTTCAATTAAGAATTCTAACTTGCTTTTTTTCCCACAAATAGCTATCACAGATCAGGATTGCCAGGTTCTCTTTTCCAGTGCCGAAACTTTTTTAATACAGTGTCTTTTTGGGGGTTTTAAAAATAATTTACTGGAAGCTCTTTGACATGGACAAATAAGATTTAATCCTTTTTTTTTTTTTTGGGGGGGGGGGGGTTTTTTTTTTTTTCTTCTTCTTTGTTATTGTTGTTTTTGTGGGGGTTTTTTACAATACCATGTTGGCATTTTCAATGATTTTTGTTTTTGGCATTTTATGCAAAAGACAACAGGCAACCCTTTGACCTATCTATGTCTTCTGGGAGGATAAAGTAAGTGCAATGATGATTATTTTTCTGTGTAGACAATGTTCAATGTAGACAATTGGATTGGCGAGGAGGTCTCTTTTGACGAGGTGGATAGAATGGGAAAGGCTAGAGCGAGATGAGTCAAATATAGATTGGGGTTTGTTTGAATCACAGGGCAATGCCTATGTAATGGCAATGTAATCATTTTGATATTGTCCGGATGTGAAATTATTTTTGTTTTGTCGCTTTGAATACGAACAGAAAAAAAGATTTGATTTATCATATTGTATCATAATATATAAAGGGGAAGGAGGGGGTCGAGTAGTTAATTAAGGCACAACACTGTTGTCCAAAGGGCCCCAGGTTCAAGCCCCCGCTTCAAGCAATTTTTTGAATTTTTTTCCTTGGGAAACATGATTGCCCTCAATTTGCTCACTTTGGACAACATTGGTGCTTCCTGGAGAAATCAGACATTTGTTTGATGAATACCTAGTCGATGGTATCTAAAGATGCCCCATGCGGAAGGGCGGAAGTTTCTCTCATATTATGTTAAATCATGTAAAGAGCTATTTAGGCCAACTAACCTTTGACTATCTTGTGCATTCAAATTAAATCATAATCATCCATTCTAATAACTAATCATTTACCAAGCATTACTTTGAGTCGGTCCACAGGAACAGCATTTTTCGTTTCATTTGACACAGTTGGAAAGTTCGGTTTATTTTTTAAAAATCCATTTATGCTAGTTTTGTATCTGTCAATAACGATTTTGAACCGGTCTCCTTTGGTAATTTTTATACTTGAAGATGAAATGAAAAAAAAAAAAATCCCATAAATCCGAAGTTTTTGAGTAAGTCAACCACGTGATGGATTAATTAATGCAATTCCGACCCACCAGCGGTATCATGTCGTAATGTACTGATTGGTAAATATAGCCACAACTATTGTGGAACTTCTGTTCTACTCTTTAAGGTGAAGAATAATTAATACAATTTCTTATAATTGTAAAAATCTCAAAGTTCGTATATTTTTTTTATCATTTTGATTCTAAATTCACTGTTCAAGTTGATATATCATTTCCCAAAATAATATTGTTTTAATACGATGAGTCACAAGAGGTCTCTCCGAATTCTATACTTAAGACTAGGTAAGTCAGAATATTTTGACCTATCATTATATAATGCAAGACTAGATTGTAGAGGCTAGAATAAGAGGAGTCAAAAATAGGTTGGGATACCACAGGGCACTTTAATCATTTGCAAATGTGCCTCAAAACTCCAATGTTTCCGGGTAAAAAGTAGACATAGAAAAAAAAGGCTTAAATGAAAATGGATAGAAATAAATGACGCTTAGTAATTTTTCGCGGTCAGATCTTTTTACTTATTTTTAATTCAAACAAATCTATTTAAGCAGCCCTTTATCTATTTCGTTTGAACGACAGACGGTTCTTTCAATAATATAACTATAACAAAGCGACCGTTTATTAACATCAATTGTTTAAGTCATAAATCACTTTTCTCTAACTGGTTTGTCCAGACATACTACAAGTTTGAGAACGATGGATCACGTATTATAGAAGCCATTGCCACACAATGGGAGGTTTTAAATTCTCACAATCTGAAATAACAATCTTATTTTATATTCTCGAATTAACAATTTAATTGTTTTTTCACACTTGAATGGAGACGGCGTGTGGTGAAAGATATATGGCTATGGAATTTCCACGACAGGACATGCTGATATCGAAACACGCTTTGGGAAAAATAAAAAAAGGCCCCATAGAAACAAGGAAGAAAATATAAAATGGAAATAAAAGAATGCGTAGAGGAAGAATGTGTGAGTTGTTTAATATAATACACGAGACAAAGAAAATGAATACTATTAATAAATAGAATAAAAGTAATCATTTTGGCACGATGATGATGATGATGATGATGATGATGACGACGACGATGATGATGATAATGATGATGATGATGATTATCATCATCATCGTCGTCGTCATCATCATCATCATCATCATCATCGTCGTCGTCATCATCATATCATCATCCCATCATCATCATCATCATCGCGTATCACATCATCATCTCTATCGTCGTCATCATCATCATCATCATCATCATCATCGTCGTCGTCGTCATCCTAATCATCAACAAATTGTTAATGCCATCAAACTTTGTTTTGGTGTTATCTGAAGAGGGATTTTAACAAAAAGATTTTCCTAACGCATATGTTGACTATATTATCCCAATTACTTATTTTATTTCTCCATATTTATAATTTTTGACGACAACGTTGGGGGGTGTGGGGGGGTATGTGGAGAGGGGGGGGGGGTAGAGGGGGGGGAGAGGAGGGCGAAGTGGCCGAGTGGTTAAGTCATTGCACTATGACTCCCAGATCCCGAGTTCGATCTCTGGTTCAGAATATGGGTGACTCGTGTTGGCATCAGACTTTTGTTTGATGAGCTATATTCCTTCATGGGATTTGTGGGCCACGATCACGATACCACGGGGAAGGGTGCATTTATTTATTTATTTATTTATTTATTTATTTATTTATTTATTTATTTTTAATGGAGAGAGAGAGAGAGAGAGAGAGAGAGAGAGAGAGAGAGAGAGAGAGAGAGAGAGAGAGAGAGCTCCAGAACGTGTTTGCTCAAAGATCAATTGGATTCAATAGTCTGATTTCACGTCGCCCAGCAACGGCGGCCATCGTGGTTCTAAACAATGCAAATATGTACTTTTATTCTTCATGCTGGCTAGAACTTTTCATATGTCTTGTGATCAGAATGTGTAAAAGTCAAAACATGATCAGATTTATAATGGTTTTTTTCCTCTGGATACGCTCTTATGCTCGTCGGAGAAATTTTTCACAAGGGCGTCCGCCATTGTTCCGATAGTTTAGAGCCAGTTACTAAGTTACTGTGCGTCAATACGAGGGAAGTGACGTTACGACTGTTGAAGCGTATTCATTCTGAGTTCTAAAAATACAAGAGTTAGCATGACACCGATTTGATGGTTGCTTATGTGTGCCACTCTTATAAAATATACAAGCTTTTTTTGTACATTGGGTAATCCTGGAGTCCGGATTGCTCAGTTGTTAGAGAACTCGCTTTCAAGCAAAGAGGCCGAGATAGATCGATCCTGTGAATTCAAGATTTTTTTTTGGACCCCATGTCCACTCACCCAGCAATGACTGAGTAGCTGGGTTTTTTAGATCTGAATTAAAAGTACTTTGGGATTGGTATTGTCCGTTTCACGCTATAGAAACCGGGATACATTTCGGCGCTGAAGGATTAGATAATCATATTTAACACGATTTTACTTTTCATGGAACATGAAATATAAAATTGTTACAATGAATGACATAATCAGTAGGATGGTGAAAAGGTTTGAACTGAGATATTGCCAAGTTTAGTTAGAAGGTCAATTTTGATCTAAAAAGAGCTCTTGTCATAAATTATTAAATCAATCATTTTTGTTCATCTTCCGGAAATATCAAAGCTTAATTTCACTTCTAAATATTTTTTTTACAGCTAGTCAAGTTGAAAAAGTATGAAATAATTTGATAAAAGTTGCTGAGTACCTTTTCCATACATCTGACGATAACTTCACGAAAAATCACTCGATTTACTTCAGATAAAGATTAAAATGCTCTGGGGAGCATATTCTTTCAAAAAATGCAAAATAAATAAATAATATATTATGCAAATCCAAATTGTTCACCTTCCGACTGATTATGTCATGCACTGGCACAATCATTATTCGCGACTCAGTTGCACATTGTCAATGATGTCACATTGAGTTGGTGTTCCTTGTAGAGAGGGTATGTGTTTGACGCCATTCCGACGAAGCGATCAGTTCTTTTAAAATTCTCATCAACAATTAAATGATAATATCATAAGCCTTTAACCTTTAGCCGTGCGGCTATGTGGTCTAGTGGTATGCCACTCGCTTTCGGATCGGAAGGTCCTGGGTTCGATCCTCGCTCAGCGCATAGTTGAGTCCTTGGAAAAGGCTCCTTACATTCTTTCACCGTACTCTGGTGTAAAATGAGTACCTGGCCGTTAGCAGCGTTATCTCTGTCCGAAAAATATGTAATATCGCCTAACAGGCGTCATGACACGTCCTGCACGTTACGTGTTGCTGTTGGCTAGGGACCCCTTGTAAAGTACTTTGAGCACGTTTAGTAGATATTGCGCTATATAAAAGCTCACTTTTTTAATAGCCTTTGCCGTGTGTTGATTACTATTTTCTCGGTAGGTAGATCTGATTTTCATTTTACTTAAACGAACATCTCTATACTAAAATAAACACACAAATGTAATTTTTCTCAGACTACGTCGTGTTGGACCGACGTAAAATTGTTTACTGGTCTGATAATCCGAATTGTCATGGTTTCATTATTTTAATGGAAAAACTGTTAAAAAACCAATGTGGATTCATTTTCAAGTCTGATAGCCCAGATTTTGTGGCCTCATTGATTAAATGAAAATACTCTCAAACGAACGCTTTCCTATTTCCAAGTCATGATATTTGATAACATAATATGATATTTGTTATGGCTTCATTGTTGACACGACAGACTTTCAAACCAACACAAAATAAATATTGCCCATTGTCACAATGCTAAAACAGGCCCGTAATTACGTTCAGTTATCAGACCTGCAAATATAATATACACGTAGTTTTGGAGGTAACATCGTAATAACCTATTTGACTCTAAGTCGTACATTAATGTTTTCTCATTCCTTACATGTTATTTACTAAGCCGTACCTTGTACCTTGATTACGTGGTGACTGTCACAGTGACCACATCCTGGTGTGTGTGTGTGTGTGTGTGTGTGTGTGTGTGTGTGTGTCTGTGTGTGTGCTTATATATATATAAATTTTTTTTTAAAGTATCCAAATATTATTATTATTATTATTATTATTATTATTATTATTATTATTATTATTATTATTATTATTATTATTATTATTTTTGTTATTATTATTATTATTTATTATTATTATTATTATTATTATTATTATTATTATTATTATTATTATTATTATTATTATTATTATTATTATATTATTATTATTATCATCATCATCATCATCATCATCATCATTATTATTATTATTATTATTATTATTATTATTATTATTATTATTATTATTATTATTATTATTATTATTATTATTATTATTATCATTATTATTATTATTATTATTATTATAATTATAATAAATTATTATTATTATTATCGTTTTTAGTATTATTAGCATCATCATCATCATCATCATCATCATCATCATCATCACCATCATCATCATCATTTTACCCCTTCAATGAACTCACCTTCATCATTTCTTATTAAATGTATAATATTGTTTACAATTATTTGTTCTCAAATTCAACGTGTTGACCATTATCATTGTATACAGGTTATCATCATGAGTTAAAATATATTTCAGTAAAACCGAAAAAGTCTTGATCTTCTATGATTTTATTTACAGAGGATAATAGATAAGGACACCGCGTAATATTTTTGATATTACAGGTCTTCCCCAGAAACAAAGTGCACTTTTACACTTTGGAATTTCGAACGAGTTCTCGGTCGCAAAGTATTGGGATTAGAAACATTCAAACATTCTAAAAGGGAGAGAACAATGCTTATGTTTGATATGCAAATGCTCACATTTTCTCTTTTAGAAAACTATTGTATTCCTTTAATGAATTATGTATTTTTCTCTTATCATCATTGCTATGCGATATTTTGACAAAAGTACAATATACAGTTATATACAGTATATATATATATATATATATATATAATATATATATATATATATATATATATATATATATAAGAGAGAGAGAGAGAGAGAGAGAGAGAGAGAGAGAGCAATCAGCTTAACATCCAAAGGGACCGTGATCGATCCCGTGTGCAGTCGATATTTTTTGGACCTCCCCCCCCCCCCCATCCCCCTTGTCCACCCAGCAGTGATTGG
>NC_088362.1:83437090-83442090 GCF_034508935.2 Berghia stephanieae
CTCGAACACTCCGAAGACGAGTGTTATTCCAATAGACCAGATAGCCGCAAAATAATACCAGAAAAACCGGATAGACACTGTGGATTGCGTATATGGAGAAATCGTACATTCTTTAACATTAAAAAAAAAATTGAGCTTTTACATAGCGCAATATCCACTAAACGTGCTCAAAGCGCTTTACAAGGGGTCCCTGTCCAATAGCAACGTTTAACATTTGGGACAAGACATGACGCCTGTAAGGCGATATTATAATTTTTTTTCGGACAGAGGCAACGTTGTTAACGGAGTAAAGAGCCTTTCCCAAGAACTCAAATGCGCCGAACGAGGCTCGATCCCAGGACCTTGCGATCCGAAAGCGAGTGTCATACAACAAGACCACATAGCCGTCCATTCAACAACAGCACTATTGCTTGCTTGGAGAGCGTCATCGAATTTCTTTTTTTTTTTTTTTTCTCTCTCTTTTTTTTAAAAAGTCATGTGCTTTGATATTGACCTATAACCACTAAATTATTAGGTCAAGGTCTTTTGCAAGGAGTCCCAAAGCCAACAGTAGCACTAAGCATGTAGGAAGAACATGATGCCTGTTTAGCGGCGTTACTTTATATTATGTCTATCGTTTTTCTTTGACACAGAAAACGCTGTTACATGGATAGGTACTCATTTTACGGCCTAATATTGTGGTACAACGCAACCAAAGGACATTTTCTAAGGACTCAACCATGTGGTCTTGTGGAATGACACTTGTCTTCGAATCGGAAGGTCTAGGGTTCGATTTATGCTCATAGCAGCATATAGTTGAGTCCTTCGAAAAGTTTCCTAACTCACATTCTCTCACCGTGCTCTGGTGTAAAATATACCTGACCGTTCAAGCGTTGTCTAGGTCCAAGACAAGAGAGAGAGAGAGAGAGAGAGAGAGAGAGAGAGAGAGAGAGAGAGAGAGAGAGAGAGAGAGAGAGAGAGAGATGTGATTTCGACGAATAGGCACAATGTCGCGTCCTATATGTCAAGTGTTGCCGTTGGCAAGGGAACGTTGTAAAGGGCCATGAGCATGTCTAGTGGTATTTACACTATATAAATGATCAACTTCATTCGGCCCACAGTTGGATTCGAACCGTAGATCAACAGGTCGGAAGCCGAGTGTCGTACCACAGATGTATTAAGATGAACGAGTGGATAAGACATCCCACTTACCACCGTGGAAACCCAGGTTTGAGTTTCATTGTCGGCATCTCTTCTTCCTTTAACACTCATAAATTTCTAGTTCGTACAATTAAGGACTGGAATCAGCTGGATGTCAGTGAGATCAGAAGTAAAACTGTGGACGCCTTCAACTCACATTTACTCAAAGACCAGGCCCATGCGGGCACTTGTGCCTACCACCCCCTGTGTGCCATAGTCCACTAGGTTTACTTATTGCTTTACAGATACAGATACAGAACACCTATTTGCGGAGATACACTGCAGCTAACGCCTATGATATCGCTTTTCTTCAGATACCCCCCCCCCAAACAAACAAAAACAAAAAAAAAACAAAACAAAACAAACAAAAAAAAAAAAAAACAAACGAAAAAACAAACAAACCCCATTCCATTCAGAAAGAATAATTGCATTTCTTATTGCTATTTTATTTTTGGTTTTACACAACAGTGTAGATAAGGACATATTATCGTATCCGTGTGTCATGTTATTGGTGTATGAATACATCACTCTGTAATTCCTGTTTAATCCATTGATAATAAAAGGGAAAATCTTCTGTTCTTAAAATAGAATTATGATCACAGTATGTAACACGTTTATTGAAGGGTTTTATTACATCTGTTAGGCTGTCGACCTTGAATCGCCATATAAAACTAACTGTAATAATGAATTTCAAGAGGGATTGGAAAAAAAAAGAAGAAAAAAAAAGGGGGGGGGGGGGGGTGGTCAGACAGAAATGTCAGATTACTTTTATTTAAAATGCCAAACAAGTCGTAGGAAAAATGCCAAATGAGATGAACAAGTACATTTAGAAGTTATTTTTTAAAAATATCCTGCAAAATAGCACATAAACGGATAAATGGATCTTTATCTTCTTTGCAAGCCGCCACGAAGAGTTCATCTTGTCTCTTCAGTTTCAGTACATTTTGTGCCATTATTGCAATGTGAAATATTGTGAGGCGCATTGAGCATGGTAAATCCATAGAAATGCGCTTCATAAATTTCCACACTAATTTTTTTTATTACTTTAAGCAGCTATTTTTAATATAGAGACATTCAATTAGGTGATTTTGATAAAATTAAATTAAAAGAATGTCAAAATGCCAAACCCGATATTTCCATGCGAAACGAATTGAAAATCTAAACAACCAAAAATTAATTTTTTTTTAAAATGACCAAAAAAACCCCACAAAAAACCCACAAAAAACAACAGAAAACAAAACAATAATTCAAAGACATAAAACAAAAATATAAAACAAAACAGACAATCAAACAAACAGAAAAACAACAACAAACAAAAATAAATACAAAACAGAAATACAACTTTTTGGAATTTTGTGATTACAAACCGCCACACGTACAATACCAGGCCAAGGTAATATGGATGAAAAGAGGATGGGGGAAGGGGAGAAGAGGTTGGGGGTGGGGGGGGGGTCGCAAAAATGTAATAGTTATGACAATGGTCAGTCAGTCATCTTTGAAAGTTCAATGTCCCATCAGCCCGTCATAATCTAATATTGTATACAGGTAAAATACATCACGATTGATGCTTTTGCTTGGTCATGAAGAATAAGTATTATTATAGTGGCCGTTAAAGTGTTTTGTTTATGATGAAGGTGGTGATTTGTTTGTGGTGCTAGTGATGCTGATGTTGATATAATAATAATAATAATAATAATAATAATAATAATAATAATAATAATAATAATAATAATAATAATAATAATAATAGTAACAATAGTAGTAATAATAATAATAATAATAATAATAATAATAATAATAATAATAATAATAATAATAATAATAATAATAGTAACAATAGTAGTAATAATAATAATGATGATAATGATGACGATGATGATGATGATGATGATGATGATGATGATGATGATGATGATGATGATGATGATGATGATGATGATGATGATTATGATGATGATGATAAAACTAATAAAAATCACTATTATTATTATTATTATTATTATTATTATTATTATTATTATTATTATTATTATTATTATTGGAGGCGAAGTGGCCGAGTGGTTAAGGTATTGCAATGTGATCCGGATGACCCGGGTTTGAGCCCCGCTTCAGGCACTTTCGTTTTTTTCCTTGAGCAAGAATATTAACCCCCAATTTGCTCACTTGGACAACATGGGTGATTCCTGTTGACATCAGACATCTTGTTTGATGAGTTATCTATATTCCTTCGTGGAATGCAGAGGCGACGAAATCTTATGATATCGGCATAATTTTTTTATCTATTATTATAATAATAATGATGATGATAATAATAATAATAATAATAATAATAATAATAATAATAATAATAATAATAATAATAATAATAATAATAATAATGATAATAATAATAATAATAATGCTGAAAACTTATATAGCGCTATAGATAGAATGCGCTTGGCCAAGGAGTTCACAACATTGCCATCCGGAAGTATAACGGACCAACACACAAACTCTGTGTAACCATGAACTTTTATAGTCTGGTTAATACAGTTTAGTGAGAACAACTCACAAACGCGGATGGCAAAAACAATAACAAAGGCCTGAGTGACGTCATCTGCATACTATCTATAACTTCGAGACACCAGACTCTCAGCGTTTAAATTACAAATTGCTTTGGCTGAAACATACTCATTCACACACACACACACACACACACACACACACACACACACACAACACACAACACAAACCAGACAGACATATCTTGCCTCTCATACCATCTACTAAAGACGAAACAGATGTTTTAAGCGACCGTTTAAAAATAGACAAAGATTCTTTTTCACGAATGCTCTGTGGTAAGGCGTTCCAAACAGAGGGTCCGAAATTCTTCTTCTTCTTCTTCTTCTTTGTATTATTATTACTATTATTATTATTTGTATTAGGATCATCATTATTACTATCCGTCACTGCCTGCAGCCAGGTACTTATTCACATCTGAGTCGAATGAAGTAATTTGAGTAAAGTCCCTTGCCCAATAACACACCCACTAGAATTTTCCATTATCATTGTCACCTATTCGACCACTAATCGAGCTTAACATTGCTTGATCTTTGTGACAAGACGAACCCCGGATTCAAATTCTGACAATTCATATCTCATTATTTTTACATCGAAGGGATCCCATCGGTCCTCATCTCCATTCAGAGAGCATCTGTTCGTTCCCTAAAGCACTATCACAGGGGTGCATTAAGTTTTGATGTGACATTTCCCCCTGTTCCCATTCCAAGACACGCTTCCATGCCTCCTCTCCAGGGACCATGTCATATGCTTTTTCCAGATCAATAAATTGAGTGCACACACTTGAAATAATTAACTGGTAGCGCCCCCTATTATGATTCTGCATGCCAAGACTTCTTCCCCTTGAATTAGCAACGTAATAACAGTGGTATTCACACATTTTGGTTCCTACTCCTCGTCCTTTTTACCCTCTTCATCATTTTCTCTTCCGCTCAAATTCTTCACATATAATTTACATATGTTGACAGAAATAATTGCACATATTTGAAGGCTAAACTCGTACCACAACAAATCCTGTATTCATAATCAAAAAAATGTGACTGACCGACTTAAGACGGTAGCAGGTCGGCACGAACCTTATGATTAAAAACTTATGATAGGCTTAACTTTTAAATTTTGAGAGAATACAAATATCGTTATTTGGCGTTTGTATGTAAATGTAAAGTGACATTTGTATGTAAAGTGACGTTTGCATGTAAATGTGAAGTGACGTTGTATGTAAAGTACGTTTGTATGTAAAGTCGACATTTGTATGTAAAATG
>NC_088362.1:83449590-83454590 GCF_034508935.2 Berghia stephanieae
AATGGAAGTCTCACCAAGTTGGACAGTTTCTTCAGCAAATGGACCTGTTTCGTAAGCCTCCACATACTGTTTATTTAGTTTCTTGCTGTCTTGCTGTATGGTATATAGGATTTCCTGCAGCCTCTAGCTATGTGTTTTTGTTGGCAATTCTCCATAGAAGCTTCTGGAACTGGTCGCAGTTTTTTGGGAATAAGATTGATGGTCTTGATGCTGTCATTTTATGTCTAACGAGAATTTTTCCCAGTTTGCCTTCCGAAAATTGAATCTGGGTAGAAGTTTGCTCTCGTGGGGTCTAATGACTGGTCCTACCTCAATCGCAATTAGTAAGGTCTGTGTTGTGATTTTGGTATGAGGTTACCGACAGATTTCTGAAAGTTTTGGAGGTATGGAAGACTTAAATACAAGGTCTAGATTGTAGCCTCTTCTACATCGAGCGCTTTAAAACGATGGCGTTTATTTTGCGTCATGGATGAGTGTCAGATTATATTGGTCAGCCCATTCCTCAACAGTATCTCCGTCTTTGTTGTTATCATTGTATCCCCATTTGGTGCTATGGCTGTTAAAGTCACACTATCGCAATCATTGGTTTCTCACTAGTGGTGGACGGTCTGGCCACTTGAATGACGTTGATGGAGGTTTGTAGACAGATATCACATTGAAGTGTGTGCTTTCAATTCTGTGAATTTCCACCTCACTTGCTGTCATGTCCTAGCTGTATGTCACTATTCATTTGTCTTTGACGTAGATAGCACTGCCGTAAATATCGCTGCCGTGTTGTCGTATGACTAGGTGCATGCCAGGTGGTGTCTTGTACATCTCTTGTAGATAAAGTATGATTGCTTTGAGGTTGGACAGTAATTCTATCTTTGTTGATCACAGTCCTTCTGCGCTGAATCTAACAATCTTTTGCCACCCTGATCATGGAATAGTGTTGATGGTGTTGTGTGTGTTGTAGGAATCGGTCTCCAACGAGGGATTTCAGGAACGCGACCTGGACGCTTGCTACATGTCCCCAGTTATACAGCGTTTTGTTTAAAAGGCTTCTTATAGGATCTTATAGTATATTGGAAATAATACATGCCTTTTTAAGTCAAGATAGTTTCTAGTGCTAAACTTGTGTCAATGCCTTAAATTTGCCTCTTTCATTTCTTATACTGGTGCGATCTTACGTGCACCAAGTAATATTACACTAAAAAGCAACGGTCAATATCAAAAAGATAATGCTCAATAAGCATCTGGCGCTTTTTATACTTATTGTCTGACCCCACATCCTTATATTCCCATGTTCAGTTGAGAAGAGCAATAAGAGTATGTCCTACCAAGAGGCTATTGAATCGGTACATCCAAACATCCAATATCAAACGCGTTTAAAGGCGGGTTTTTTTTCCTGTGTCCAGTTTCACACAGCAATCGCAGGGAACAAAAGTGTGATGTCAAAAAACTGATTCCAAAATCATTGGAAGTGTAAAACTACTCTTCCAGAGGACTGGATGCATTCCTTGTGTAATTCTTCTTCTGGGTTCAGATGTTTGGCATTTTATTTTCAAGTTGAAATAAATGGTAGTCGTCCAAAACGTCAGTAAAATAAATTATAATCTATCTATACGTCCTAAAACTAAAGTATTGTTCCACCATATGTTTCAATATGTATTCTATTCAGTATTAGTCTTTTAGTCATTATTGGTTACTTACACACTTCCAAGGGGTCTGGAACCGGAAGAGTAGAAGTTGTGACGACTTCTACGCCATATAGTAAGGTTAACTCCATACATCTAATATCAAACACGTTTTGGGCGATATGTCACATATTCCTATTTCTAGTTGAAGACAGCAATCACAGTATGTCCTCCCACCAACAGACAATAGAATCGTTTTCTTCAAACCCCCAATATCAAACTCGTCACATATCGCTATTTCCAGTAGAAAAAAAATCGAACTTTTATATAGTGCTTCACAAGTGGTCCGTGTAGGTCGGGACATAACGCCTGTTACAATTTTTTTTCGAACAGAGACAACGCTGTTAACGGCCAGGTACCAATTTTACTCCTGAGTACGGTGAGAAATGTGAGTAAAGAGCCCTCTCCAAGGACTCAACTATGCGCCGAGCAGCGAGGCTCGAACCCAGGACCTTCCGATCCGAAAGCAAGTTTCATACTATTAGACAACATAGCCGCACACAGCAATAACAGCGTGCCCTTCAACAGACAATAGAACCGTTTCCTTCCAAACACCCAATCTCAAAGCCGTCAGCCACATATCGCTATTTCCAGTAGAAGACAGCAATAACAGTGTGTCTACCACCCACAAAAGAGAATCTTTACCCCAAATAACACCCAATATCAAACCCCGTTATTTCGTTTTGATCCTTTATTTCCCCCATTTTTTCCCCTGGTTACCAACTTACGTAGGTTCTTTAAAATATACATGTTGATCTCTTTTGTCACCGAACGACTTCATTTCACTCAGAACAAGAAGGGCGATATAGTTATAATGCGGTTGACGCCAAGGTTCTTTTTGGTGTTTTTGTTTAAATCTTAACAACAAGAGATGAAGTGAGTAGGAAAGTGCCAGAAGACAATAGAGAATAAAAATTTCGCGGCGGTGATGGGGGTTTAAATCTTGATTATCAACATAAAATGTAGATTCCTAGTAAACAGATCCGATCTGTACCCGGGGGGAGGGGGGGGGGGGGGTCTAAAAATGGAATGCGGTCGACGTTCGTGTTCTTTTGCTCACCAGAGTTCACAGAACTTGGGTTATTGTTATTTTTGAAAGACAACGTTGTCCCTCGGATTATTTAAAAAAAAAATACAATAAAATAAAAAAAAAACCTTAAAACATTAATTAAAAACAAATAAACCAACACATAATACCGGAGTTCATCTCGGTTACTAAAAGCATTAAAAAGACAATTGCAATTACTTGCTTGTTGCTTCTCGGAAATGTCTCAAATCTATCACAAAGCAGGGCATAAATTTCCTCTAGATTATAAACCCGAGTAAGTTACAGACGATACAGTTAATGACGATATTGAAATATTGGTCTTTTGTTGGGGAATATCTTTTTCTTGTGTGTGTGTGTGTGTGTGTGTGTGTGTGTGTGTGTGTATGTGTGTGTGTGCGTGTGTGTTTTGCGTCCCTTTAAAATTTGCCACTGCTGATTCTCCTTGTTTTGAACACCGCTGGCAAAAATTGTCAAGAATGTAATAATCAAACCACCGCGTGTAAGATCCATTTGATTCGTCGTCAAAAAGTTTAATATACTTCCTTATAAGATTTTGTCCACGAAACAGCAGCGTGGTTGTTTTTATGTTTTTTCTCTGCGATAGAAAATGTATCTAGATATCTAGTCTGACTTTCAAAAGATAAGGAAATAAAAATGAATATTATGTCTTTTTGTTTGATTTTGTTTCAAATAAAATTTTATTAATGTTTCATCTATTTTTCATTTTATGTTTTCTGATTAATTTTGTTTCAAATTTGTATTTTGTCAACGTTTTATCTATTTCTCAATTAACGTTTTTTTGTTTGATATTGTTTTAATATTTTTTTGTTTTAGGTTGGAGGGGGGGGGGGGGCTTAATAATTTACCAATCAATGATTTGGTAAAATTTTCTGTATATTATATTATGATCTTTTCTTCTGTTTGTTTTAACAAATATAATATTTGCAAAAACAACACGGCATTAAAAGGTCTTTTTACTTTAGCTTTTATATAGAGCAATATCCACTAGACGTGCTAAAGACGCTTTACCCAAGTAACCCTTAATGGTTATGATGATCGGATGATATGATATTATTTAATTATTCCATCTCATCCGTTTCGCGAAAAACCAATAAGGACAAACAAACAAACAAACAAATAAATAAACATTTAAACAGGCATACATAATATAAATAATCACACACACAGACACACACACACACGCACTCACACACACACAAACCCACACACAAAACACCATCCAACTTCAATTCCAATAATATATCGCCTCCCATGGTTGTCAATACAGACCAAATAGCAGCAATTTAGTGGACACCAGTCCGGGACGAGATTTCCTCGTCTCGTCCATTTAACCGATACTAATTTAGACGCGTCGCTGTCAAAACGGGGTGATGCTCCGGGGGAAACCCAACTGGGGTGGGGAGTGACAAGAGGGTCAGTCTTAGTCCCTCGGGGGTCAGGCAAAAGGAAACACCAGTCGATCCCTTGGTCAAATAATTCTCTAGATTGGATCCAGCTCTCTTCAGACAGAATGGCAGCAAATTGGCAGCCGGTTTTCCTGCCTCCTTGTTCGTCCTTCATTCTCCTCATCTAACCCTAGCGTTGCCAGATTGATTATACAAATTATGCCATACATGTCAGAGAAAAATTAAAAAATGCTGTGAAAAAAATTGTCAAATGTTTATCCTTAGTATTTTTTTTCTTCTAAAACGAAGATAAAAGTAGAAATAAATATATATTGTCTCAGTTACCTATTATCATGAGTAAATATCTTGATTAAATGAAAATATTTTCTTCTCTTGACATTGTAATGGCAAAAATTACCATGTGATATATGATTAGTGTTGATTTGGTTTATAAATAAGTAGAATTCAGTAATTTTATTAAGACTCCAGCAAAATGTCAAAATGCCAAACCCAATTTTTTTTCATGCCAAACGTATTCATGGCATGTCACGATTTCATATTTGGCATTAAAAACAGCCAAACTGACAAACCAGTTAACCCTCCTCCCTTTAATTTTGGCACTTTTGTCCTTTTACAACTGTATTAGGGTTAATCTCGCTAGATTTGGTGTGCAGGAAGTACGGTGTTGAATCAGATATACAGATGATTTTGGATGGACTTTTTAGACGTGAAAATCGGGCATGTTTCAATTCAAAGAAAAAAGAAGCGTTCTTAATCAACAAAACGCTCATTTAAACAATTTTGGCCAAGAAACTTTTTCTTCAAAATGTGAACGATTTTACGACCCTCCCTACCTAAATTTGCACACAT
>NC_088362.1:83457090-83459590 GCF_034508935.2 Berghia stephanieae
ACCCTAGAGTATCCCTTTACAAATATCAGAACTGTCAACATGTATCCTATCCTTGTATGAAATAGGTTGTAAGACGCCCAAATGAAGTTAAGATGGTTATTAGTAACCTGTTATATTAACGTCTTGTTAGTTTGGAGATTGTGTCGGACGTGGATGCTTTGTGGAGGACGGGCCAGTCGGCAAATATGATTAACCTTACTTGTTTTCTTGGAGTGTGGGAGGCCAGTTCTGGAATGGGATGAGCTATGGACCTAATTGGATGACCTGATATTATTTTGAGAGGTAGATGGATACTAACTGTGTAGATAGTTATTCCTTAGAGAAATAGATAGATAGATAGATAGAGAGAGAGATAGATAGATAGATAGATAGATAGATAGAGATAGATAGAGAGAGAGAGAGAGAGAGAGAGAGAGAGAGAGAGAGAGAGAGAGAGAGAGAGGGGTATGGTATTATTTCAATTGAAATTTAGTTTAGAAAGACCATGTGACTGCTTTACAATTCAATTCAACTCAATGTAAAGCATTGAAAATTATTCTGAAAGTAATTGAAAAACACTTAACAGCTTAACAGTTAAATGAGACTCGATAACTAGTGATGGAAAACGTGTTAATGGTAGTTGTCATTCAATAAGGATCTCATAGCCACTAGTGGAATCTATAGGTAACATAGAGTGACAGGGCACCGTGTTGAGTCGGGAAAAGTGTCGATTTAAAATGGGTTCTAGTGTTTATAGGCGTCAAGATAATAGATAAACTTAATGTTTGCCATATACATTAGAATATCCACAATCCAATGCACACAGCAATACTAAATTACGAAGTCTTAGTTTTGATGCGCTCTTATGTTTTTTGTTTTTTTTTAACAAAGACAACACTGTTAACATCCAGATTCTAATTTCACACATGAGTATTGTGGGAGATTATGAGATAAAGAGCCTTCTTCAAGGATTCAATTTTGCGCCACTCAGAGCTGACTGGAACCTGAAACAACAAGTGATACAAAACATATCAATCGCGACTAGTATAGACTACATGGGTTACAGGACACCATTATTTGAAGGAGGGAAGATAAACCATTTGAAATTGGTTATTATAGCGCAATATCGACTAAAATGTGCACATATCACTCAGAGACTCAGAGCCAGCGACGAGTGATACAAAACTTGTTAATCGTAGTAATCATTGATTAACCCTTTCCGTACCAGCCATTTTCAGAATTTCCCCAAAATTTCACATCCACCCAACACAAAAATAGATTTTTCTTACTCAAACAGAAAAGCAACAAATACATTCTATGCATAATTTTGATCAGCAAAATAAACTCTACAACACCGTGTCACGTTTTTATATTAATAATAAAACATTTTCCTTAAATTGTGTGATTTACAAAAGAAATCTGAATGATAAAAGTGCTGGTTGGATCGTAACGAATGTGACGATTTTCCTATGGTTGGTAAGGAGAGGGTTAAGGATCTTCTAGACGCACATGGCATCTTATGTAGGCTTCATGGTGTACCAGGTCACCATTCGAAGTCGAGAGGATTGTTTATGTGAAATGGGTAATTATATTGACATCAAGTTAATAAATGATTCAAACGTCACCTTTTATACAGCACAATATACTATTGTTACACTCTTGCATTTTGGAACCGATGAACAAGCTTGCGAGTGTGCGTTGGGAACTAAGTTCGAATTCCAAAAAGCAAGAGTGTAAGAAATCTTTTATTCTGCCCCTCAAGGAATTTTGATTTCGCCTTCGTTGAATAAAAAAACATATTCAAAGATAACTAAATAATACTTCTTTTTAAAGAATCACATTTTTTTATTGAAATTTAACTTCTATTTATAATCTGATGTCATGAATTATTATTGTAAACATACTATCATTACGCGTTACTATTTAGGGAGAGGTGTAGAATAATATTATCCGATATTCAACACACGCAGCAACTTCACATAAAGTACGAGTCATGACGTTTATATTTGTTTTCAGCAGAGGCAACTTCTATTTGCTGACCAAATATAGTCAGAGGATGTGACTAAAGCGCCTTGTTCAGGGACTCAACATTGGTCTACCCAGAGCGAAATATCGATTAACTTGCGCTCATACCACACAGCGCAATACACAGAGCCAGCGACAAGTGATACAAAACTTGTTAATCGTAGCAATCATTGAGGAAGGACCTCATAGCCGCGTTGTCAGTGCATGACAGAATCAGTCGGAAGGTGCAAATTTTGGATTTGTATTTTCTGAAAGAATATGCTCCCCAGAACATTTTAATCTGTATTTGTAGTAAATCGGGTGATTGTTCATGAAGTTTTGGTCAGATATATGGGAAATGTATCCAGCAACTTTTCTCCAATTTCATACTTTTTCAACTTGACTAGCTGTAAAAATATTTAGAAGTGAAATTAAGCCTTGATATTTCCCGAAGATGTACAAAAAAGGGTTGATTTAATCATTTATGAGAAGAATTCATTTTTGATCAAAATTGACC
>NC_088362.1:83464590-83547090 GCF_034508935.2 Berghia stephanieae
TTACTTTCGGATTGGAAGGTCCTGGGTTCGAGCCTCGCTCGGCACATTATTGGGTCCTTTAAAAAAAGCTATTTACTCTCATTCTCTCACCGTATTGAGGTGTAAAATGAATTCCTTGCCGTTAACGGCGTTGCCTCTGTCGGAATAATTGTAATATTACATAACAGGCGTCATGTTTCGTGCCATATGTTACGTGTTGCTGTTGGTCAATGGCCGTTTGTAAAGCGCTTTGAGCACGTTTATTCCTTTATTTATTTATTTATTTATTCATTTGTTAATTCATAATTCATGTTTTAATTTTCTCATTTATTCATTTATTATCTTTTGCATTTTATTCCATTTTATATGTTTTTACATTTTTTTAAAAAAATTCTAAACGAAGCCTAGTTCCGCGTAACACTGACTGAAAATTCCGGTAATTGGTTTTGACAGGAACTCAAAGACACGTGCATGAATAAGTTATATAATTTTGTTTGTGATGAAATTCGTGAGTGATGGTAGTAGTCACGCCAGTTTGTGGCACTCAGACATCAAGTGGAGACACCGAACTGAGGCAGGGACTGATGGGATCGTCCAACTTGGGTCATAGGTCAAATCCGATCACGGCCATTTTTCGGTGATCGTAATGGAATTTTGCTGGGGAAAATATTGATATGTTTGAATCGGCGGTCCCTATAGCTTTGTTGGTAGAGCACTCGCTTCCCACGTAAAAAGACTGTGATTGATCCCGAGTGCAATTTAGGTTGGGTTTTTTTTTTCTGATTCCTCTGTCCGATCACAGAAGTGATTTGGTAGTTGTGTCTGTTAGATCTGGCAGAAAGTACTTTGCGATTGACGAGAGTACTATCCAAAGGGTACCAAGCAATTGCTATTGTCCGTTTCACGCTATTGAAATTAGGATCAACTCCGGCTCCATTGGCTCTGAAGGACTACGATTTTTAAATGGGGGTTGTGTGCGGTGGTAGTGGGGGGAGTTGGAGTGCTGATCAGTCCTTTATCATTAGGAGTCACTGGCTAGACAAAAATCATCCAAATATGAATATAAATATAAATAAAGGTACACACACACACACACACACACATATATATATATATATATATATATATATTATATATATATATATATATATTGATGACCTGCATGTCTGATCCGCCCAAGACTAAATAAAACATGGTAGGCAGAGCACGTACTGTAGACTTCTTCAGAGTTTTGATCCGCCAATCGTGAAAATCTGGACTTCAGAGGTTTGATCCGCCAATCGTGAAAATCGGGACTTCAGAGGTTTGATCCGCCAATCGTGAAAATCGGGACTTCAGAGGTTTGATCCGCCAATCGTGAAAATCGGGACTTCAGAGGTTTGATCCGCCGACTAGCGACATGTGCAACTCATCGACTTAATCCAGTGTCATACTGGGGTGAAGAAGGTTAAGGTGATCAAAAATATGAAATCTTGGGTTGTTTTTAAGGTGCTTTTTTTTTCTTCAAATGCGATGCTCGCCTTGCTCATCACAAAATACCATTAACCGACGTGCATATATTATGTTCATCTTGACATTAACCTATTTGAAGTCAGGGTTGTTCTTTTGGGTTTTTTTTTTACTATAAATGAAAAGTTAGTCTCCTATTTCGCAATGTTATAGATAAATATTTATAATGTATTAATTTTGATGGAAAAGGATTGCGATAGTGTCTACATTCAGATTTTTGCATTTCATTACCTTTCTCATTGTAAAGGAAGGTGTACGACATGACACAATTTCTACTTATTCCATTGTATATTTAAAACTAAACAATTAGACGTCTAGCTAATTCAAGTCATAAAACATAATGTGTTTTTTTTTTAATTCAGGCAAAAAGTATTAAGGGGGGGGGGGGGGGGGGGGGGGGGAAGCGACATTAAAAATGATGAATTTTGACCCAGTTTGCTAAAATTAGATTTTGGTGGGATGTTGTCATGTGACCATTTGTCTGCATAAAAAATTGCATGAGAACTTCATCTTCATTTTTTTTTCTACTCAATTCAGTGGAGTGATTTCATGAAAGAATATCAAATAGTCTTCATAACTAAGTGAAGGCAAAAACATATCTATGAAAAGTAAAAACTCTCCTCTATCTTCAACAACCAATCACTTTGTTCTTAATTATGTCATGTGATAACAATCCAATCAGAGAGCGAGAGGAGAGTTTTTCCCTAAACTCGTTTACTTTGACTTTTAAATGCGTTTTTCTCAAAACTGCAATTTTCGTCACTAAAAACCTATTTCCTCCCTCAGTTTTCAACCAATCTTCTTCAAACTTTCTACAAATGAGTGTCATACAAATACGCAGGTCCTCTAGGAGCCGGATTTTTGAAAAAAAATGTATTAATTTATGAGTAATTTGAAATTATGTAACCTTTTTCAAGAGGAATAATCGAGTAATAACTTTGAACTTAATTCTGAAAGTTTCTAATTAAAAATTAAAAATCGGGCTTCTAGACCCTCTTTATTTTCCTTTTTTCTACCTCTGGCCAAAATATCATGGCAATGGGTTGGTAAACAAAAAAGCCTTTGACTTTTTAAGATTTGTTGTTTATTTTCCAATATGGCGTCGTTTCCATAGCAACGGGCAACTTTTTTCGAGAAAAAATGATATGAATCATCCTTCCCAAACATATACATTATGACTGTGCATAGAAGTTTAGGATATTTCATCAAATAAAAAAAATGACCCTTTAGTGTCGCTCCCCCCCTTAAATGTCATTACTTGTCATTATTCCAATGCCCTGTAATTAGTTTTGTTTTTTCATTTCCAGATATTGTTACCAAAATGATCATCGCCGCCAAAGGGGAAAGACAAGTTCATTTCGGGCAATTTGTTTTAAAACTTATTGGAGTCCTCCCGTTAATAAATAAACAAAAGTAAAACAGTGCTATTACATTATGAGAAATACAGGATTCTATTTTCTTTATTTTCCAAGTAAAACGAAATGAGTGGAATATCTACTAAATTTGTTCACAGAGATTAACTTTTAAGAACGACTGGTAATAATGATGTGAAGAGAGCACTCTGTGTTCGAATCAATAGGGTAAAAGTTCCAACACAGAAAAGCTTTCCAGTGAAATGGTTACGAAGTCTTCCATCGTGTAACAACATGAGATATAGATTTGTAAATGTCATGATCCCTATAAAAACTTACTTTGGTTTGGTATGTATAAGCGACATTGATTATGTAAATAAAAGCTGTTTAGTGTTGATGGGTTGGAGGGGAGGTCAAGATATACAAGGAGTATGGGGAAGATGATTATTGTTATCACTCTTGACTTTATTATTCCCATCAGTATTATTATCATCATCATCATCATCATCATCATCATCATCATCATCATCATCATCATCATCATCATCATATATTATTATTATTATTATTATTATTATTATTTATTATTATTATTATTATTATTATTATTATTATTATTATTTATTGTAGTGTAGTTATTATTATTATTATTATTATTATTATTATTATTATTATTATTATTATTATTATTATTATTATATCGTCATCATCATCATCGTCATCATCATCATCATCATCATCATCATCATCATTGTTATTAGTATTATTATTAATATTATAATTCTCTCTCTCTCTCTCTCTCTCTCTCTCTCTCTCTCTCTCTGTGTGTGTGTGTGTGTGTGTGTGTGTGTGTGTGTTCTTTTATTGTTTGCTTATTTTTCTACTTCATAATAATCGCGAGAGTATATTTTACAAAACTACAGGCGAAACAAGAAAACAAAACAAAAACAAACATATGTGGAGAAAAGCCCTTCAGTGTAGGGTTACTATTTCCTCCGACTGCAACTCTTTTAGGCACAAAAGTACCACTAACTGAATTGCTCACCATGATTGAAATCTGTCACGCGAAGAGTACTCACTATGCAAATGAATTTCTTCCTCTTGTCAACTGGAACCCGAATACCGCGGTCTGCAAGACAAATGATCTCAGAGGGTGTCTTTAACTTGTGATAGGGGTCACTTAGGGTTCATTCTTTGTTCTCTTTGAAGAGAGTCGGAAGTCAAGAAAGAACCCTCGGTCTCAATATTTCCGTTTAAGATGAAATTGTATGGGTCAGTGTCAGAAAATATAAAAATCAGTGGTAGAAAAGTAGGGTGAAGAGGTCTAAATCGGTGTCTGAAACCCATCTTGTGATGGTCTCGTTGAAACATACTCTTAAACCAATTCAAACTATACCTTATCCATTATGACGATGTTAAAACAAGCTCATAATAGCGTTCGGTTATCGGGCCTGCAAATGTGAGCAGATTGTCCCGAAGTCATCATTCAGCCGTGACTGGACAAAATCTAAGCATATAATTTAAAGTTAAAATGATCAAATGATATACGAAATTTGGTTTTTCTACAACAATAATAATCCTGTTCAGCATACAAAATTATAAAACCAACCGTATTCAAATAATTTTGACTATTAATTAAGTTTCTGCACTAAATTATCCTGGAAAATTATCATCTTGATGAGACATATTCTCCCATACGGCATTGTGGTTCAAAGGAACGATTGACTACTGTTGCCAATTTCTATGGTATTTTTTCTATCACTGACCATTACAACTTCATCCTAATACAATTCTAGCTCCTGTAGGCTATTGAACTCCTGAGTTATTAATTTCGAACCAGTCCCCAATGTTACTTCGAGAATCTGGTGCGCGCATTGTGGGAATAATTTCGAAATTTCAAACCCAGGAGTTCAAGAATACCATTATTATGCCCCCCCCCTCCCCCCCACCCCCCACCCAATGATCTCATCCATAACATTAGGATCAAAATATACTTCTATTTACAACGATCGGTTCTGGAATTGTACGTTTTGAACTGAAGAATATTCATTATGGCCAGGATATCATTACAGGTACAAAGTTGTGAGTAAAATCGGATGCGTGGTGCGAAAAAAAATTATTGATCTGCTACTTTTTTTTTTTTACAAAGGATATTAAGAACGCTTGGTAATAATTTTGCTATGACGCTATGGTAAAACCAAGTAAACGGGTAAAATAATTAGCAAGCCTAAACATTGAGATTATGAAATACCCCCCCCCCCCTCTCGCTCTCTCTCTCTCTCTCTCTCTCTCTCTCTCTCTCTCTCTCTCTCTGTGTGTGTGTGTGTGTATGTGTGTGTGTGTATCTCTTTATCTCTCTCTCTATCTTTCCTAATCTCACTGGATATCTCTATCTCTCTCTTTTTTTCTCTCTCTTTCTAACTCCATCTCTCTCTCTTTTTTTCTCTCTCTCTCTCTCTCTCTCTCTCTTTCTTTCTTTCCTTCTGTTTCTCTCTGGATCTGCACACTCACACACACACACACACACACACACACACACACACATATATATATATATATATATATATATATATATATATATATTATCAGTGAGCGTATATGTGCATGTCTCTGTATGTGGGGATGGGGATGGGGTTGTGTTGGTGTGTGATTGTGTGTGATTGTGTGTGTATGTGTGTGTGTGTGTGAGAGAGAGATAGATAGATAGATAGATAGAAAGAGAGAGCGAGCGAGCGAGAGAGAGAGAGAGAGAGAGAGAGAGAGAGAGAGAGAGAGAACAACCACCTTTATCGGTATTACATAATTATAGAAGAAAATGTAAGTGAATGAACAAATCACAACTAATCACCACAATGTTTACCTGGCACACACACACAGAACATAATAATGTTATTTAAACTGATTAAAAGGGATTGATTGATTGATTAGCTATAACCTTCAAGAAATCAAAAACATGTGGGCGAATTATTCACAACTACTACAGTTCTATCGGCAGCATCATTAGGCTCAAAACTCGACTCGAGAAAAATAGCTCAAAGCAAAATAATTAAATTATTCATTCATTTGTGTATATACGTAAAATAAATAAATATTCCTTCATTACACGGGTTGGTTTTAAACAAACGCTTCATTACTTATTTTGAATCAAGTCGTTATGTTCTCCTGGTTACTTTTTTCATTTTCAATTACCTTTATATTATAAAAGAATTTCTTTTCTTTTTTTTTCTTCCTTTCATCAGAAGCATTTTCTTCTCCAACGCATCCTCCTTCTCTCCTCCTCCTTCATTCCCATTCTCCTCCTTTTCTCTGTCATGTCTATTCCTCCTCCTCCTCCTCTTCCTCCTCCTCCTCTTCTTCTTCTTCTTCTTCTTCTTCTTCTTCTTCTTCTTCTTCTTCTCTTCCTCCTCCTTTCCTCTATTCTTCTTCTGCCCATAGTGTAGCCCCTGTACTCTCTTTTTATATTTCAATGTGCCGTACAGAACATTCAGTAATCCCCATGTTATCAATTTATTTATTTATCATAGAGTCAAAATAATGATTATCAAAAAAACACATTATCAAGCTTTATCAAAGTTTAAGGAATTAAACTCCCTTTGCTTAATCAGGACATTTAATTAAAATCAATAGTCAAAAGTAAAGTCTTAACTTAGATATCAACAATTAGGCTCGTCCTGACATAATACCATTTTGAAATGATTGGCAGCCAGCGTCAATGACATAAAAAGGACCCTCAGCAGAACATCGCAAAACCACAAAAAGAGTTTTAATATAGCGATAGAATATTCTTTTAAGTAACCAGAAAACAAGTGGATTAGAATATACACAGATGGTTCTGCAACTGTAGCAAGTAAATTTGGAGGCGCTGGAATCTACATTAAATGACTAAATAAACTCAATAAAGGTACAAGTCAACGGTAGCTAGCTTACTGCACTAACTATAGAGCCAATGCATTGGCAATCAAAGAAGTAATAAAGATAGTTAGGAACCAAACACATCATTGCCAACATATGTTCCTTTCAGATGCCAAACCAGTACTGGACACATTAAACAACCCAATGCAAACAGACCTGAATAGTAGTAGTAGCAGGGTATTACTACATCTCCACACTGGAAGTCTCCAGCAAGTCTTTAAATTCGTCAGGCAGTTGAGGACAGCCTCGAAACCTCCCGCCAATCTCGTCACAATGCAGTGTAAGATTATGTGGTCTGCTGTCTCTGGCGTTCCTGACTGTGGGGACAGTCAGTTGACTCCCTCAGACCCCATCGATGCATGTTTGTAGCAGTCCTGTCGTGGCCTGTCAGCAGTCGGTTTGAGGCGACCCAATGTTTTCGACTGCAATTTCTGAAGCCTGGCATAAATTCCAGTGGGTCTTTGATTAATCAAAGAAGAAATATAGATAATTAGGGAAGCAAATACCTCTGTCATTGCCAACATATTATGTTCCTTATAGATGCCAAATAGGTATTGGATTCTTTAAACAACCCAATGGAAGCAGAAATTAATCATGCGAGTGAATAGCAAATGAAAATTAATTCAAAGTGCAAAATACTTGAAATTTAAATGGAACCCTGGTCATAGCGATATCATTAATATGAAATATCAGATTCTTTGGCCAATATGGGATCGGAGAAGACACTAGATGAAAACATTTTTGATGTTGGCGAAATCAAGTCAATCATCAAGGCCCAAGCAAAAACCAACCTACACAAGACTCATCAAGCTTCAATAAAAGTGACCCAATCAAACTTTTAAATAGAAAATACCAGGTCACAACCTCTAGACTGAGATCAAGACACAATCGCCTGAAACACCACATGCCTGTTTCACATTTGTAAAAATCTCGTGCATGTTTATACTCCAGACCTTCCCAAAGTATGCAACAGCAAGAAAGGATTTTTGGCCTGGTACGACATTTAGTCTGCAGACTTAACTTCACCAACTAGAAATTCAAACATGAGGGAGAACGAGAAGACGAAAAAGAAGAAGAAGAAGAAGAAGAAGAAGAAGAAGAAGAAGAAGAAGAAGAAGAAGAAGAAGAAGAAGAACAACAACAACAACAACAACAACAACAACAACAACAACAAGAAGAAGAAGAAGAAGAACAAGAACAAGAACAAGAACAAGAACAAGAACAAGAACAAGAAGAACAAGAACAAGAACAAGTTGAACAACAAGAAGAAGTTATTGGTCATAAATATAATAGTCTTTTTGTGACCCAACACCTCAAAACGGCGAGACTTTCGGAATGTCTCCCCTTTACTTAACTTATGTGAGGTCAAATGAAAATCAGAAGAAGACGCGAAACATATCAAGTCTCCGAATCTGTCTACTTTTGGTTTGTTTGGGCTAGAAGCTAGACAGAACCAATTGACAGTTTGCCGACAACGTTTAGCTAAATATTTCCCAGGGCAATGATTATCTCATCGATGGCATAAAAACGACTGTAATATCAGCAGTAATATTAGTTGATGTTGTTAATCGGTGAAACTTGTTTAAAATTTCTGTAAATCCGAATACCTTCATGTGATCAAGTGAATAATATCAGTATGAATGCCACGATTTGCTGAAAAATGCCAATCTGACAGTTCCTAGCAAACAGCCCCCCTCCCCCCTCCTCGCTCAGGAATTTCTGTACTTGACGGACACCCCCCCCCCTCCTTTTTTTTCCACGCAACAACATTCCAAAACATACACACACACACACACACATGTATAGATAGTTGGACGTTGACGTCACTCAGGTCTTTGTTATTGTTTTTTGCCATCCGCGTTTATGATTAATTCTCACTAAGCTCTATTAACCTGACTATAAACGATCATGGTTGCACACAGTTTTGTGTGTTGGTCCGTTATACTTCCGGATGGCAATGTTGTGAACTTCATAGCCAAGCACATACTATCTATACACCACACACAACACACACACATATACACACGCACACACACAAAAACATACACGTAATGAGAACACACGACTACATAATAACACGGATCACCGCTAAATCAACAACACAACGGAAGTAAGGACTCTACTGGACAGATAGAGTTGAGGGTGTGACCATAAGTTAAACCTGGGTATTCTCCACCCGAAACCATCACATTTAAAGCATCAAAGGGGCAATAATAATACTTGGTGTCGTTAATAGATGAAAACTGTTGAAACTTAGTGTAGGTCTGAAATCCTTTAAGTAATTAAGTGAATACATTATTTCGAATGCAACGATTTGCTTAAAAACGCCAAACTGACAACTTTTTACAGTGTAGAAATTGGTTGATTTTGAGAGTGTTAGTGTCGTCGGTAAATTTTTCATCTGTTTAACTTAAGGAACTTTCAAACTGTCTTTAAATTATAAAAGGAAATCAAGTTATCTGTTTATCTATCTGTAAAAATTACATTTCTAATTTTCAAATCGTTCAGTAGAGTTGTGCGCTGTACGATATTTTTTATTGACTCAGATAGCACAATGTTCTCCACAAGGCTATATTTTTCAAAGAAAGGATTTGACACTTTGATTAAGATTTTTGTGCTTTATTAAAGACAATGAATATCCGTTCTTAAGTAATAAATAACCGCGATGCACTTATTTGCAGTTCTGATAACCAAATTCAGTATGGGCTCATTGTTGTAATGGAAATCGAAAAAAAATAACGCAAAATATTTTTCATTACAACAATGTTAAACTAAGCCCACAATTGGGTTCGGATGTCAGATCTGCATATACGAATATGTACTCGTCGATAAAACCGAACATTGCTATTTCCAATCATTTTGAATTAAAAATGTATTTGTTTTTGTTTCTGTCTTTTTGTGTTTGTTTTGTTTGGTGTTTTTTGTTTTATTTTTTTTTTCTTTTTTTTTTTTGGCATCTTGCTTATCCCTACCTAATACCGTTTTGAGGCAATAAAAGTTAAATCTTACACCGATAATTTTTTTAACTCAGATTCCAAGTGGCAGAGAATGGTTTATATTTCAGTAATTTTTAAAATAGAATTTTGCTTTGGTTCTTATTTCAGACTAAGCCAATTAGAATAGAAGTTTCACTTGAAACCAATACAATATTTTGTTTATCTGTTTTGATTTTATAATGGTTTTACGACGATTATGACACTTTTATTTTATTCTAGTGCCATATTTACACTGTAAACATATCGATCAGTTGTCTTCTTAGCCCGTTTCTATTAGAAGTTTATCGTTTTTCTACACAAATATTACGTGATATGATAACACAGAAAAAAGAGATCGATGTATTTACTCAAGCCAACCCAATTCTAAAACTAGTTCAGTTCATGTCAGTTTTATATTCTTTACACTCTTTTATTTTTGGTATGAGTTACATTCCTTTGACAATGCCACGAAGACCAAAATATGAAGAATACAATGAGATGTTTTGTGAGTTTATTTTTGTATTTTTTCCTTTATTGTTGTTTTTGCTGTAGTTGTCGTCGTCGTCGTCGTCGTCGTCGTCGTCGTCGTTTTCGTCTTCGTCGTCGTCGTACTTGTTGTTGTTGTTGTTTGTTGCTGTTGATGATCAATTTGCAGTTCGAGCGATTATAAATATTATGCAGCCTTTCCGAACATTGTTGAGTAATGGCATTCTTAGTAAATCATTAATCTACACTCACGAGGGCCAAGGTTCAAGTTCATGAAAAGTTTTTATTATTCGTAGTTCTTATTTTCTAAATGTTACTGTGTTTCTTCAGTTATATAAATCGGTTATTACACCCATACTTGAATGTGGTAATTGTATATGGAGCCACTTATTCAAAAGGCAGTTAGTTGTTTTAGAAAATGTCCAAAGACGGGCAACAAAGACTTTGAACGAAACTGAAAATATGCCTTACGAGGAGTTAAAATACTTAGCCTTCCCATCTCTAAAATACAGAAGAACGATAGGCGACCTTATACAGTTATACAAAATTGTTGAGATTTGATCAATTTGATCCCAATAAAATTTTCCATGTAAAATTTACTCTCGGAGACAAATATAAAACTATTATAACACATCTCTACCATTATTCGGCAATTATTTTTGTTTTATTGTAAAGAGGGTGAATGCATGGAACAGTTGGAAATGTATAATCAAAGACTCAAAATCTTCAAAAATGCAATCGACTGGAAGAGTTCCAAAAGTTGAAATATGAATTTGATGAATTAACTTTTAATTGATATATTTTTTGTTGTTTATGATGTATATTATGTAAATGAAGATGATTATGTAAATGATGATCATATCAATGACAGTATCTGGAAATATTTGACCTGAACCTTTCTATTCCTTCACATGGTATTTAAAGGGCTTTGACCTAAACAAACCTTACTATCATTTATTATAGTATGTTATAATATGTTTAAGACGACTCATGCTTCATATGGTTGGCAGAGAAGTAAGTTAAAATATCCAAATGCTGGTAAGAAAGTGTTTACCTCCTGAAGATATGTGTTGAAACAAAACATGGATTGCCCACTATACAACGTGCAACGTTCGAACCACTGGGTCACCCCTACAACACTCAACACAAAGCTCTATGGTGAGGCTGAGGACCTAAAGCGGACCACAGACTTCATAGCAGATATCGGACTGCAGCCATAGATGTCCATCAGAGGAACGAAGAAGAAGAAGAAGAAGAAGAAGAAGAAGAAGAAGAAGAAGAAGAAGAAGAAGAAGAAGAAGAAGAAGAAGAAGAAGAAAAAGAAGAAGAAGAAACAAAGCCACTGAAAATAAAGAAGCTCTGTCTATTACAGTTTCATAAACACAATTCCAGCTTTCGAACAACCTCCAGTTATTCTCCTAGTTTTTAAAATTGTCAAGTTGATTTAATTGAATACATGAACTCTTATATTCAAGATGTCTTTTACTTTTGGACTAACCCGTGCTATCCCATCTTAGAATATATTGTTACATTATCAAGCCAGTCAAGCAATGAATTCCTGTAAATGTGCTTTAGGCGTCAGACATAATAAGACAAATGAAGACAATAAAATACTTTTTACTTGTAAATCTGAGCCTTATGAATTCCAATGCAAAAAAAGTAGAAACCTCATCGAGTCATAACTCATAAGATTAGCACGGGACACACGAAATGATATTTACTGTGTACCACAGGGCAGACCATGCACGTGACCAAACGTCCAATTTGTAACCACGTTCTTGCCTTCCTCACCCCATCTAGCACTCATCAAATCATAAAAAAGTAATGGTTTCTTTTTAATTAGATATATTTTAGGTTGGGATAATTAGAATTTGAGGCCGTAAAATTCGGAAACGCTGTAGATTTAATTACAAGGAAATCGCGCTGAAGCTGGCTGAAGGCAATCTTTCGTCTCAAGTAATTTTCGAAAAAAGTTAAAGAGTAGGTATACAACCCTGAGGCACGACTAGTCGTTGGAATCGTGATTCTCTCCCTTGGCTGTTTGTAGGTCATGGTGTGTGTCTACACCCTAAGCAACAATTTGTTAAAAACATCTCTCGCACTGGTGCGTAAAGTATATCCTTGGGCAGAGAAAAGGGAAATAATTTGGGGGGAATATGTTCAAAAAGAGTTGTCGGTCGTTCGTCACCATTCTAATACCACTAGTCCATTTCAGACAGGGGGAACCACTCTAGAGTCTGAAGTACTCAACCCTTAAGTTTCTTCCCTTGCCCGCAGAAAAGGGGTAAGGGGCAAGGGGCAAGCTGTATTGGTGATACAAATGGAAGCAAATACAGACGGGTAAGGATTTGGGAATAAGATTCGTATCGATTCTATAGCTTTGGACATTAGGTTATATCTGTAACGTAAGTGAAGGTGATTGAATGGGGTCATATGGGATATACGTATAATATGAAATCTGAGTGTCTGCCATAGCGTTTCGTCATCAGAAAATGAGATCTAGTCGGAATATTTCTTTCAATGTTGATTTTGTTAAGTTTATTTTCATCATTCCCGGCGTAAGGGATAGTGTCTGGAGAACTTTAACCACAAGACAAGGTGTTCAAATCTATTTCTTTACAATCTATCTACATTTTTGGAAAATAGTATTCGAGGGCAGATTGACGAATGGAACCGGAGAAAATCATGGCAACTCTACCACTAAACGAGCAGTAACAATTGCTTAATTAGTGAAGACAAGATAGTGGTCTTCGTAGAGAATATTTTGCATGATTTGCAGATTTAACTACAGAATCATTTTTTTTTTTGCAGAATGGGAAGAAGAAGAAGAAGAAGAAGAAGAAGAAGAAGAAGAAGAAGAAGAAGAAGAAGAAGAAGAAGAAGAAGAAGAAGAAGAAGAGAAGAAGAAGAAGAAGGAAGAAGAAGAAGAAGAAGAAGAAGAGAAGAAGAAGAAGAAGAAGAAGAAGAAGAAGAAGAAGAGAAGAAGAAGAAGAAGAAGAAGAAGAAGAAGAAGAAGAAGAGAAGAAGAGAAGAAGAAGAAGAAGAAGAAGAAGAAGAAGAAGAAGAAGAAGAAGAAGAAGAAGAAGAAGAAGAAGTTGATGATGATGTTGATGATGATGATGATGATGATGAGGAGGAGGAGGAGGAGGAGGAGGAGGAGGAGGACGAGGATAAGGATGATAGAGGAGGAATAAAAGAGAGAAGAAAAGAGTTGGAAACAAAGGAAGCACACATGAATATTTTTTTCAAAAAGTTCTGACTGATAAAAGTACGAAAACATTCTGAAATAATAGAAAGCCAATAGCATTTTTAACATTCAAATGTTATGCCAACAGTGCTACTAAAGACCCCTTAAACTTTTCATAATTTTTATGGATCTCTCTTCAGAACAGAAGCTTTCTATCTTCAATTTTCTCCACCACAATCGCTCCCCTGGGAATCCACACACACCAAAGGTGGACAACTCTAGACTTCTGACTGAGTTAAATATGTCGCTACAATGAATGCAATCATCAATGAGATTTGATTATCATTTTCTTAAGCCTTAAAAAATAAAACAAACACACATTTTGAATTATGTCTTTATAAAACGAGGCTATAGAAAATGATGAAATGTTAGTATGAGTCAGAAAGGATAAATAAAATAAACATTGCATACTTTTCGAATCATCGATAAAAATATTTTTCATATAATTTGGATGAGATATAGGAAGAAGACAATAAGGAGCCGAAGGATGAGAAGTAAGAAAATATGATATGGAAAATAAGAAATTATAGCACGATTGAATTTGAAAGCAGAGAGAAGTACTATTTTTTAAAGATATATTCATGCCGATGAAAGTACATAAATATATTATGAAACAACAAAAATCTTAGTATGTATATGAACATAAACACGTTCTCCAACAAGTTCTTCAAACTTATCATGTTTTATGTATCGCTCTTTAGACAAGGAGTTTTCCCCAATTTCCTTCACCACAAAAATTCTTATAGGACTCCACACATCAAAGGTGGACAACTCTAGACTTCTGACTGAGTTAGACATGTCGCCATGATGAATGCAATCATCAATGAGATTTGAATATCTTTTTCTTAAGCGTTAAAAAAACAACAACAAAAAAAAACAACAACAACAAAAAACAAAAAACAAACACAATATTTTGAATTATGTCTTTATAAAACGATATTTTATATATAATATCAGTCGGGGCTGTAGAAAATGATGAAATGTTAGTATGAGTCAGAAAGGATGAATAAAATAAAAGTGTCATGATTTTAGAATAATCGATAAAAATATTTTTCATATAATTTGGATGCGGTATAGGAAGGGCACAACAAGAAGCTGAAGGATGAAAAGTAAGAAAATGTGATATGAAAATTTTAAAAAAGGAAATATACTAGGTGTTTTTAAGAATTAAGTTTCCCTCTTCTATAACTTCGCTAAAAGCAACCTAGAACTACCTAAATTTGAGACAATATGACCTCTTATCAAAGAAACCTCGATGTCAAATTTAAAGTATATTGGTTGTCATATCATAGAGCTGTGCCGTGGCAAGTTTGTTTTTTTTTTTTTTGTTTGTACTTTTGCTCTTTGTCAAAGCGTAATCAAAGGAAATGGAAGCGCAAAACATTGATGCAATATTCTCACGCTACGCTATTCGTGTTGTCATTAAATGTTTAACTCTTCTTGACAAGTCTGTTGTCGAAATAAACGGAGACCTTTGTAAAGTTTTGGATTACAATGCTCCTTCAACTCAAACTATTAGAAGGTGGGTCAGGGAAGTTGAAGATTGGAGATCTGACATACCTACAAGGCGAGGAACACAGAAATCAAGGAGAGAAGAAAGTGATGCACATTGTATTTTTTCAACACACGTAGCATTAGACTGATGGTCTGTCTCACATGGTCAAACTGTTAGCGTAAACTATTACAGATTCGTTCTTTAAGACAAACGGAGACCAGGGATTCGAAAAAAGACCCAAGTTTCTTGATCGAGGCGTCATTCTTTATCATGACAATGCTTCTGTACACAAGTCAAGAGTTGTAAACGATCGTGGATAGCTCATACGGTAGAGTCACGCTCTCCCGGCCAGGCGGAGTTGTCGTACCAGTAAGGTCGCAGGTTCTCTATTGTCTTCTGGAACTTTCTTACTCACTTTACCTCTTGTTGTTATATAAATGAGCTTCTTGAGAGCTACTCGTGAGCATTGTTGGAACACCCGCCTTATTCTCCTGATCTTGCTTCATGCGACTTCTATCTCTTCCCTAAGGTGAAAGAAATGATGCGACATCAACGATTTGAAGACTAGAACCAGATTAAAGAGGCGATGAGGAATACATGGCCTTGGACAAACAGCCACAAGTCACCGTTTTTGACTGTTGGGTAAACCGAATACAGAAGTGTGTGGAACTTAATAATTCTTATGTTGAATAGTTAATTGAATAAAGTTTCATTTGATACCAATAAATACAATGTTTTTTTATAATAATAAGTGAGTACAGCGCGACGGAGAAAAACTTAATTCTGAAACATTTATCGCAGAAAAGATAGAATTAGAAAGCAGGGGATAATATTATTTTAAAATATATATTAAGGCGGATAAAAGTGCATACATAGAAAAATTACAAAACACTAATAATCTTAGTATTTATAGGAACACATATACATTCTCCGACAACATGTCCTTCTAACTTTATGGATCTCTCTGTAGACTAGGAGTTTTTCTCAATTTCCTCGACCACAAACGCTCCCCTGTGACCACACACGCCAAGGGTGGACAACTCTAGACTTCAGACTGAGTTAGACAGGTCGCAACGATGAATGGAATCATCAATAAGATTTGAATATCTTTTTCTCAAGCGTCGGAAAATAAAACAAACAAAATTTGAATTATGACTATATAAAATGATATTTTATATAAAATTCCAGTCGAGGCTGTAGAAAATAATCAAATGTTAGTATGAGTCAGAAGAGATAAATAAAATAGAAATGGCATGAATAGTCGTGAAATAATTTTCATAGAATTTGGATGGGTGCCGAAAAAATTAAAGTAAGAAATTGTGATATGAAAAATAAAAAAAACGTGACAAAGATAACATTTTATAGCAGGGGATAATATAATACCATTTATTTTTCAAGATACATTCAGGCGGATGAAGTTACATAAACATATTATGAAACACCAAAAATCTTAGTATTTATTCGAACATAAACACGTTCTCCTGCAAACAAGTCCTTCAAACTTATCATACGTTTTATGTATCGCTCTTTAGACCATGAGCTTTCCCCAAGTCTCTCCATCACAAAAGCTCCCATTGGACCCCACACAGCAAAGGTCGACAACTGTAGACTTCAGACTGCGTTAGACTGGTCGCCATGATGAATGGAGTCTTGGGAATAACCAATCATATTTGAATATTTTCCCTCAAGATTTGGATAATCAAACAAACACAAATTTTGAATTATGACTTTGAAAATAAAAGAGATATTTTTAATAGTATTCCAGTCAAAGGTCAGAGAAAACGATGGAATGTTTTTATGCAAATGTGATGAATAAGACAAAAAATGCATAATTTTGAAATTGTCTATGTAAGCGTTTCTTCATTTATAGAGGACGAAGAATGTAAATAGGAGGATGAGGAAAAGAAGGATGAAGGATGAAAAGAAAAGGAGACCCAATGAAATACTGCCGATAAAAGTTTTAAAAAGTCATATGGAGAAAAGGGGCTCCAAATAGCTCAGTTGGTTCAGCATTCGCTCCATTCTTTTTTAAAGATATATTCAGGCGGACCAAGTTTCACTCGGGTGAATTGGATATTTTTTCGGATCCCCTCGTCCACTCACACCCAGCAATGTTTGGGTAACTGGTTCTGTTAGATATGGCGGAAAGTACATTGCGATAGACTAACGTCCTATCCAAATGGCAACAAGAACTGCTATTGTCTGTTTCACGCTATAGAAACCGGGACAAACGCCTGCTAAAACGTGGCTCGAGATGTAAGTGCAATGCCTTATCTACTCGACCACCTCGCCTCCATAGTACTCGATATTTGAGCTTCCTGTTTGTTGCTTTAATCGTGAAAACCGTTTGATTTGCATCAATGTAGGAACATTAATGATAAGAAAATAAGTCCAGTCTTGCCGTCAAAGTAGTGTTCTGCCGTACTCTTGAAAATCCGAAAAGCACGGACTTAAAATTCTGGTCATAAAAATCGTCCTTGAACTACCGATCGAGTTTTTTTTTTATTTTTGTTCTTGCCAAGATGAGGTCATTTTTATCGATCGATATTTGAAGGACGAGTTTTCTGGGCAAAATCTTAATTACCTGTTTTTCCAGAGTATGGTATTAATGTATTGATTGTGTAAAATTTACGAGTAACCTCACCATAAATATTTTTGTATGAGAATATTCAGAAAAGATGCCGTTTTGCTAAGTATATTCAGTCTTATGTCCCCAGGGAGTTTATTCCGGCTTGTGAAATCACCATAACTTTTCTGACTTTTTTTTGTCATTTTCCTATATAAAGTATTCCCTTTATCGGTTAAAATGTGGATTTATTATTCAATGCCAAAAAGGATCCCATCTATTACGGAAGTGGATAAGAACAACCTAACAATACTACCAGGACTAAAGCATCATTATGTTTCCAATCATCTCGATTCGGGTTTTGTTAGGATGAGCTTGATTTTGAAAAGGAAATGAGTTTAAAGCTAAGATTATGGCATTTGGGTAAATCAAATTAATCTTGTCGCTGAGATTGGTGTTTGAGATGGGTTTTTTATTTTCTAAATGCTAAAGATTTAAACATAGTATTTGCTACTAAATTGACGTTATATTTGTTTTTTGTTTTTGTTTTTAAAAATTAAGATCAGCATGGTGCGATGGTATGGTCTTTGCCTCGTATCCAGGAGGTAACAAGTTCGAATCCTCTCCGCTCCGTGTGCCTTTGTGCAAGTCACCTCGCCCTCTCTTGGTTTTCGGTGTTACACTGTGAATGACACCTGGGTTATTCCAGTCCTCCCCAGGGATAGAACCCAAAGACAAATTTCTACTTTAGGATGAATTAAGGGATTGTTTAATCAAAGTGTTATGACATGTATTGACGCAGTGGATCACTTAGTCAAGACGTGATAATATGTAATATAATCTTATTACATATTATAAAAGTTAGCATATGCATGTATGTGCTTTTTTGTCTTTGGGTCGTGTTTATGCGTTATAAATTTAGAGATGTGAGCCAGGCGAAGGTTGCCGTATCTGTCTGGTCTCGAGTACGACTCCCATCACTGCAAAAAGTTTTTCTCCTCTCTTCTTTATGACTTTCTTTTACTCTCTTCATTTCATATGTGTGCATATTATGTTTGTCTGTGTGTAATCGTGTTTATAAGAAAATATGTTTTGTAATGATAATGAGTGTGCTCATGAAAATTATCATAATATATATTACAACGATTGATCTGTAGCCACGAGAAATATCGAGAACAGAAAAAAAAAATGAATCAGATAAAATTGACAGGACATGAATGGAAAGATGAGAAGAGCACTCTTGATCTTGTCGGGAGTGGCAATGGTTTTCAGACAGGGATGTGAATGGATGCCGAGACACGTCAAGCAGGAGATGAAAGTACTTGACATAACTTTGTCCTTTGTGTGTGTCCACGTGACTGGATGTCATCGACATCTCACAATGACATTTGACGTCTCCAACAAGTCTTCTCCGACATTATCGTAAATGTAAATCAATGGATGACATCCATGTCATTTCAAAATGGATATGCTCGGTATAAATGCATTATTTCTATTTTTATTGCTTCGTCAATTATTTTCTATTCGTTCCTATATTATATAATAATATCATTTTCGAAAGGCGCATGCTCTTATATAGTGCAAAGGCCATACATAATTTATTGTACAAAAACTTTACAAAATGTTTCAATCCAGCAACAACATTTCACACGCAAGACAAAACCTGATGCCCGTAAGCCGCTATAATACCAAGTACTGATTTTACACCAAATTGTTTTGATAAAATGTGACTGAGGAACCTTTTCAAGGCCTCCACTTTTCACCGTCAACATCACGTGTTGAATAAGAGTCCTAGGCAAGAAACAAGTTTTGTACATGCTACATGACGACAAAACAGCATTTTTTAGACAAAAATGATATATCTAGAGATTAGGGCTGTGTAGTTGATTTAGAATTTAACACGAATTATGGCATTAAATGCCAAGCATTTCATGGTTTACATTTATATGATTTCAAACTGATTGTCTGATATATTTAAGAGATTGAATAGGTGGCAAAGCTTGCAATCCTCAAAATTGTCTGGTCTCAGCGATGTATCTCTTCAGCTAGACGTATTATAGATTAGCACATTCGAGTCAGAAGAATCATTCCATGTGTGGCCTTGTGACTGGATACCTTTGTCAATGTGTTGTTGTCATTGTCAACGTTAATGGGATTTCTTTTGGCACGTGGTACATAATTTTAAATCAGTCACTGAGAATGAGGAGGCTTTCCTCCAAATGTGTGCCTCGCTTAGCAAAATCAGAAACGGATAAACATTTACATAAAACTTATGAACGTCAATAAGATTGACATTTCGTTTCTAAAGACAATTTTCACAAGGTGATGAGACTTGGATTTACTGCAACGGTCCGGAGAAGGCACCACATCGATACGTCCTATGAAGGGTCATTGGGTAAAAAGCATAATAAAGTCGATTAGTATTGTTTTCTTTGACTGCAGCTGAATTGGTCATTGAGAATCTGTAACTCAAAGCTAACGCGTGAACCAACACTTTTCGCATAATCTGTCTTACAGCTTTTGAGAGAAGAAAGCGACCGCAGCTTTGGAAGACAGAATGCACACACCAGCGTTTTTGCATATTTTGTAACAGCATTACAGAAAGTCCTGGCCAAGAAGAACATGGAAACCATTAAATACCCCACATAATATCCCATCTCAGCAATACGTGAATTTTTTTCTCTTCCCGAAAATTCAAATGGCACTGAAAGAAATCATTTTGAAAGCGTAAGGACTTTCAAAGAGAATTGCAGAGGACTCTTGACATGGTTACAGTTAGCTGAAGGGGGTGCATTCTCTTTTGGATCATTGAAATAAATCATTATGCCAACTTAAAGGTTCTTTGAAGCCATCAATAGAGAACAGTCCATTCAGTGAGTAATTAAGACAGTCATGATAGCCATTGAACGCACCTCGTATATTTACTCCTTGTGTGTTTATACAATATCTTAGAGGACTAATAAACAAAATAAAAATGATTTTAAAATGTATTAAAATTTAGCCTGAGGGATATTTTACTTCCTCGACTGAAATGACCCAGTCGTCAGCAGAAATGCAGACCCGCAAGGTGAGAAATAATATTTAAATTTCTTGTTCAAGGAGATACCAAAAATGGGTTTTTAAACTTTAGACCTCTGAGAGTAAGTGCAATGTCTTATCTACTCGGTCATATTATGTCCCACATTTACATATTTTCAATTTTTAATCTGATCCAACAATCAGGCCAAAGGAAGTTCCAGATGGCATAACAACGTTATTATTTGTCATGTTTTAACCCAAAAACTTGCGACAGTTGCCATAGCAACGCGTCAGTTGTTATCACGATTCAGTTTGCCTTTGTTTTATAATGGGAGTGATAAGAGTTATAATCAGATTTTTGTTTTCAAGCCAAATCAACGATGGCTTATTTTTGGATGATAAGGTGACATGACTCCATATCGGCTCGAAACAGTATTACGTTAGAATAAACATGATGCTTAAAACAGAAATTATAGTTTAAAAAACATGAGATTTGTGTTAAGTTTCTGTGTTTGATTTTGGAGAATTAGCATTTTCTCTTTAAGGAACAATAGATAAAACTTCATTTTTCTAGTCAATCTCATTTCAAAACCTCTTTTTTACATCAGGTTCACCCGACATAATACCATTTCGGGGCAATGGCTCACATATCATTTTGTCAAATAAGAATCATTTGTCTCAGAATACAACTTGCAACCATTTACTTGCTATATTATCAAATCTATTCAATGACTCTGTACTTACCAACTATTTTCATTTTTACAGAAAAGTCATACCCATCCATACACGTTTTTTTTGTTTTTTTTTTTGCTCAACCTAAAGTAAAAACGCCATGTAAAATTTTGTTAAGAAAACCAATCTTTACGATAAAGTGTTATAAGAAAGATTTATCTTCAAATAATTTGATGACTTTAAAATGATATCAACAAACCGTCCTGGTTGTGACGATTTTTCGATTGTTTGTGAGTAGATGATTAAATTATTTTGCATTATAAAACAGGAGATGGAATTAAGAAGTTTCAAAACACATTGGCAAGTCCATAATTTGATCCAAACTGGTTAGAATTAAGACACAAGCACGCTTGCATCTATAAACTTTTCTCAGTTCTACACGTTGAAACTAGATGTTCATAAGGGATTTCAAAGGAAAAAAATGAGCCAGACGAATCTTGGACAAATTTGTAAAATATTCCTGGGAATTTCGGTGAAGAAGGTTAAGTTATTTCAAGAACAGACAAATAATACCCATTCTATCTAAAATACCGAATATGAAATTGAATCTTATGAAGTGAATTGAATCTTTTGACCTTTTAATACAATACCATATTTAAATTTAATTCAGCTCACCGCTGAAAATAAATCTTGTTGAGACTTTGGATTGATTTAAGCTAAAATGGCATTATTTTTAACTTGTATGATTTTACCGATTTTAAAAGCTTGACAGAGCTTTAAATAAATTTAGACATTTGAATGTCCAATGTTTTTTTTTCTTTTCTTCCTTTTCCTTTTTAGTTTTTCAAAAGGCCAAACCGGAAGAGGTTAAATGCTCCAGATCGGTTCTATTCTCCCGTTCCTTCTCATTCCACCGGAATACCTCAACGCCAATATTGCCGTCATCTTGAAAAACTCGTATTTAATATTTTGGCCAGAAAACTCAGTCTTCAAATATCGATTGATCAAAATGACACTCATCTTAGCAAAAACTCTCAAACCTGGGACTTTACGAATTCCCAGATTAGAGGGCTTTTGCCAAGATGAGGGCCAATCTAATCGATCGATATTTGAAGGATAAGTTTTCTGGCCAAAATTTTAAATACGGGTCATTTTTTTAGAGTACGAAAATATAAAGTGCTGTGTCTCAAGACATTCATGGATATTTTGACACAAAACACCACTCATTGTGCTCCCTCGTTTTCCCCATTTCCTTTCCATCACGGTAGCCTTTCCAACTGTCTATTAATCACGGCCATTCTCTAAGTCTATTTTCATGTCGAGTCGAGTTGGGGATGGCCCGGCCTCTTCGTCGGATGATCGGTCTGTTTTTCTTAATTGTCGATAATTTGATTCTTTGTTATGAATGTCATCTGGTTTCGATTTCTGTTGTTATTTCTTTCAACTGTCATTTCGTTGTAATGGAAACAACATTGCTTTTATTTCTCGAGTAGACGCCATCAAGTGACGTGGTAAAAGGCAGCCTTTTTATTCTTCTTAAAATAAAATATTGACAGAGTTGATTTAGCTGGGCGATCTGAAATGTATTTTAAGGGTGATGAGGGAAATGGTGCCACTTTTTCTTTTGTTAATAAGCAAATGGAAGTTGAGGGTATGAAGAAATTCGAATTGAGAAAAAAAAAAACAAAAAAAAACAAAGAATCAAAAACATAAAAAAGGACTGGTTACATTCACATGGATATTGGAACCAAAATAGTAGAGGAATTGATGTCACGACTTTTCTTACCTATTACTCATCGTTTTTATTTTTGTCTTGACACGATTAATCAGGAGGGCAGCAAAGGTATCTTAACTAAACGCTTTGCATCAATACAATATACAAACTGGCTAATATACAGACCGGCTAATTCAAAGAAACTTATTTTCCAATTCATGCATCGGACTATGCATGCTGGAAACCCCACCAGTTCTTTATTTTGTGTCTTTCTTCATATATGACATCCTGTTCCTTTGAACTGCCTCCATCATAATCTGGTGATTAGGCGGCGTCATTATAGAATTAATTCCACATCAAAGCGACTGGAATCAGCAACAACTATCGATACAGGGACTAACTAGAATCACCATCAAATATCGATACTGGCGGGACTAAAGCGTAAAAGCATTGCACTAAAATAAACTCTGCTATGAAAAGATTAACTCTTGCACAAATCGTTCAAGCAATCTCCCCTTCCATCCAAGAACTCATTCTTCTCTGTTTTTACTTAGCTTAATACGTTTTATTTTCTTCTTACATCTCTCTCTCTCTCTCTCTCTCTCTCTCTCTCTCTCTCTCTCTATCTATCTATCTATCTATCTCTATCTATCTATCTATCTATCTATCTATAGCTATCTATCTATCTATCTATCTATCTATCTATCTATCTATCTCTCTATCGCTTTATCAATCAATTTTTTTCCTAACCATCTATCTATCTATACTGTCTTTCTCTCTATCTCTCTAACTGCATGTTTTTATCACGATTTATCTGGCTAATTTAATAATGAATTAAGATAATAATCTATCAATACATTCTGTCTTTCTACTCCTATCCTTCTCCTATTTACAACGCATCAACCCCCCCCCCCCCCCCCCACACACACACACTTCTCTATATTATAAAAAGATAAACTCTTTATAATTCGTTCAAGCATTCTTTTTCCTCCCCCCCCCCTCCCCAACCCATCTCTCTTGTATCCCATGCTTTCTCTATTATCAACACTCATCTTTTCTTTCTTTCTTCTATCTATCATTATTTTCACAACATGTCTTCATCTCATCTCCCTTTATCTCTCAGCACTCTTTCTCTCTCTCTCTCTCTCTCTCTCTCTCTCTCTCTCTCTCTCTCTCTCTCTTTATCCCTCTCTTATCTACCTATCTATCTGCCGAAATATCTATCTGTCCATCTATCCATCTACCTATCTATCCATCCAATATCTATCTATCTATCTATCTAGCTATCTATTTATTTATATATCGATCTATTCATCTATTTATCGATAGTACTGCCTACAATGCTTCCAACTCGAAGTATGAACTTATATAATAAAAGAGGGGAATTTTTGAAGCCGTGTGATTTGCATTGAGCAGTGTAAATTGTTGGAAGTGAGCTGTACTCATGAGTAAGTTTAATGATGTTTTTATTCTTTAAAAATGCAATTTCCATTTAGATACAAAGGCATATCTAAATGGCGGGCACAAATAAAATAAATATGAAATTCTATGATAAATTATCGAAAATGAAACAAAACGAAAGAGATAATAATAACAGACAGTAGCTAGTGGTGATGTTGGATTTTAGATCAGGCAGATGGATGTAGTAAATCGTTTTTTGATCAACTTGTAGATTTGTTGAAAGCTTCTAGAATTGTGATGAATTGAAATCGCTGTGCGGAAGAGATCAAAGGGCCAAATCGCTTACAGTCAGTTGGAGCGTAAACATCTCTAAATGGGAGGCAACATCGATCCGTGGGACAAAGCGAGGAATTCCCAAATCAATCTAGCTTACCCTATCCCTTCAATGGATTTAGCTATCTAGTCAACAAGAAGATGTTCAACACACTTTTTTTTTTAAACATATACACTTTAAGATCATTATAAATTACTATTTTCAAAGTCCTGGGAGCTGAGGATTGAAAATAGCACGACCAAAAATGAATATAACGGATTCGAAATAGAACAAAATACCAAACAATGAACATTTCGGAGTCAAAAACCTTCTTCAGCTTATAACAAAGCAGTAAAGCAATATAATACAACACTTAAAATCCAGTCGAACGTTTGTCTACATTTTCACGTTAAGATCATAATAGATACTCTTTTCAAAGCGATACTAAGCTGATAGAATCTGTGGACTGTAAACAGTAAAGAACAAAAAAAAAATTAACAACTTCGAAAAAAAAAGAACAAAATACCAAACACGGAACGTATCAACACACAAAATTATGTAATACCATCAAGATGGAACGAAGTTGACATCACTCAGGTCTTTGTTAATGTTTTTTGCCATCAATGTTTATGAGTAATTCTCATTCAACTGTATTGACTATAAACGTTCAAGGTTGCACATAGTTTTGTGTGTTGGTCCATAATATTTCCGGATGGCAATGTTCACAATTTATTAGCCAAGCGCAAACTATCTATAGATAGTTCGAAGTTGACGTCATTCAGGTCTTTGTTATTGTTTTTTGCCATCCGCGTTTATGAGTATTTCTCACTAAATTATATTAACCCGTAGCCATCGTTACTTTACGAAGACCACGATTAACCTGACTAAAAACGATCATGGTAAAACAACGTTTTGTTCATAAAAATGGCTGGCTAAAAACAATACCAAAAGAGGTGAATGACGTCAAATTCGCTCCGTCTATAGTCTAGTAATATTTGTTATTACAGTTCACATTCATTCATCTATCTCTATCCTGTAATATCCTACCATGACCTACCATGAAAACAAAAAATCATGTTTATAGAATTTTGGCCAGAAAACTCGTCCTTCAAATATCGATCGATTGAAATAATCCTCACCGTATCAAAGACGCTTAAGCCTGGGACTTTGAGAAACGTGTCGCGTATGAGAGTTTTTGACAAGGTGAAAGTTATTTTAATCGATCGATATTTGAAGGACGAGTTTACTAGACAAAATTTTAAAAATGTGTTTAATCAGCGTACAGCATTACTCTTGACTAGCCCAATGCATCTGTTTGATCTAATATTCTATAGATAGTATGCGCTTGGCTAAGAAGCTCATAACATTGCCATCCGGAAGTATAACGGACTAACACACAAAATTATGTGTATCCATGAACGTTTATAGATAGAATGCGCTTGGCCAAGGAGTTCACAACATTGCCATCCGGAAGTATAACGAACCAACACACAAACTCTGTGTAACCATGAACTTTTATAGTCTGGTTAATACAGTTTAGTGAGAACAACTCACAAACGCGGATGGCAAAAACAATAACAAAGGCCTGAGTGACGTCATCTGCATACTATCTATAGTCAGGTCAATACAGTTCAGTGAGCATTACTCATAAACGCGGATGACAAAAAAACAATAACAAAAGTGACGTCATCTTCGAACTAGTTTATCCCCAGACATTGCAGCTGAAACACTGTCGCTTTAAAAAAAATATATATAAATTCTTATTTAATTTTTTAAAATGTTGTTTCTTTTTTCCTTTAGCCTTTATCCAACTCGGCATTGTGTTTGCTTCCCCCTTTTTCCCCCGTTTATATTATCCATCATCTCAGTGCGGCTATGTGGTCTAGTGGTATGACACTCGCGTTCGGATCGGGTTCGAGCCTCGCTAGGCGCATAGTTGAGTCCTTGGAAAAGGCTCTTTACTCGCATTCTCTCACCGTTCTCAGATGTAAAATGAGCACCTAGCAGTTAACAGAGTTGTTTCTGTCGGGGAAAACATGTATTTACGCCTAATAGGCGTCATGTTACGTTCTGCTGTTGGTCAGGGACCGTTTTGTAAAGCGCTTTGAGCACGTGTAGTGGCACTATATAAAAAGCTCAAGTTTTTTTTTATTACGGTATTATTTGTATTAATGTTACAATGTATCTTATAGTCAAAAATAAGAAAATTGGGTTAATTCTAACTGAATGTATTGAATTTGCCTAAAATTACTAAAACTAAAATGCTTACATTTCTGTTCACTTTTATTTTTAGAAAACTTTTTGGTAGCTGGTTAACCCGAACATAATATCATTTGAGTCGATAGGTCACATATTTTCTTGTTTGTTTGAGTTTTTTTTTTTTTTCTTTTCATGAAGCAAGAAAATACAAGGCAAGGTCGAAAGAACGGATTACGGTATAATAACGAAGAAAACCGTACTTAAAATGTGGATAATAACCTAGAACTCATACAGTTAACAAATATAGATAATTTGTCTTCGGGATATTTATCTGTACGGTATCTTATCTTTATAACTGCAATACCGAAATAGTTTTGGTTAAGGATTAAGCATTAGCATCAAGAACTATATTATATCTATTTAAAAGATTGATGATAACAATAGAACTTTTACTATTGATATGTGTTGTAATGGCTCACAGTTATCTGATTCCTTTTTTTTTTCTTTCTCTAACCCTTTAAATTAGGATTAACAAGAACTAGATGTGTGTATTTAGAAGGGTGATAACAATAGAATTTTTTACCTTTCAGATGTATTGGATTGTCACATAGTTATCTAATTCCCCTTTTCATTCTTTGTCCTTTTAAATTCTGATCAACAAGAACCAGATGTATGTATTTAAAAGGTTATTAACAAGAGAACTTTTACCATTCAGATTGGAATGACTCATAGTTATCTTATTCCTCTTTTATTTCTCTAACCCTTTGAATTATGATTATCCTTAAAATCTGCTTGTTTCCGTATGTCATTGCTTATCTTCACACTCTCTATCTATCTATCTATCTATCTATCTATCTATCTATCTATCTATCTATCTATCTATATATATATATATATATATATATATATATATATATATATATATATATATATATATAAACATTTGAAATATAATTAAGATAGTTTGACTTCTACAACGTTGTTATCGAGCGTTGCTCTCATCAGGAAGTCTTCCTGATGAGAGCAACGCTCGATAACAACGTTGTAGAAGTCAAACTATCTTAATTATATTTCAAATGTTTATAAATAGCTCCTTTTATACTAAAGTTGAGCACTATTATTTCATGGTTTTTGTTTTATAATTTATATATATATATATATATATATATATATATATATATATATATATATATATATATATATATATATATCTAATACCTATCTATCTCTCTATTTGTCGATCTTATCTGTTTATTTATCTTTGTCTATTTATCAGTATCTATCGGTTAGTCTATTATCTATCATATCCATCGATTAATCTATATATATATATATATATATGAGCCAAGGTCAAAAGGTGCCCGCCTGATACCAGTGTTAAGAAAATTTGATTTTTACTTAATTATGGGCTGTTTTCATTGGGTTAATGCTTGTAATCAATTGATAATATGAAGAAGAGATAAAATTAGATAGCTCTACATACTCTGTTCAACAGAATATGAAATAAACAACTTGAAAGTCAAATTTGAATGCTGTTTGGCATGTGCTTAAAACGAGGTCAACGCATCACCTTTATAGAAATCATGTAGAAATTAAATGTGATGTTTTAGCTCACGTGATTTAAATTTGACTAATAGTATGAAGTCAAAATTTATTTTTAAACGCAATTGCAGTATATTACATATCTGATTAAGTTTCATATAGAGTTCTTAAAAAGTTGGTGTTGCTTGTGACCTTTGGTGTCATCAAACACAGCACAATACTAAGACTCGACACGAAACTTTAAAGCTCATTTTTAATGTTTATAAAATTCTTTATTATGAGAAAAAAGGATAGATTTACTATCTGAATTCAAATCTTGGAGTAAATGTATACCGTTTTGCCGATATTGAGGTTTATTGGTTTTGGTGTCATTTGTCACAAGCAACACGGCTTGCGTGAACACGTGGAAGTTTGTTTCGTTAAATGGCGATTCGCAATTTTGATCCACCCTTCTTACCAGTCTTTGAAGTGCAGCACTTTCATATTTGCCTTTCCAGTGTGGCTCCAGGCAGAAAAGGTAAGTTGAACTTTGGTGTCATCGCTATTTTACATTGTCACAAGCAACACTTGATATTGGATATTACAAAGTGCCACCAAAAAATTATGTTTTCAGCTGTTATTCTATTTACAAATATGATATGATGACATCTCACATAAGACTGATTTTGACATAATTAATTATTTCCTTGTAATTCTAATTTTTTTATGTTTCAGGGTTGTATCAATCAAGAAAAAGGCAAAACTCAAGCTTTTGACGAATCCAGATAAAAGAAGGGTTGTCAAGAAATTTGATTTGATTTACTATTAACACACTAAATTACTACAAACTAACAGATTTGAGCAGTAGGGCGGATGTTACGGTATGGTTACATGAATTCATTACCATGGCTGATATTTATTTAGTGTTTGTTTGACTTCTGGTACTTTTTGTGACCATTGGTGTCATTGGTTAAAATGTCACAGGTGACACTTAAGTTTGAAGTTTCTAATTTATTTCTGTTTTCATGTTCTTCAAAGCTTGAAATGTCATTGAATTACATTTTAACAGGCTATATTATATGTGTTCAGTTGCTATTCTTGATTTATTGAGGCAAAATTGCGTTCTAGTGCCGATTTTGACCAAAGTAATAGCAACAATCGTATTACTAATATCTAAGCATATTTCCAATTTGCAAGTATTTAGTCTCTTAAAATATTATCGAATTTCATTTTAGAGTAGGTTATTGTGCTTTTTTGACTGAAAATAATGATGTATTATGGACGAAAGTGTGATTTGGTGTTGCTTGTGACATAAGTAATGGTGTCACCGGTCTTATGTCACAAGTCACATTCAGATGCTCTAATTTCCATGTATATTTCTATTTTTGAAGTCTTTGGTTTCTGAAATATTATTAAATTCCATATTTAACTGTGGTTATTACACTGGTTTGACTGAAATTAATGATTTATTGTCGAAATTGCAATTTGGTATTGCTTGTGACATAAGTAATGGTGTCATCGGTCTAATGTCACAAGTGACACAATGTCGCTAAATAAGATATGCTTTGGTCACATTATTTCCCAACATTTTATTCCAAAAGTTTCTGAACAGTGCTGGTAATAAGCATATGCAATATTGTTGTTGTTGTTAATGCACAAACATTTTTATGAAATAATATATTTGCATTCTATGTTGCTTGTGACCGATGACACCAAAAAGGAACATTTTCTCCAATAGTTGGTATTATTATTGTACTATGATTGTTGTTGATTGTGTCTTTTTGTCTATAACTTACTAAATAAAGTTTGATACTCAACAAAAATCATTTGGTTATTGAGTTTTTTGTCTCATTTTGGTGTCACCGGTCACATGTGACACCAGCAATCTATAGGTATTGTTTACGATATTATGCTGCGTTAGACCTTACAGTTATCTAAAGGGCCTTTGATTCATGAAGTACAGGGTTTTTGCTACACATATAGAAACATGAATGGACTATTATGTCACTTTTATTTTGAGAAAAAAAATTGGCACCTTTTGACCTTGGCTCATATATAACTAGTTTTAAAAAATGATAAAATAGTGCTCAACGTTTTGGTAAAAGGAGGTAATTATAAAATATTTCAAGTATAATTATGATCAACATCTACAATATTGTTTTGAGAGCGATGAGAGCGAAGGCTCGAAACAACATTGTCGAAGTTGATCAGAATTATACATGAAATATTATATATATATATATATATATATATAATATATATATATATATATATATATATATAATATATATATATATAGTCTTCCATCTTTCTCCATTTATACTCTCATTTTAATTTTATCTCTCTCAGTCTATCCCATTTGACTAACTACCTTACTCTCTCTCTCTCTCTCTCACTCACACACACACACACACACACACACACACACACACACCTCCTCTCCCTGTTCCTGTCTCCCATCATCCTGATTGACCATTTTAAATCCAGTTTGTATCCCCACCGCCAACCCCACCATCAACAACATCAGCATCCCCCAGTCGTTCCAAATGAATTAGACCACCATCCACTCACTGGTCTGTTTGTGATTAGTTTTTTTTCTGGATCCTTTGTATGGATTGGATTTGATTGGATCCGATTGGATTAAAGACATCAACAATCATCCGTTCATTGCTAACGCCAACACTACAACTATTTGATTGACTACTAGCAAAACCGATATTTATAACGAAACGCGTTTAAAAACTACACGTATAATGCGGATCTGAAAAGTGTATAAAAAGAAAGTTGTAGACAAAGCAAGAAAGTAAAAAACAAAAAACAAAAAACAAAAAAAAAAAGAAAAACCACCACAAAAAATCAGTCTTTCTCGATGGGGTTCGAACATAAGACCATCCCCCAAAAAATCAGTCTTCCTCGATGGGGATCGAACTTCAGACCTCCTGATATAACCTATATTTAAACTTTCCATTTAAACTGAATTGCGGCGATAACCTAAAAATACACAATCCAACCAGAATTAACCTTCTTGATTCAGTCAATATACAATTCCAACCTTGTATTTCTGTTCCCCAGACTTTTCTATGCTATAATTTTATATAGCATCTTTTTGATCATAGGCGTCTCATTCAGATGACTAGGGAGCCAAAAGCATTTAACCATATAATTTCTATAATGAACAGAATACCACGGTGGTGATCACATACGGATAAATATACTTATCCAATCGGATGAAAACCATCTAATTCTATATCATAACAATTCTTTCTTGTATTTTAACCCTCTCCTTACCATCCATAGGAAAATCGTCACATTCTTTACGATGCAACCAACATTTTTCTCATTCTGTAATCATTTGTACATCACAAATTATAAAGAAAATATTTTGTTCTAGCGAGAAGAATTAGACACTGGACATTATACTGTATGGAACGTACTTGTTCCTTTTCTGTTTGAGTAGAAAAAAATATATATATTTTTGTGTTGGATGAGTGTGAAGTTTCAGGGAAAAATCTGAAAATGGCTCGTAAGGAGAGAGTAAAACAATTTTCAAAACATACTAATAAAGCTTTTAAAGTGTCTTTAAAGTTCCAAATAAATTGAGAAAGGTATCTACCATTTTCACAAATGGCAGTTGCCTTTGCTTCAAATGAGCTCCTCAATTAGTAAACTGTTCAAAGAGTGATAGATAACTGAACCGTGAATTACAGTGAAAGAAAATCAAAAGAAACAGCACTCATTTCTCTTACAACCTTGACAGGGTATAATGATGGAAGTAATTTCCTCAAGACCATTTGTCAATTCTTTGTGCAGCAAATTGACATCTCAAAGATATAGGGACTAATTCAGCATGGGTTTTCAGACACAAAGATTGTTGCTTATCAAACCTCACACCCTGACGGTCACTGTAGAGATCAATGAAAGACGAATGAGTTAACTACGGCTCTGTGGTCTTGTGGAGGGACCCAATAGATCAGTTGGTAGGGTACTCGCTTCACATTCAAAGTGACCAAGATTTATCCCAGGTGCAGTCGAGATTTTTTCTACCCCCCCCCCCCTTGTCCACCCAGCAGTGACTGGGTAGCTGGTCTGATAGATCTGGCGAAAAGTACTTTGCGATAAACTAGCGTCCTATCCAAAGGGTAACAAGCAATTGATATTGTCTCCGGCTCCATGGCTCTGAAGGACAATTTTTTGTGGTCTTGTGGTATCGTTCTCTGATTCTGACTTGTATGTATCTGGTTCCGGTCCCGCTGTGTGTCTGACAAAAATATTAAGTCCTTAAAAAATAGGTGCTTGACTCACATTCTCTCACCGTACTCTGGATTAAAATGAATACCTGGTCAGTAGCAGCGTTCCCTCTTGACTTACTTGACTTATTCTCTCTTGTCATCAAGATCGTCCGACTTTGCAGCTGTGGCTGTTTTGCAGATCAATGTTGTGAAAGCAATCCACTCGTCCCTATCCAGTGCTATCATTCTCTGTGATTCCAGTTGTCTGTGTGTGAGTGTGTGTGTGTGTGTGTGTGTGTGTGTGTGTGTGTGGGTGGGTGGGTGGGTGGGTGATGTGAGTCGCAGGGTGTCATTATTTAGTCTTTTTAGTCCGTTGGTAAGTGTTATAGGCAATTGTACTGCGTTTCCAATACGAGAAATTTACAAGAAGTATCAGCCAATAGTAAAAATTGTATCCAAAGTGTTAAGAAATGGATGAATGAGAACAGACTGAAACTGAATGATGATAAGACGGAGGTGCTGTATGTGGGGAACAGGAAGTGGAAAAGTGAAACAGATTTGAAGTTGGGGGATGCCTCTATTCAAATTGTTGACAAAGTGAAAAACCTTGGCACATTCTTAGACTCTGAACTGTCGATGGAGCATCAGGTTAATAATTTGGTTAGATCTCTCTTTTTCCAACTAAAAAAGATTGCTTCCATTAGACGGTTCATATCTGAGGATGTGACCAAGCACCTGGTTGTGTCCCTCGTACTATCGAAATTGGATTATTGTAATGCTCTGTTGTTTGGCGTTTCGCAATACAATCTGAAACGTCTTCAGATTGTCCAAAACAGCGCTGCCAGACTAGTATTCATGAAGCGTAGGTGCGACTCTGCCGGACCTCTACTTCATGACCTGCATTGGCTGCCTGTTGGGAAAAGAATTAAATTCAAAGCTTGTGTTTTAGTGTATCGTTGTCTTGAAGGTACTGCCCCTTCCTACCTTTCAGAACTAATTGAAAGATATTCAAAACCCCGCCCCTTACGTTCGGCCAGTGATTCCACAAAACTAGTTGTCCCTCGAATTCGGAAAAATGCTGGAATGAGATCCTTTTCTCATTTCGGACCCTCTATTTGGAACGCCTTACCGCAGAGCATTCGTGAAAAAGAATCTTTGTCTATTTTTAAACGTTCCCTTAAAACATATTTGTTTCAATTTTAGTAGATGGTATGAGAAGCAAGATAGGTTTGGTTTGTGTTGTGTGTTGTGTTGTGTGTGTGTATGTGTGTGTGTGTGTGTGTGTGTGCTTGTGTGTGTGAATGAGTATGTTTCAGCCAAAGTAATTTGTAATTTAAGCGCTTAGAGTCTGGTGTCTCGGAGTTATAGCGCTATATAAGTTTTCAGCATTATTATTATTATTATTATTATCAATGTTGTTCTCTCTATCCCCAAAAGAATTAATAGCGCCTTACAGGTATCATAATGTCTCATCCTAAATGTAATGTGTTGTCGTTGGATGTTTTTGAACTAAAGACGTTGTCTAACCATTGACAGTTTATAGAAATAAAAACTCGTAGAGCTTATATATAGACCAATATACATTAAATGTGCTCAAAGCGCTTTACAAAGGGTCCCAAACCAACACAAACATTTAACATGTATGACGGAACATGACGTCTGTTTGGCGATATTACTTTTTTTGCGACAGAGACAACGCTGTTAATGGCGAGGAACTCATTTTACATCTGAGTACGATGAGAGAATGTGGGTAAAGAGCTTTTTCAAAGGACCCAACTATGCGCACCTTAGGACGGGTCTCAAAATTGGACCTTCCAATCCGAAGGCGAGTGTCATACCACTAAACCAAACAGCTGCACAATTACAATTAGACACTATAGTTTACACGTAACGCCGTGGTATTATGCCCGAATGAACTGGATAGTTACGTACAACTAAATTCTAAATCTAACTGATCAGAATTAGGAAATGCACTAATCTCTTTGAACATGGAGAAATAAAACTAACTCTACTCAAGCAGGGTATTTCTTTACCTTAATTTTTGTTTTATCTTAAGTTAAAATTTTTGTTTAAACCGTCGTGTTGCGACGAATGTTCATACTAGTGATTAATAACCAAATGTTTTGAAGCCGTCCGCCAAAATATCAACTTCAGTCATTTCTTATTTCAAAGCCGTTATGAGAGCGTTCATCCCAGCACCACCACGGCGACTACTCAGCATCCTTCAATCACGACTAACTGCGCCACCAAATCCTTTGGGGAATACCCTAATTCAATCTCATTCGTTTATACTGGAGAGTAAAACTAATTCTTTCAACCAATCAAAACCTTTCATCTTGACCACGTGACCAATTCGCGTATACCCCCGCTCGCTTAGCCGGGCTGGGCGAATACTTAAATACCCGAATCGGGAAAGATGTCATCCCATCATCCTGTAGTTAATCACACTCGACTACTTTGATTCCAAATACTCGTATCTCACCAAGACACGCCATGTTAGTTGAGTCATGGTATCGTATCACAAACTTTCCCAAAAATCAAAGGCAGACATTCTACGAGATTTGAGATTAAATAAGGTTGCAACTTGTGGACCATCGTCTCGATTTTATATTATGTCTGAGAAAACCAGGGCTACTATTCGTTTACCCGACCAAATACTCGTATCTTATCGATATGAAAATCGGTTTGGTTTGAAATAGTACAAACATTAGATATTTAGGGTGCAAAGATAAAGATCGGCAAGACAATACATAGAGGAACGTTGAAAACAAATAAACAAACATTATGTTTATATAAAACCCACCTCCGTTTATTATTTTTCTGCCGAAGGGATTGCAGTTGAAACGTCAATTAATTGAATTGTTACAATAAGAAATCTATCGATTTTTACGGATAGGTCATTTTCTTTTTACGAATTTAGGCGTCAGGCACTCCCCATCCTCCACCCCCCTTTTGCTCTCTACTTATCTCGTCAAGACTTGCCGTGTTTGTTGAGTCATACAAACCAATCAAAATAAAAGAAGTACTTCAGAGTCATAAGGCCCATGGAGTCGGAGTTGGTCCCAGTTTCTATAGTGTTAAACGGACAATTGGAATTACTTGCTAAAATTGAGCATATATATATATATGTACGTATAGGCCGCATTCGGGACGGTAGGTTCGAGTCTCGCGCTCTAGTTTCATAAAGTCGAATCCTTGAAAACGGCTCCTCACTCACGTTTTCTCACCAACTAATGAGAAAAATGATTACATAGCCAGTGACAGTGTTTGTCTCTGCAATATCTATATATATATATATAGTGTAATATCGACAGTTGAGTTTAAAACGAGTCAAAAAGGATCCCAAACCAAAAGTATTACTTAACCCTATTTCCATACTTGGGGCCAAAAAGACCCCAGGGGGGTGTTTTTTATTCATAAAACAGTCAATTTTTGACACAGAGCCCTGAAATTTGGTGACTTTTCCTAAAATGATGAGGTCCATGATCATGCCAAATTTCATGTTTGTCACGTGCATAGTTTACTCACACTGAGCATGCTCATCTGGAATTTGAGATTTTCTGATTTGGGGTCCAAATGGACCCCATGACTTTTAAAGAGAAAAATACTAGAAAGTACGATTTCCTGATTTGGGGTCCATTTGGCCCCCATGACTTTATATAGAAAAATACTAAAGATTTCAACAAAGGAATGCTATTTCTTTCATTTTATTCCACAATAATAATAATAATAATAATAAAATAATAATAATAATAATAATAATAATAATAATAATAATAATAATAATAATAATAGCAATAATAATAACAATGATAATAGTAATAATAATAACAATAATAATAACAATGATAATAGTAATAATAATAACAATAATAATAATAACTATGATAATAATAATCATCATCATAATCATAATAATAATAGATATTTTTTATTATTGTTAGTATCATTATAATTTTATTATTATAATTATTATTATTATTATTATTATTATTATTATTATTATTATTATTATTATTATTATTATTATTATTATTATTATTATTATTATTATTATTATTATTATCATTATTATTATTATTATTATTATTATTATTATTATTATTATTATTATTATTATTATTATTATTATTGCTGACCTGAGGGAATGCAACCAGACTGCCCGGGACTGGCTGACTCACTGGCGCGACAAGATATGATGATGATGATGATGATTATTATTGTTATTATTATTGTTATTATTACTATTATTATTATTATTATTATTATTATTATTATTATTATCATTATTGTTATTATTGTTACTATTATCATTGTTATTATTATTGCTATTATTATTGTTATTATTATTATTATTATTATTATTATTATTATTATTATTATTATTATTATTATTATTATTATTATTATTATTATTATTATTATCATTGCTGTGGTTGTTGTTATTATTATTAGTATTATTATTATTATTATCATCATCATCATCATCATCAACTCCTTTCCGTGAATGATTGTTGTTTTTATGAAGTAATTGCAATTCAGACATGGACAACACTTTTACAAGTGAATGGAGTCGAAGAAAAACATGTGCCAACAATTCCTAGGATCATCCATTACAATTTGATAATGGTAACAATTGACTATATTTATGCTGATTCTCATTGATGCAATAATACCTTTCAAATGTAGAAAAACATTAGAAACAAACAAACAAACAAAAACAATAGCAAAACATAATTCAAAACTTATTAAAATTAATCCAAGGCTCAGCTATAGTAAATTTTATGAATTAAAAGGCAAGAAAAAAGTTCTACTATTACTGAAATATTGTTTAGAAATATGATTTTTTCTGATCAAAGCATGTGAACACATACATATATTATTCTGCTACCAGCCGCTGTGAACATGTAAATTCTCCACATCTGCTGCAAGTCTTTCTGAATTTTACATCATTTTTTTCTCTGACATTTTATGGATCTTCCCCTTGTCGCATTCTTCCTCTTCCTGTTGTGCTGTTGATCTTATTCTCCCATCTTGCACTTGTACATGTTGTTCTTGTCCCTCCTTCGTCCATATCACCACAAGAGTACTTTTCATTTTCTTAGTGAAAAAAAATAGAATACTCCGGAGGCAGGCTTTTTCAATTTTCTTTGAATGCATGGCATGGTTCTTTTGGATTTTATGAACTTTGATAGAATTCTTCCTATATGTGGAATTTTGTTCTTATTTCAAGCAGTGCATTCCTCCACAAACAATGTATTTTGGAAGTTGCCGACTTCTATTGTTTCTTGAGCTTCATCTACCTCAGATTCAGAATCGGTGGCATCTATGTATTTCTGGATCTGGCTGCAGCAGAATCAGTGGCATCTCTTCATCAGTGATGCTTTCATTTGAAGAACTTGTATCATTCCCATTCCAATGAAATGGTGAAATACCGCCAGTGTCTGACTGAAGGATTAGAAGAAAAAAATTATATTGGGAAGGAACACACAACTGGAAATGGCGATGAAAGAGAGAGAGAGAGAAAGGGGGGGGGAGTATTTTGGGGATGTGAGTATATTATTATTATTTTGAAAACTTTATTTTACTGGAATCCCCAATTGGCAATTATAGTCATGTAGAAATAAAAGAAAACATCAAATATGAAAGTATCTGAGAGTAATGTGATTACAAAACAATGTAATTTTCTCGTTGTCTTCATGGATTTGCTGTGATATGATGAAAGTCACACCCAACGAGTCAGATAAAAGAGTTATAACTGTTCGATTTTTCATCTTTAAAAAACGGCTTTTACTCTGAAGTCTTTGCAGCCAATAAATCAAAAAATTGATGAGTTGTCAATATTATTAATTTATACCTTCATCATTATCATCGTGGGGAAAATCATCCATTACCTGAAACTCGATTTGCAACAGCTCATCTTTATCTTGCATTATTAATTGATGATATTCTGTCAATTCACTGGTTAAAGATAAACTAATCTTACACCAACTTAATATTTATTTTACTATTTCATACAATAGAAACATACTTGATATTGCTGTTACTGTTTGGAGAAATGACATTCTAACAATCAGAATTGAAACTCAGATTCTCATATTAGATTTCATATGATGCCTGTTATTAACTGCGAGCTAACAACCATTACACATATAAATGTAATAGGTACCATTCAGTTTTAAATAAATAGTAGGTGGCATACCTTCCTCATGCACTGGGGTTGCCCCAGCAGACTGCAACTCAATGTATATCTGAGCATTCAAACTACCAAGGATGTTACACTTTCTCCATTCGTCATGGTTTAGGTCCAATGCAACATAATTTAGACCACATAACGGATGGCTGAAAATTAAAAAAAAACACCCAGCAACATACAACTCATTTAGTTAGCAAATTCAAAAATTCAAAAGCAATAATATCAATACAATATGACTGAAACTTAATGTAGACATTTAAGCTAATTTAGTTCATCTAGAGATTGAATAACGGTACAAGAAAATAAATCACTTGTCATAAGAAGTTACAAACAAATATGTGGTTCGGTAGGGTACACACAAGAATAAAAGATAATCGAGAAGCGAAAGTAAGGCAAGTATTGGAAGAAACATTAAATTGAATATTAGGGCTTTCATTTATCCATTATTGTTTCATCATTTCATATTTGGCGATTCTAGCTGGTACTACAATCATAAAATTAACAATACTATCAATTCATTTTTCGTTACATAGGATAAGTGACAGAATAATCTATATAAATCACATATCTAATGAAAAAAAAGTAATGAGTTAGTACTTACTTGGATGTTTCTTGATTAGAGTTGATGAAAAAGTAGGTAACTGAAACTGGCGCTCCTCATATTGAGCAGAAAACAGGAAACAAAATTACCAAGTCAATTATTGTGGATGCCATCTACAGTAAGTTGTGGATCATATTGACACGACTATGTCACTAAATAAATAGATGCATAATGTCACAACAAAAACAACAAAATGATGCAAACTTATATTGCCTATATACATTTAATGAGAAAATATGATTTTAACTGAATTTTCCATAGTAAAATCATGGGGGATAAATGGCCCTCAAATAAGAAATAAATAGGACTTTCTAGTATTTTACTATGTGCAAGTCATGGGGTCCAAATGGACCCCAAATCTGAAAATAGGACTTTCTAGTATTTTTCTCTTTGCAAGTCATGGGGGCCAAATGGACCCCAAATCAGGAAATAGGACTTTCTATTTTAGTATGAAAATAGGGTTAATACGTTAGACAGAACTTGACGCCTGTGAAGGCAATATTCCAACTCGTTTTTGCAGAGACAAAAACTGTCACTAGCTATGTAATCATTTTACTCATTAGTTGGTGAGAAAGCGTGAGTAAGGAGCCGTTTTCAAGGATTCGACTTTATGAAACTAGAGCGCGGGACTCGAACCTACCGTCCCGAATGCGGCCTATACGTACATACTACAAAATAAAAAAAGGCCCACATCAAGACAAGCTATGTTCTGTTGACTAAAGGTATCCTAACAGTCGTTCAGTGCCAAGAAGTTCATGAAGCTGGAGTTTATCCCTTCTATAGCGTTAATGGACAATTGCTTGCTACCGTTTGGATAGGACGCAAGTCAATGGCAAACTACTTTCCTCCAGAAATAACAGACCCAGTAATCCATCCAATCACCGTTGGGTGGCATGGGGGGGGGGGTGTCAGAAAGAAAAGTCTCGACTAAACCGGGGATCGAGTACTTTACCAACTCAGTTATAATGAGCCCCCCAGCCTATAAAAAAACTTGCCATCAAACAGGGACAATCCTTATATTATGAGAAATGAAATAATGGCGAGAGGATTTATGTGTCTGGGTAATGTGTAGACTGATACAAATATTATATTATGACAATCCATAATTTAAATATGTTTTTTTTCTCCCAAAGATCTCTACTAGAATGGGCATCACTATACACGCTAGAGCTTCTGAAAATTTCCTAGAATAGTTATTTTTTTTTTTTAAAGGAGATTTATAAATAAGTGTGACTAACGGTCTCAAATATGTATGGGTAAAACTAACGTCCACATATTTCCAGGTCTGATAACCGAACGCAATTATGGGCTTTATTTAACGTTGTTGTAATGGAAATTTTTGCGCTGGTTTGAGAGTATTTCCATTACAGCAATGAATCCATAACAAATTGGGTTATCAGGCCTGAAAATATGTGCTCGTCGGGTAAAACTAACTTTTAAGTATAGAATTAGAGTTCAATATGGTATAATACCAGATTGACACAGCGGGCTACATGTACGGTCTGGGTCAACATGTACTTTTTTTGCAGGTCTGATAACTCAGATTGCTGTGGTCTCATTGTTGTAATGGAAATATTCTCAAACCATCGTAAAATATTATCTCTTGCTAAAACAAACCCATAATAATTTATGCTCAGTTATCATACCTGCAGATATGGGCACGCTGGTCTTGGTAACGAATAGACTTGTACAGATAATATTATGAATGACATTCCATGATCTTTACTTGTCTTTTTTTTGAAGATCTCTACAATCTATATCCTGCATCACAATTCAAAACTATAAACCCTAAAGCTTTATATAAGAATAATGAAATATCCCAATAAAGGGTAAATTTATAAATTATTTGTGATTAATCCTCTGTAAACGTTTTTGTTTTTTTTTGTTTGTTTGTTTTTTTTTTTTTTGTCTTGGGAAATATGATGCCTAAAAGAACTTTAAAGTTCCACAAAGTATACCATTTGAATTTAGATACATAAGTATTTTCATTGAGGAGAGCGACTTTTGTGTTCTTAACTTTTAAGGCATTTTAAGTTTTGAAACTCTTTCAGTACAGTGGTTTTCATCTATCTAGTTCATTTTGGTATAATATCAGATTAACCCAGCGGGCCACATAATAATATGTTAAGGTTTTATACGTTAGGGTAAAGTATAGAATTTTACAGATAATATTATGACAATCCTTCATTTATACTTAAACTTGTCTTTTACAAAGATCTCTACTATCTATATCTTGCATCCGAATTCCAGACTATAAACCCTGAAATGCTTTTAGAGTGATTAAATATTCCCATAAAGGTAAAATTTATGATTTGTGAATAATCATCGCAAAACGGTATTATGTCTGAATAAAGCTGATGCATACAAGATAAAGCTTCACTTTTATACGATTTAACTTTAATTGGGTGTCTTCATTGAGACGAGTGAGTTACGATTCCTCAAATTTAAAAACCAAAATTTTAATTTCAAATTATTTTTGGCTTTAAATACAATTTTCTTCATCTCGTTTATTCTAATATAATACCACATCGGCTGATATATCCTATTGTAAAAAAAAACATACGTCTGAATAATATGTATGGACTTGCAAATTATAATAACATGGAATTCTATGATTATATTTGTCTTTTATAACAATCTCTACCATATCAAGCATATAAAATGTAGACTTTAGTCCATGAAATAGTTGAAGAATCATCAAATATTTTGAAATAAGGTAAATTTATAAATATTTGTGATTCATCATCTCAAAACGGTGCTATGTCTGGGCTAATCAGATGCCTAAAACAACTTTAATGTTTCACGTAGTGTATAATTTGAGTTAAATACGTGCCTTCATTGAGGAGGGCGAGTTTAAAATCCTAAATTTCTTATTTCATATTACTTTGGTTTTAAATACAATTTCATCTTGTCAAGTTCATTCTAATCCAGACCTACCTACTTGAAAATATAAAGATTCGTAGTTTTTAGGAGATAAAAGTTGGTGAGTCGCTATAGTTAACTTTATAGATCAACAATTTACCCTCACAGTGATGAAATAACGCTTGAAACCTCTGAAAATTATGTAGTCAGGCATCAATATTCATTTTCAATTTGTTTTAATTACTTAGAGGTGCTCAGGATGTTCTGAAATTGAAGTCAAAGTTTCGTAATTCTACGAATTGTTCGTAGTAGTTGGCAGGTCTGCAATACCAGATTGACATTTCGGCTTATATATCGTTTTGTGAGAATCTATGCGTCTGGATGAAGTATGGACTTTTACAGACAATAAATTGGCAATCCATAATTTATACTTGTCTTTTCTAAAGATCTCTTCTATATCATGCACATCACAAGTCAAGACTATAAACTCTGGAATACTTTTAGAATGATTAAAAATTCCGATGAAGGGAGATTTATAAATATTTGTGATTAATCATCTCACGTGGTATTATGTCTTGGTAAACCGTCTGCATAAAAAAAAGTTTCGCTTTTATACGACTTGTGTTTAAATAAATGTATCCATTGAGGAAAGAGGGAGATTTGTGTCTTTAACTTGATGACAAATTAGGGAGCAGGCAACGTGCGGGGAAAAAACCCCTCCCAAAATGTCAGCATACCTCAAATTCTAATCGAGACAGGCTGATTTTTGGGGATATTTTTTTTCTTGTATCGTTCTATCTTGTTTCGCCTTCCACTATTTCATACACACTTTTTCAGATCTTTGTCTTTAACTTTAAAAATTCTAATCTAATCATTTTGGCTTTAATGACAATTTTCTCCATCCAGTCAACCGGGCAAATTATCAGTCGCTTTCGAATCGGAAGGTCCTGGGTTCGAACCTCGCTCGGCGCATAGTTGAGTTCTTTGGAAAAGCTCTTTACACACATTCCCTCATGCTCACAGTACTCAGGTATCAAATGCGTACCTGGCCGTTAACTGCGTTGTCTCTGTACGAAAAAAATGTAATATCGCCAGGCAGGCGTCATACGTGTCCAGTCCTACGTGTAAAGTGTTGCTGTTGGTCAGGGACCCGTTGTAAAGCGCTTTGAGCACGTTTAGTGGATATTGCTCTATATAAAAGCTCAAACGCTCAATTATTGTAATGGTAAGAAAAAAATCATAGCAAAGTATTTACATTTACAAATAACTTTGTGACAATACATGATATATACTTGTCTTTTCTATAGATCTCTACTTTAATTGACACTATAAGCATTCTTAGAATGATTAGACTATCCACCAAATAATGTGCTAAAAGTGCTTTACAAGGGGTCCATAGGCAGTATCAAACCTTAAAATATAAAACGAGACAAGACGCTTGTAAGGTAATATTACAATTGTTTTAACAGAGACAATGCTGTTATAGGCTAGGTAACCATTTTACACCTGATTGCATTGAAAAAAGTTAAATAAAGAGCACTTTAGAACTGTATCACTTTTTCTCACGTATCAAATAATATACCTTGATATATACATTGTTATGCATTCATACTACATGCGACCATCCATCCTCCCTCCCTCTCCTCCCTCCCTCCCTCCCCCCCCCCCCCCTTTTTTTTTTTTTCATTTACACTCTCTCTCCTCAAATCTATTCCAATAAATTGAATAAAGTTGACGTCATCAGCTCCATTTGTCACTATTATTAAACCGTCATTTAGGTGATTAATTCTCTTTTCACTCTATCAATCAGACTACAAATGTTTAAGGTAACACATAGTTTTGCCTGATGGTAGGGTTGATCTGAACTTGTGAGTATTTCACTTAAACGCACACTATCAATTCCAATCCATGATACAGTAATAATAATTTTCAGATACGATAAATCTACGTTGATTTAAACAGTTAACTCCCGCACTCCAGAAAAACTCGTATTAAAAAATTGGCCAGAAAACGCGTCCTTCATCTCTCATTCGATTTAAATGGTCCCTCATCTTAGCTAAACCTCTCAAACCTTGGACTTCGCGTAAGCCCCAGGTTTGAGAGTTTTTATTAATACGAGGGTCATTTAAATCGACCGATCTTTGAAGGACGGGTTTTCTGGCCAAAATTTTATATACGAGTTTTTCCGGAGTACGGCCGTTAACCGGTTAACCATGTCCCTTACACGTCAACATTTACACACTAGGCACATCCTTCATTTCAGGGATAGCTTTCCCGCAAATTTCCCAAGGGAAATGCCAGTCTTTATAACCCATTGTGTCTTCACGATAGGCTTCTGTAACTGTCGGTAACCCCTTTGTATTGCCAGGGAATTTCAAGTTTGCTCGCGGAATTGGACGAAGGAATAGATCTAACTCTATCAATTAAGAAGACTAGGGGAGATAAAAAAAATTGTTGTATTTAGTGAAATCTTTAACAGATCTTAGAATGATGATGGACACAATTATGGAGGGAGATTAGATGGCGATGCTATAACACCATGGACTTTGAATCAGAATGTCATGCGTTTGAATCTCAGTGGATATGTTTTGATTTTTTCTCTAACTGTGAAGAATAATAGGCATTAAACAGTCCCAATTATCGAGTAACCTCGGTGATAAAATAGTAGGTAGCAAGTCTGACCTGTAATCAGAAGGTCTGAGTTTCGAGCCCCAGTCGGAGCAGGCTGAATCGTTGTAATTGTGTTTTTTCTTTCTAGTATTTTTCTCTCTGCTTTGTCAGACGCTGTTTTATAGACACTTTTTCAGAATTTTACCCAGACTGTAAGTAGTTTGCTCGCTGAATCGGAAATTGATCAAATTTAATTAATTAAGAAAGAAGAGCTTGCCATTGAGAAAACATTGTTGTATTCAAGTGATAAGACAATAGTGAGTCTTTGAGCCGGAATGCATTGCCTTGGATACGTTTGGATACTATCGCAGACTAACTTTGATATTGAGTAAAACTGACTGTTTAAATTTTGATGTTGAACAGAAAAGTAGTCTTTCAGAGCAATTAGACCCATGACGCAGAAGTTTATCCCTGTTTTTATAGCGTGAAACTGACAAAAGCAATCGCTTGCTACCTTTTGGATATGACGCTAGAATATCGCAAAGTACTTTCCGCCAGATCTAACATACCCAATACCCAGTTACCCAATCACTGCTGGGTGGACAGAGGAGTAAGAGAAAAAATATCTCAACTTCACCCGGGATCGATCTCGGTCCTTTTGATTGTGAAGCGAATGCTCTACCAACTATCACCCATATGTTGAACATAAATTGTAATTACAGTAATTGCCTCAGAACCAGTAGTTCCTATAATTTGTTTGGCAGGGAAATTCAAGTTTACAGAGAAATTCATCTGACACCACCAATTAAGCAGAAATGAAGGATTAAAATTATCCGTAGCAGATGTAAGAAAAATGATGAACACATTCGTCAGTTGTGGGCGAATCACTGGAGGAGTGAAATGTGGTTGGACTTTAAGTTTGAATGCCTTGGGTTCGAATTACGTTGGATGAATTTGTGACCCAGCGTCTTGTGAGGTCCCAAGTTTGAGAGTTTTAGTCAAGATGAGGGTCATTTAAACCAATCGATATTTAAAGGACGAGTTTTCTGGCCAAATTTTTAGATACGCGTCTTTCTAGAGTACAGCAATCAACTGGTTAATCAGTCTGCTTTATAATTTATTTATTTTTTTTTTTTTTTTGGCCATGACACGCCAGTCAATACGAAATAAATGATTAACAAAATAGATGTGACTATTCGTATAGCTTTGGCTTTTGTTCCCTTGGTTATTTCAATCTTTCGTAGGTTAACTGCAAATTGTGATTTGTATTTTTTATTTATTTTATTTAATTAAATTGTGTTTTTTTTTGTTTTTTTTTTTGTTTGTTTGTTTGGTTTTGTTTTTTTTTTTTGGGGGGGGGGTCGATCTTTGTTTTTTAATTTAACAAATATCAATGAAGTATGTAATGCTGCCAAATACCCTGAATTGAGATATTCAAAGAAGATTCAGTTATGATAATGACTTTACAACTTATAATTTATTGATATGTGACCCTTCGCCTCAAAACGGTATTATGTCGGGTTGGTTGAGATGTTGAAAACTGAATTTATAGACAGAAATATCAGACTTGTGTTGAGTTTGTGTGTTTTATTGAGGAGAATGGATTCCATATTTTAGGGTGCTAATGTCAACAATTTATATTTTTGACGAGTTATCATTTAATTCGCCTTTTAAGTATATGGTTCGTTCCGACATAATACCGTTTTGAGACGATGGGTCACATATTTGAAGTACACATTCAAGAGTTGTTTTTTTTTGTTGCCAAAATGGAAAATATCCGTTTTGTCACTGCATAGCAATAACAGACATGCCATCGGTCCCAGTAATACGGAAATCATCGCGTTTTATTCGAGGTCAAATCCTGCTGCCTATGGTTTCATGTTTTAACTCTCTCCTACCAATCATTTTCAGTATTTTCCAAAAATTGCATGCTTACCCAGCAGAATAAAAATGATTTTTTAAACTCAAACAAGTTTATGTTCTTATTAATTAAGCAAAGATCATTCTTCAATGTTTGTGATGTACAAAAATAAATCTGAATAAGAAAAATATATATTGTGTCGTAACAAATGTGACGGTTTTGATGCAGGTGGTAAGGAGTGGTTAAAGTTCCGATTAAATGGAAAGCGAGAAAGTGGTATCAGTTTTAAAATAACATAACATAACATGTGGTATAGGGCAAAATAGGATAAGATCCTTTGAATGCCCTTAATATTAATTAGTAATGCCATAAATCTATTGATTAAATATTACAATAACGATACACGTGGTAAAGATAGTATTTCAACTTAAATGTACTCATGTGGTGTACAAACATATATCTTTAACCGTGACATGCAAAGCGCACACACAACCACAACACACACACACACACACACACATACACACGCGTATAGAAGATAACCATAATAATATAATAATGCATAATATATACATACAAGATTGAAAGCCATGTCAACAGCAGAGCAAACAAGTATTATTCGTCATATATAAATCTCCCATCATATAATTCCCTGTCTACTAACACCTTGAAATAATCCATAGATTTTGCATTCTTTGTTTCAAATTTCAAAATGTTATCAACATACTTGGTTTTTCAATTTCAGCGATTATTGATAAATGAGTTGATATTGTTTTGGTCCAATTTTTGGCTAATAAACTTTACATAATATCGAATTTTGAAATCTCAATTATTTTATCTTGATATTTTATTTTAAACTCTTGGACAAACTTTAACAGAATAAAATTGCGTGAATCGTGAACTGAGTCTTTCCGCATCATATCCACTTCAGTTTGAAAATAAAAGCCCAGTTTTGCTTGCAAGATCCTAGTTTTATACCCTATTGGTACCATGTTATCTGATGGGTAAGTTGGCATCTCTGCAAACAATCTCCCAGCGGATCAATAAACAGCAACAATTACCTTAATGTTGCCATTGTGGTGTTTTAGAACTGATGAAAATGAAAGACAACCTGTACATTTCATCCCTAGTCACCCGTGGGTACTTTACGAGGGCGACGATGTTAGTGAGTGACCATTTATTTGACCCCAGGACTCATCAAGGTAGACACCGTTACAATAGCACTTTAACTTCTAACATGCGGAGTTAGCTTTCATTCTAACCTGTCACCATGCATAATGTGACCGATTGCTTCAAACCGGTTGTATTTCAGGTTGGGCGAGGTGCTCAAAATTAAATTGGAGAAGAAAATATGATACTTGGGTTAAATCTCAAGTTGGGTTAAGCTTGAGTTATTGATTAGAATGCATAGGAGAAGTGGTTTTCCAAAACTCATTATTTAATTTTTTTTCTGGATTTTGAGATATTGAGGATTATTTCCCCTTGGAGGATCTTTTAGTCTGTTATATTATTATAAATAAACGTTAAACTTGCTCCAATTTAATGTATGATTCTTTTTAAAAAAATTGTTTCAATTTAACTGACAGACGGAAAATCTCGATACGTGATAAAATTGATTTAACCAGTTTTGGAAAGCCACTCTATTATATATTTTTTTCTAAACTGCAAACTTCTTAAAGTTCATATTTCTCAACATTTTAACTTTCGATTCAGAGTTTGGCTACTGATAAATCTCGAATTGAAAGGGATTGAATTAGGCACTATTTATCCTGGACAATTTACGGGGATGTTAATGTCATCCTTCCTAGTTGAAAAAACGTGTGGTCTGCTGTATTTTGTCCTCTATTCCTTTTCTCCTCTTCTTCTTCTTCTTCTACTTCCTTCTACGTCTTACTCTCACCACCTCTCTTCTCCTGCTCCTCCTCTCTCCTCCTCCTCCTCCCTCCTCCTCCTTCTCCTCCTCCTCCTCCTCTTCCAAATCGTTCCTGTTCTTTCTCCGTTTACAAGTTAGGACAAGCAACACAGTCATATTTGTAATAAATAATACGTGCATTTTGAACCTCAAAAAAAAAATTCTAAAAGCTTTTATAAGGGAGCGGACACGACATCTTCGGAAAGATTTTCTCACTCTTTAAAGATTTAAGTTGACAACATGTTTGACCGTGTATCATCTTTCCTCGCCCCGTGCGCGACCAATCGTCTCAAAACGATATTATGATTAGACTTAAAATTGAATTTTATGCAAATTTTAAAAAATGTGAAAATATAAAGATTTTTTTTGTAACATTCAAAAAACCTAACATAGATTTCCTTATTCGTAACATTTTTTCATTACTCTATTTCTGCATACCAGATTGATACAATTTCCTGACTGTGATTATATATATATAGTAGGGATTATTGTTTTCTTTCATTCGCTTGGCTAAGCAGTATTAACACTTTCAGAGTATAGTTTACGTTCATATCCTTTTTTATGTTTTCCTCTTTCTGTTCAAGCTTGCTCTTAATGGTTTATCACATTTCTCTATCTCTCTTTCTCTTTCTTTCTTTCTTTCTTACTTTCTTTCTCTCTTTCTATCAAATATAATCTCTTTTTTTTTTCTCTCATTCTCTGTCTGAATCTCTCTCTCTCTCTCTCCCTCTCTCTCTCTCTCTCTCTCTCCCCCCTCTCTCTCTCTCTCTCTTTCTTTCTCTCTCTCTCTCCGTATGTCTCTCTTTTCTTTTTCTTTATCTCCCTCTTCGTTACTCTATCCATCTATGCCTCTTTCAATCTATTTACTTACTCTATCTCTTACTCTCTCTCTCTCTCTCTTCCCTCTCTCTCTCTCTCTCTCTCTCTATCTCTCTCACTCTCTCTATCTATCTATCTACCTATCTATCTATCTATCTATCTATCTACCTATCTATTTATCTATCTATCCATCTATATCTATCTATCTATCTATCTTTCTATACTTTACTCACATTCTCTCACCGTGATCAGATGTAAAATGAGTACCTGGCCGCTAACAGCGTTGGGAAATTGTAATATTAAGGCCTTACAGGCTTCATGTCCTGTCCTGCATTTTTTTGCTGTTAGCCAGGGATCTCTTTTAGAGAGCGTTGAGCAAGTTTAGTGGATATTGCGCTATATTTTTGAAAAAGCTAAAAAATGCTCAACTTTGTCGAACTGGCGGTAATACATAAACAAAAAAACATACACACACACACGCACGCACACACACACACACACACAGAGGAGGGGAGATAGATAGATAGATAGATAGAGAGAGAGAGAGAGAGAGAGAGAGAGAGAGAGAGAGAGAGTGGAGAAACTCAAGCACATAAGTGCATAAAGGTACAATTTACAAATTTGCATTATAATGTTATATTCCATTAAATTATCAAAACCATTCTTATGACTCACTAATCTTTAAATGGTCCTTTTTCCATTCATCATTGAGATAACTCAATAATAAACCCTAATTAACTCTTAACCATAATCACCACACGACTAGGCCTAATCTAGGAATCCTCCTAGAACATCAAAGCTCACATTTATCATGACGAAGAGACGAAGACTATCATATAATTATATAAATATTTGATTATTACGCCAAGGGTAATCCGATGCCGTATTCTTTTAGTATGCGTGACCTAATTTGATAATGCTTTAAACATCTCTAGGTATTGAATTGAAAGTAATCTCTCAGAGCCATTAGGCTCATAGAGCCGGAATTTATCCCGGTTTCTATAGCGTGAAACGACAATAGCAACTGCTTGCTACCTTGCATCATGTAAATGTCTCTGATATGAAGAATACCAAATGATAGATCAATAATATCACCAATGAGTCATTAAACCAATGAGTAAAAATACATTAATGGTCAAACTGAAATTTTAAATCTTTCAAAATTTAACCCTATTTCTATATCAATTTATATAATTTTGGGGGGTTTATTTATTTATCTATTTATTTGTCTTTTTGTCTATTAATTTTATTTATCTATTTATTTATCCGTCTATTTATTTATTCGTTTACTTAATGTGCAGATTGATTTATAAGATGTGATGATAGGAAATGGTAACTATATCTATAGGTATTCTTAGTCAGGCTTTATAGTTGCATGCTTCTCCTTTTTGCCATTGGAAGGACAAGTGGAAGGACAAGTCAAGCACCTTGCATCTGGCTGTTGAAAAGAATAAACCGGTTTATTTCTACCTAAATATACATAAAACGAACATGGATGGATATTTGACTCCTTCGAAAATCGGTTCAACATTATTTGCCAAAACTATCTGGCAACCGTTTTTACATCCTTGTTTTTTTTATCAGACATTAAATAAAGACAAGAGTAGCACCCAATGTAATGAAAAGATCCATCTCATAAAAGCTTCACATTGTTTTAATTCATCATAACCCTTAACCGTTTCCCCATTCTTCTAATTGGAATACCATAGCCAATGTATCCAATTTTATTAAGCGAAACACCGTGATAAAAAAGAGAAACAAAAAGGATGTTTGCTACTTTAATTCTTCTAGCATCGCCATAAATCAGTTGGGATGGTTAAATATTCAAACAGCCTGTCTGGGGTTGGTCCCATCTCTATAGATTGCATAATTTATTGTCTGATGCCAATCTACAAAATTGTTTGGGTCTTGATGGTACGCCATGATTTAATCTTGTTGTTTTAACATTTGTGATCCATCGCCTCAAAATGGTATTATATCGCGGTGATTGGATGCTGAAAAGTGAATTTATAGCCAAAAGTATAAGATTTGTTGGGGGGGGGGGGGGTTGTCGTTATCTTTGTTGTTGTTGTTGTTGTTGATGTTCTTGTTGTTGTTGTTGTTGTTGTTTTATACTAGAAAGAGAATGTCGTTTCAGCTCTAGAAAAGTCCAAAAATTTCATATTTCACATCAGTTTAAAATTTCATTCACTTTTCTGTATACTATTCATTCCGATAATAAACAAGATTGAAACTGTGGGTCACAAAATGTTTGGATCTTGATAGGACGATATATTGTCGTTTTAAGCGGTTTTGTTTCATAATTTAATCTATAAGATAAGAAGTTATTGGATGCTGAAAGACATAATATATCAAGTTGATGTATTATACCAAATAACAGGTATTGACTAATAGTAACAAAGAGACAAGTCATATAATATATCTTATAACCCATTGATTTATGGTTTATCAACTGATTGAAGAAAAAATGGTTGATCAGGCACTGGTCCAAGATATAAATTAGGAAAGTATAATATAAAATGATTAACTGTTAAAGTAGAGTATAGATAGTTCGAAGATGACGTCACTCAGGTCTTTGTTATTGTTTTTTGCCATCCGCGTTTATGAGTAACGCTCATTGAACTGTATTAACCCGACTATAAACGTTCATGGATACACCCAGTTTTGTGTGTTGGTCCGTTATACTTCCGGATGGCAATGTTATGAGCTTCTTAGCCAAGAGCATACTATCTCTAATATAAAATGATTCATTGTCGAGGAAGAGTATAATATAAAACGATTCACTGTCGAGTTTTTAAAAAATAAATTAAAAAGATAGAGTATAATATAAAGATTGGAAAGTGTATGAGTGTGACAGTATCAGACAAAGCAAAAAGAAAAATGCAAGGAAAAAAATCAAATAAACTTCCCCAGATAAACAATATTCCTCGACTAAAGATCGAACTTCAGAACTCCTGATTATATATCATTACGCAACATAGGCTATCCCAATAGTCGGGAACATAATGCTGCTATTCTTCGTATTAATAAATAACAATGTGAAATTGAATGTAAACTTCAAGTTAATATACGAAAACAGATAAAATGGACGTTTCGGGTTTCCCCTTTATCAACAAAATGAATGAAACACTGCAGATGAATGAGATAATGTGGTCGTGGCGTTGTTAACTGTTTTGTTGATAAAGGGGAAACCCGAAACGTCTATCTGTTTTCGTATATCAAATTAAAGCTTACATTCAATTTCACATTGTTATTCATTTCTTCGAGCTTCGAGCAGCACCATTTACAGTTCTTCATCTAAGTACGCATGCCCTCTCCCTTCCCACCAACATCCCCGGTCCATTAAGTCGGGAAGAACTATAACGAAGTCTTATTTATTTGACTTATGAGTTCAGAGGAGAGATAACTCAGTGGATATGGATTTGTTGATCCACTTGCGAAACCCGGGTTCGATCCGCAATCCGCATCTCGGATTTTGTTTCCTTGTGCAAAAATCTAAGTTCTATTGTTCACTTTTTGGCGCTGCATGCCGGTGAAATTTGTGTTTCCCGGCTATTTCCCTTATACATTTTTTAAACGTATAAAGTGAGGATTCTTTTTTATTGTTTGTTTTGTTTTGTTGGTTTCATTTATTTTTAGTCAATGCTATCTTTAGATAACCCATGCCTGTTTTATTGCAATAAAATACAGTTCTTTACATCAGTATACTTTGTGTATTGCGCGATGGTGGGGAGTCAGATCACCTCAAGTTTGAATCCTATCCTAATGTATTTTCCCCAAATGGTCTTCAAAGCTGTCCGCATCTAAAACTGTAACACAGGGTTCTAAAACTTGAAAGATCTGATAATTGCCCTATAAAATTAATGTTGTTCTCGTAATTCGCCTATTAATAGCCACTCCCGATCTCCTTCGTTCTTGTTCCTCCTTTTTTATCATCGTCATTTTTTTTTTTTTACCATCTTTCATCATCATCATCATCATCATCATCATCATCATCATCATCATCATCGTCGTCGTCGTCGTCGTCGTCATCATCATCATCATCATCATCATCATCATCATCATCGTCGTCGTCGTCGTCATCATCATCGTCGTCATCATCATCATCATCATCATCATCATCATCATCATCATCATCATCATCATCATCATCACATCATCATCATCATCATCATCAGCATCATCATCATCATCATCATCGTCGTCGTCGTCGTCGTCATCATCATGGTCGTCATCATCATCCTCATCATCATCACCAATATCATCGTTAGTACCATTAATATAATTGACCATTCGACCTATTATCTGCAATAATTTAATAACAGAATACTCCCAGTATGTCCAATTACGTATTTATCTGTATTCTACCATCAAAAGTGTATATCCTGTTTTCCTTCAATTTTTTCCTGATCTTGTTTACTGTTTGGCAGACATAATACAACAATAGGACTAGGACACAAACTCATATCGTTAGCCTTTAGGAATCAATTATAAACAATAACAAAAATCCATTGGGATATCACAATAATTTCCCTGTTGTAATTGAATTTTGCCTTGTATTGTTGTTTTGTATTGTTCCTGATAACAATACAAACGGTTATTCACAAAACGCCTTATTTTATTTTAACTGGAACGGTTGTTATTTTTATTTCAAAGATTGATGTATTAGGATGACCCAAACACTTTCAAATATTTTCAAATAAAAGATCTCGGAATTGTCAAAAGACACCAGAATGATCAGGAAATCATCAAACCTGAGACCCTAGAAAAAATTGGGTAGCTTGGTCTATTAGATCTGGCGGAAAGTACTTTGACATAGCAACCTTTTCAAAGGGTATCAAACAATTGCTATTGTTTGTTTCACGCTATAGAGACTGGGATAAACTCCGGCTAATAACTTTTAAGGACTACTTTTATCGATGTTTGAAATAGAAAATTTCTAGCCAAATTGAATTAAGGCGTTTTGCTAGAGTTCTACAGAATGGATGTTTAAATTATTTGGGTTGTTTTTAAAACTCTAGTAATTCATAATTTTACCTTACGATGGCTTTTGAAATACTTCAAGGTCTTCAACGTCAAAGATAAATGAACGATGGTTTTGGAATTGGCCTTCTCAGTTCTCAGTCTCATAATGGGATAAATGACAAATCAGGGGGTGGGGATGGGAGGAAGTAGGTTAGTACTAGAAACACATTTTCGCGTAAGTTTCTATTTGTTATATTGTTGGTTATTTCCAGCCCTACTATGTCTCAACAGAGACCAAGGGGATTAAAACAACAATACAATACATTATAGATTATTTTGATCTTTTTCAATAGCTATCAAGTCTTTTGACTTTTCATCTTAATGGAGTAAAACTACAAAAACTACAAAATCAAGAGTAACAACAAAAACAACAATAACAAAAACAAGAATAACAAAAACAATAACAACAATGATACAACCCTTACTAATAAAAATAATAATGATTATTACAACTCAATAGGATTCTAGTTTCCTTGAGAGTGCCTGTCGCTTGTGTGCCTTGTGAATCTTAATATCAGTTGGTCTAATTTTGAATGTGGTCCGTATAATTTGTTTTAGTTTTTTTTTTTTAATTTTTAGTTATTTGTTTTTGTTTTTTGTGTATTGTTGTTATTGGTAGTGGGTTTTTTTGTTTGTTTGTTTGTTTTTTTTTTTTTGTGTTATTTTTCTTTTGCTGTTTTTTAGTTTTGTGTTGTTGGGAGAGGGGTTTTTTCGTTTTAATTTGTCTTTTTTTTCGCCAGTTCACACGAGAATATCCTGCGTTTATTATTTACAAATTTTGTGGTACACCTGATGTTCCTAAAGTAGCTCACTCGATAAACGTGTCAATTCGCTTGTCTGATTCAAATTTTATAATTTATTTCTACTTGATGTGTTGTCTTCAAGTTATAATATATTTGTTTGCAATTTAAACCTCCATAAATTCTCCTCATGATTCTTTGAATTACACAATTATTTAATTTTCGTATCAAATTTTATTCGGCATCCATCACTGTGGATATTAGACATATCCCTCTATGATTATCACACATTATCCATAAAATTCGGTGACGGATTGGATGATATAACTAGCATTTGGAATCCATAATGGTTACGGCCAACCAAATAGACGTTCGTTCGAATATTCGTGTATGTGTAGCATCTTTGCGTTTTCAAGTACGAACAAATAATGGGTCTGCGACGTCATCAAGCCGTGATAGGTGACTGGAAAGCTAAACTGTCCAGTCTTTCCATCAGTTAGTGTATAATGAATTGAATGTGGTTTAACTTATTGACGTCTGCGTTGTTTTGAAAGTGTATTTCATTTGTAACTCTCGACTCTCGACTGACTCGTAGCACACCAATAACGGTAGCATACAAAATTATATAACAAGAAGACCCCCCCCCCCACCCCTCCGGCCCCCAGGAAAAATATAAAATGACAATTACATAGGTCAGTCAATTTTACGACGTTTGCGGGTTTATAAAGACGTACCTTTTACGGTTAATTCATTCTATCATTAGAAATTTTAGAACTAATAAACAAGACCGTGTTATGATATAACAGAGTAAATTTATTGACAAACAGTTCTGATTTGGGCAGTTCAAAAACAATAACAAAGAGCCGGATGACAACAGTTACAGCTATATTCGTTTCTGTTTTTCAAATCTGACAGTTTACTCCTACTTGATAATATATTGTTATAAAGTTATATTTGCTTCCAAAGTTGATTCCACAAATCTCATCCAGTTTCTTTGAATTACACAGTTATTTGATTCTCCTTTCAAAATTGATTCCGCATCCATTTATATCGTTGCTAGAAATTTCCCTGTATCATTATCAGGCATTACCCATAAATCTAGATTCCAGGTGATGGATTGAATGTCTGTGGAATCTATAGCGATATGACCAGACAAATAAAAATTGAACGAACGGTAGAGGGGAGCCTATATAATATTCGTTTGTGTTGGCATTTCTGTTGAGCAAAAGAGTAACCGAGCTGTGACGTCGTCAAGTAGTATTTTAACGGAAAATTTAAACAAAACGGTCGTAATTATGTTCGGTTAACCTGCCCAATCGTGCCCATCAGTGTGTTAAAAGTCGTACAACTAACTGATTCTTTTTTATAAAAAGGTTTTAGTATTCATAACTTTCGAATAACACACCATACATTTTAGCCAAATTAATGGAATTTCATGACACGTGTTAAGAACACTTTTCCCAAAAACCATTTATTGTTACAATACCCCTGTGCGGGTTAACAACCTAACTTTTACCATTCAATGTTATATTTGTGATTAATTAAAATGTACACCGATTCTGTCCTCCGAAACAGTCTGAACTAAAACACAACATGATCCATAGCGTTAATGATAATAATGAACTGGTCGTCATGGCACCACACCTAAACGATTTCAAGGCCCGACCATTGACTTACTAATAATAGACCGGAAATCTCCACTGCGCGGCGGGGCAAAATGCGATGCTTTTTGCGTGCGCAGCCATTATCGCCTATATGACTCCACCCTCGGGTCTGCGTGTAGTACTCCCGCGCATTGTTCGAATGGCATGTATGGTTTACAACCGTATCGCCTCGTCGGTTATGAATGTTTCAACTTAGTTTGACTTATAACATCGACAGCAATACTCAGTCTAATTGAGTCAATCTATATACTGAAAGTAGAAAATCACGAAAATACACTATGGAGGTATGCATGCAACCAACATAATTGATAAACCCAATCATATTTCATCGATCTTGTTGTAGCAATACATCCCGATGGGCAGTGCACCTCCTACCCATTGAGTAAGTGTATGCAAATGATGGTGCAGAACTGCGTTTCTGTCTTAGCATCAACAACAGTCAGTGTGCAATGCAAGTGGGATTATAGGTATCGTAGACATGTCGGCATTTTCGTGTCTGATTCATGCTGCGTGCCACACAATAGCAATAGTGGTAAGCTAGGTCTTAGATAACCTATGTAATTTAACTTTTGTTGTTGTTGTTTCTTTATTTGTGTATGATATTTTATATTTTTATCTATAAATCCCGCCTAAGCGAAAGCCCCTTACTGTGCTGATGCGAAAAGGCCCCGATTTTAAATATATTCCGCAACAAGCATTGATAATTGCTAATTGTTTTTTGGGTTTTTCTGTTTTGTTTTGTCAGTGCCTGAAGAAAAAGAAATGGAAAGGCTCATGTTGTGTTGCCTGGAATTGTTCTAATAGACAGACCAAGAGGTCCGAACTTCATTCTAATGACAGAGAAGAAGATCTTACCTTCCACCGTTTTCCTTCAAATCCTCCAATGAGAAAACAATGGATTGTCGCGATTAAACGACAGAAATTCACACCATCTCGGTTCACTAGAATCTGCAGCAAACACTTTACAGCCACAGACTTTACAGCGAGCAAAACAAGGCGGCGATTGAAAAAGACTGCAATTCCTTCCGTTTTTACATATCCACAACATTTGCAGCCGAAAACGGCCATCCAGAGGAGAAAATTAATAAGAAACCCAACTATGACCAGCAATCGACCATTTCGAACCAGTGAAAATCTAAATTCCGCTCTTCAAGACCACACGTACTTTTGTTCAAATGCAAATAAACAAACTAAACTAGAAAACCAACTGGCAAGGCTAAGGAAAAAACTCAAAAACAATCGCACAAAAATTATGCGATCAAAATCCCGTAACAAAAAATTGACAGAGATCATAAGCGGTCTTAAAAATCAACGGTTAATAAAGGCCAAAGCTGAAGCGATTCTACAAAAAACTTTTAGTGGAATGTCTCTGGACCTTTTTCGTCATATTCAAAGATGTGGTAACGCAAAGAAAAGGATTTACCTTCCTAAGGTGAAGAAGTTTGCCCTTGCTCTTCACTTCTTGTCTCCGAAGGCATACGAGTTTGTGAGGCCCATTTTGCGTCTACCTCACCAACGGACTCTTCGTCACTGGAAAGCGTCTATTAGTTGCTCGCCTGGATACCTGGACAATATGCTACAAGTTGCGTCGAAAAAAGCTAAGGAGACCAATAGTAAATACTGCTCGTTGATATTAGACGAAATGAGTATAAGGCAGGACGTGTCATGGGTACCCAGTGAGCACAGATTCTGCGGATTCAGAGACTTCGGACAAGGACCCGTCGACAGTCGGGAGGCTACGAATGCACTGGTATTCATGCTGGTCAGTTTGAAAGGGAGATGGAAAGTGCCAATGGCCTATTTTTTGACGGACCATATTAACTCCTCTCAGCTGGCATTTTGTATCAAAGAAGCCATGGAAAAAGCAGCAGACTACAATCTCATAGTAAAAGCTGTTGTCGCCGACGGTCTGAAGGCCAACATGAAAGCCGCAACAGAGCTGGGCTGCGACATAAATCTGGAGACTTTGAAGACCAACTTCAAACATCCCCACCCTCAGTTTAAGGATGAAAATGTCTACATGATATGTGACCCTCCCCATATGCTGAAGCTATTCAGAAACTTACTGGCGGACACAGGAAGCTTGACGAGAACCACGAACAGCGGAGTGAAAGCAATTTCTTGGCAATACATTGTCCAACTTCACCTGCTACAGAAAAAAGACAGTCTGTACCTTGCAAACAAGATCACGGAAAAACACATCAAGTTTCAAAATGTGAAAATGAAAGTCAAAATAGCCGCGCAAACACTGTCCAATAGTGTGGCCACAGCTATTGACCATCTGAGGGACGACCTAAAGCTGGAGCAATTCAAGGACTCTGAGGAAACGTGCCTTTTTCTACGGACAATCGACCGGCTGTTTGATATACTCAACACAAAAAATCCGTTTGCAAGAGGTTCGAAAGCTGCCTTGAGTCCCCAGAATGTAGAGTCATGGCAACCATTTTTGGAGGATGTCCAGAAATACCTCGTGTCTCTCCAAGAGCCATCGGGATTGCCAATACACAGAACCCTGAAGAATCAATGTGTCCTGGGCTTCATCATAACGGCCCAATCAACCCTGGATCTTGCAAGAGAACTTTTTGCCCGTGGCAACCAGTATTTCCTCACTTACAAGTTCTCACAGGATCACGTCGAAATGTTTTTCAGTAAAATTCGGCAGAGAAATGGGTGGAACAACAACCCTAACGCCCAACAGTTCCGCAGTGCCCTCAAAAGTCTGATGATAACCAACTTGATCAAGGCGTCGGACAATGGAAATTCTACCCCACAGGACGACACAGTTGAGTTGCAACTGGACTTCCCACTGGACACAAGAAAGCCAGTTCCTCTAACGAAGATGGATTGTGAAACGTCAAGAGTGGAAGAGGAAGAGGACCAAGAAATGATGGTGGCAATAAACGACTTACTGGACACGCCTCTCGTCAGCGACTCAGATTGGCGACAGTCCTGTTTATTTTACTCGGCCGGATTTGTTGCAAAAAAAGCCCAAAAGTCCATCAAATGCAACGCCTGTAAGGACGCGCTGTATGATGCACAAAACACATCTTCTACGCAATCTCAATTCCTCAAGCGCAAGAACACTGGCGGTCTAACCATCCCATCAAATGGTGTTGTGACAGTTGTGGAAACGTGTGAAAAGGTGTTTCGCTGCACTATGCCTAGTCCAGCATTGATGGACAGACTTCCGTCCCAGAGTCACATTGACCTTCACATGCAGACCGTCGTCTTGTCCCATCTCCGCTCCAAACACCTTAGCCTTTTCCCTTCTTTAAGGGACCATTTTTTTGACCACGAGATAGCCATAGAAACCAATCACATCACACAGCTAGTCAAATCCATCTCCAGCGTTTACTTTAGGATGAGACTTTTCAAAGCGGGGCAAATGTACCAGAGACGGAAAATAATGATGGGGAAAACATCAAAAAGGATGAAGTTCAACAAGATCATCCTTTTCAGTGGACTATAAGTACAAAAGGGGGAAAGGGGGGGGGGGGGGGAGGTGTTACACATTGTTAGTTTTAATGAATCAGTGAATGGTGTTTTCTTTCGACTTAACTGATCGTGCTGTAGGTAATTATAATAATAATAATAATAATAATAATAATAATAATAATAATAATATAAATGAAGAAGAAGAAGAAGAAGAAGAAGAAGAAGAAGAAGAAGAGAAGAAGAAGAAGAAGAAGAAGAAGAAGAAGTAGAGATAATAGACCTGGGGCAAGATTACAACACTTGTATCCGATGGAGACGGCGATCCACTGTGACGGACTTGTTGCCAAGCACCGAAAGGATAAATAAGTAAGTAAGTAATAATAATAATAATAATAATAATAATAATAATAATAATAATAATAATAATAATAATAATAATAATAATAATAATAATAATAATAATACGGGTGGAATATAAGCCCACTCTAAAGAGCTTTGTTGAAGAATATTATGATGTGGTTATCGAGTCGAGTCGTTGCCTTGGTGCGGCGAGCGAGAAGAGGTGGAGCGCTATAGCGTGCGCGGCAGTTCCCCATGCACGCCTCGCAACTCTCTCGTTTAGCGTCCCGTCTATATTCATACGTCGATGGGCCCGACTGACATGGGCCCGCGCCCAATGAGAACGCCGCTGAAGTACAACCAGACCATTGGTTTCTTCAGCGCCAACCATACAGATACAGATAAAGAGTCTATTAGAATGAATTTAGTGACAATTTATCATAAAAGGCGGCCAATAAAAAAGTGGAGTGCGGTCAGCTTCATCTAATTCTATACTCAGTTTACTCCTACTTGATTTATTGTCTTCAATTTATATTTATTTTCAAAAACGATTCCACAATTTCGTGCCACAGGGTCCTGTTTCGTTGAATTACACAATTTATTTGATTTTCCTATCAAATGTGATTCCGAATAGATTTCTGTGGATATTATTTCCCTTATTAGACATTATCCATAAAACGGGTTTCAGGTGACGGATTGGATGACCAAGATTAGCCAGATAAATAGAATTGGAACGGACGGGAATGGACGGTGTTCGGATTTTCGATAGTTTCGCAGCTCTGAAAAAAAAAAAGAAAGGAAACAAACAAACAATCGAAATTGCGAAGTCACCAAGCATGGATAATTTTAACGATGAAGACTTGTCGCTATTCATGACTAAGTCCTAATTTGCTAATCGACATCTATTTATTGTTTTCTTGTCTTTTTTAAAAAATATTGTTTTAAGCTGACCTTATGTTTATTATTCTAGACTTGCTGGGTGGTGTAAGAATATATTTTTGAGTAAAATTTCAAAATACGATTATTGTCTTGCCATACTTTTCTCGCTGGTACTTCATATAATTTGTTTATATCGTTTCATCATTATCATCATTGCCTTTTTCTCCCTGGGTCAGGGTATAGGCCACAAACAAACAGTTTCCATCCTTCTCTATCCTGAGCTTTTTTATCTCATTCCATGTCTTACCACTTCTCTGTAAATCAGCTTCTTTAACTCTTCTCCATGTTCCTCGTGGCCTTCCCCTTGATCTTCTGCCCTGAGGGTTCCAGTCCAATAATTCGAAGTTGCTTGTTTGGCGATGACGTCATCGGGCCAGCAAAGTCCTTTCGGCTTTGTCTGTTGTCCTTCATAAATTCTGTCATTCCAGAAACTCTTCGGTCGCCCAAGCTAAAAAAAAGTATTTGGTTTGTCCGTCTGCGTTTCTGTAACGGTTTGAGTTTAACGGAAAGGGGTGTTAACCCTTTGCCAACCCCCAACCTGGAGGACCAGGTGACACAAAAATGGGGGAATCACACTCGCTGGTACTTCATACAATTGGTTTATATCGTTTAATGGGCTGAATGTTATTCAAAGCATTTGCTTACATGCTAAACATACTTGAAAAAAGCATTCGATTTGACAAAACGAGCATGGTGTTCGAATAGTCTGCTGATCGAGCATTTAGCGTTCGAGCAACGTTCGCAAACTTGATACGAACAATACAATTTTACAAACAAATCTTTTTTGACAGACCAGATGTACACGTAATGGTGGCGGCAAAGAGCTGGCGGTATCATTGGGTAATGGGCCCTGTCTGGTATCGCTGATGATACACGACACAACTGGCAGGGGGAGCAATTTAAAATGGAAAACAACATTAGGCCTTCACTTCTAATACCCTTCGTCTGTTGTTTGTCGATTTTGTCGGCCTGTGTTTGTTGTAATTTGCTGAAATAGCAAGATTCTTGTTTATTTTTCAAGTTGGTAGTCATTTCGTGCCACAGGGTCCATAGAGAGCCGAAGTTTTTGTCACATCTATGTGGTCTTGTGGTATGACACTCGCTTTCGGATCGGAAGGTCCTGCGTTCGAGCATCGTTCGGCGCATATTGAGTCCTGTGAAAAGGCTCTTTACTCACATTCTCTCACGGTACTCAGGTGTAAAATGAGTACCAGGTTGTGAACAGCGTTGTTTTTGTCGGAAAAATTGTAATATCGCCTAACAGGCGTCGTGTCTCGTTCTACATGTTACGAGTTGCTGTTGGTCAGGGACCATCTGTAAAGCGCCTTGAGCACGTTTGGTGGGTATTGCACTATATCAAAGCTCTTTTTTTTCAAAAATCAAACGTCAAAATCCAATTGCTTGCTACCTTGTGAATAGAACGTTTGTCCATGACCAGTCATTTTCTGCCAAAATGCAAGAGACCCAGCTTCCCGATCACTGCTGGATAGACATGGAAAGGAGAGGGGGGGGGGAATCAGAAAAGAAATTCGATTGTACCTGGGATCGATTCCGGTCCCTTTGATTGAGAAGGAAATGACCTATAAACTGGACTATCGGCGTCCCTTTGATGAAGAGCGTAAGAATCAATAAATAATCTCATAGGTCATTGTGAAACGGTTGTGTGGCTGTCTAAAACAGAAAGATTTATGTTCGAATTTCCATCGGAGACTGAAATTACTCTTAACTATATTTTCTTCATGTTTTACCAAGCGCTGCTCCCTTTGCCTGAGTCAAATATTCCAAGAAATCAAATGAAAAAGAAATAAGCTTTAGCACATGTGTGGCCTATCGCTCAAATTGGTATTATTTTGGGATGGGCACAAGGCGACAAGTTGAAATTAGAATTAAAATGACCAAAAATATGAGATTTAGTTGGTGGGTTTTTTATTTTTTGTTTGTTTGTTTGTTTGTTATTGTTTTTTTAATGTTCAGCTTCTAAATCACACCGACGTAATACCCTCACCAGGTGGTGAGTCACATTTCTATATTTTATCATAGTAAACGCGTCAAAAGATATAACCGCAGCTCTATGCGCACGTTCGCAAGAGCGAAAACTATACCTACATACATACATAACAATTACACAAATCAGAAATAGGCTATATTATGTGGCCTGCCACATCAAAACGAAAATTAAATTCATAGACAAAAACATCAGCCTTGGATTGAGATTATGGGGTTTTTTTTTAGGAGAATGAATATAGTGTGTCAGAGTGCTAAAAATAAAATGTTTATATTTTTTTATCCGTTTAATTTTGATTTGAATGTATAGCGTCTGGTTCATCCCGACATAATGCCGATTTGAGACGATGGGTCACACACACACACACACACACACACACACACACAATATATATATATATATATATATATATATATATATATATATATATATATATATATATATACTAATACAATAACGATAGATTGCATAAAATCCTTCTGACATTGTATTATGGAGAGAGGCTATGACATCATAGCAATGTTATCCCTTTATCCTCCAATAGAAAATTGTTCCTAACCACGTCCTATGAAAATCTCATCTGCCCTCATCGTTTTCCGTTTCCTTTATTGGATATGGCGGAATCAGTGCATCGACCCATTTGCATATTCATACACTTGAAGCAGCTCTTCAATCAGAAACATGCGTCCAATTTGAAACCTCTTCAGGGAATCCAAGCCCCTGGGCCACCCCCTTCATATTTTGTTAATAATCTTGAACGCTGATGTATTCTTTTTAATTCTTTCCTCCTTTAGGAGATTTCTGTTTTCCAATAAAAAGAGCGCCTGTTGTTTCCTGAAATGTTCCGCTCTTCGTGTCTTCAAGATTCTGCCTTTCATTTGGGCACCCAATCAATCAGGGTTTGGAAACATCTTGACCGGCAAACGGTTTCATGACGCTTCCGAGGATTTGCATACTGATGGAGGGTTCACAAATAAACAAACACACAAATTCCCTCAAAACACACAAATTGACACACGCGCGCAATGCGCGAGTAAACATAAAGTCATACAAATCATTGAACTGTTATCTCACTGACAACGCTTCTGATTTATGCTATTCATCACGAATTTTGCCACTATGTTGACCTTTTCAAACGTATGCCAGTGTTGCTATTGATGATAAGGATATCTCGATAGAATAAAAGGGAATGTGTTTTGTTATGATATTTTCGGATGCGGGTCTTTGAAGAAAGTGTTGGTTGTCATAACGACGAATGTACTCGAATTAGTAAGTAAATAAAATATTGGTCGAGTCATTTATAAAGTGATTCTGATTAGTCTCTTGCCTGAGCTTACCCCAAGTCGTCTTTATAATTTTCAAAAGTAGTCATTCAGAGCTAATAGACAGAGCAAAGATGACGTCACTCAGGCCTTTGTTATTGTTTTTTGCCATCCATGTTTATGAGTAATTCTCACTAAACTGTAGTAACCAGGTTATTACACATAGTTTTGTGTGTTGGTCCGTTATACTTCCGGATGGCAATGTTGTGAGTTTCTTAGCCAAGCGCATACTATCGATAGACCCTTGAAGCAGGAACTTATCTCTGTTTCTAGAGCGTGAAACGGACAATAGCAATTGCTTGCTACCGTTTGGATAGTTAACTAGTCTATTGCAAAGTATTTTCCGCCAAATCTAACAGACCCAGCTACGCATCACTGCTGGCTGGACAGGGGGGGGGGGGGGATCAGAAAACATAACTCACCCGGGATTGATTCGGTACGTGTGAAGCGAGTACGCTACTAACTGAGCTATCGGGACCCCCATCTATATACTAAATAAATAGATACATAAAAAATAAATATATCCCTTTATTCAGACTATCTCGAGGAGATAGCGATAAAACCTAGGCATTAGCCGCAGCGCAGCTGCGTAATTAATCTTTAAGGGCTGAGTGTGTTGCTCAAGACTAAAACGAGATGTTGACATAAGGCTCCAACCTGGTTCCCCTCAATGGATACAATACTTTATCCACTTGGCCACCTCTTCTTTTTGTTCCGTTTATTGTTAGTACCAAACAAGTTGAGTCCTTTGAAAAGGCTCTTTACTCAAATCCTCTCACAGATACTCAGATGTAAAATGAGGTCCTGGTCGGAAACAAAGTTGTCACTGTCGAAAAAAAGGCACATAATAACAACAGTGTCATATCTCGTCCTGCATGTCAAAGGCTGCTATTGGCTTATGATCCCTTTAAGCACTTTGAGCAGCTTTAGTAGAAATTCTGCTATCTAAAAGATGAAGTCAAAACTAAGGATTTCAGCAACCCAATAAAAGATTTTCATTAATTGGTCTTGCCCAGTTTTTTTTTTCTTTTCTTCTTTCCCATCCTCCTCCTCCTCCTCCTCCTCCTCCTCCTCCTCCTCCTCCTCCTCCTCCTCATCCTCTTCTTCTTCTTCTTCTTCTTCTTCTTCTTCTTCTTCTTCTTCTTCTTCTTCTTCTTCTTCTTCTTCTTCTACCGCCTCCCTCTTCTCCTCCTCTCCCTCCTCTAAGCCTCTCTATACACAAATACACACATAAACACACAATTACAAACACACAAACATATTCAGACACACATTGAGACACACATATGGAAATCACACTTACAGATTCGAACACAAACACACACACATATCATGTCCACATTCAGAAACACACACACATACACTCACACCCACACACAGACACAACAAGCACAGCTGCACATTCAAATAGCAAATTTTGGCAACCGAATGTCACGGGCATTTTGCATATATTCATACACTTAATCAAGCACCCTTCATCAGGAACACGATATTGCCAAGGGAATGCTGCTCTTTTTTTTCCCTTCGTTTATTGATCGTCGAAGAAAAAAGGGGGAAATATTTTTAATGACTGTTACAACTTTATAAAAAAAGAATGGAAAAAGAAGAAGAAGAGAATAACACATGGAACTTTTCGGGCGCAAATCCCTCCTACAAGATAGGTAACTATAACACTTCCACTCTCTATCAAAATAGAAACGTGAAAGACTTAAGACGTGTTGTGTAATACTGCATCAAATTGTGTTTTGTGTGTGTGTGTGTGTGTGTGTGTGTGTGTGTGTGTACGTGTTTGTGCGTGTGAGTACGGGTATTGTTCATCTTTTGGAATTTTTTTCCAGGGTGGGTGTTTTTGTTGTTTATTTTTTTTGCTTTTGTTTTTTTTGACTTTTTTTTTTGACTGGGAAGGCTGGGTTTTATGTTTGTCTGTTTTTTTCTATTTGTTTTGGTTATATTTTATGTTTATTTTTGATTTGTTATTTTTTCCTAACCTTTTTTTTTCAGTGTTTTTTTTTCTTCGGGGGGGGGGGGGGGGGGGGATGGGGGGCGGGGGGGGGGGGGGGTTGTTTCTTTTTCTTTCTAGATTTATTTTTATTTTGAGTATCCAAGTATTTATTTTTCATTCATTTTCGTATCCATCAACGAAATAGAATCGTGTTGTAAGACTTTCATTGCATCTAATCAAAACACCCCAACCTTAATCACGTGATTCGGTGAGTCACCCAGAAATGTCAAGTCATGTGAGGAATACAAAAACAAGCGCCGTCTGTCGTCAAAATTCTCCATGGAAGGGTGACAAACTGTTGAAATCGTTACAAATTAGTTTAGGTTGGTCTCTTGTGAATCGCATTTCACAAGATAATTATTGAATCAGTGGTCCTTGCACGATGTTAAAGTTTTGTAGTGTTTGTTGGGTTATTTTTGTTGTTTTTTTTTAAATGTTGCTTTAGTTTTTTTGTCTTTATTTTGTTTTTTGTTTTGTTTTTTTTTTTGTTTTTTTTTTGTTTTTTTTTGGGGGGTGGAGGGGGGGGGGGGGTCATGTCTGTTATTTTTTGTTTTTGTTTTCTTTTTTCGGAGTGTAGTTTGTTGGGTTTTATTTTTTTTTTTTTTTGGTGTTTTTTGTTTTGTTGTTCGTTTTTGTCTTTATATTTGTTTGGGCTTTTTGTGTGTGTGAGGGGGGGGGGCGTTAAAAATTGTTTTTGTATTTTTTTTCGAACGGAAAAAAGGTCAATTTTAGTAGAAATTTTTTTGGAATTCCCAAACTGATTACTTGTATAAAATCGTAAAAAATGGTCATGATTTGTGTAATACGCGTACTTTTTGTAGCTAGTATGATTAATATTTATATCTAGATTTGGTATGCATTTTCCTGTAACCATTCAATAAATTTTCACTTCATGCTATAGACTCGAATCTGGAACTTGCAACTCAGAAGCCGAATGTCATATCTTAGACCACAAAACCGTACACTGTAGCTTCAAAACAGTTGTATGTCGAGTTGGCCATAGATGGAGAGGTATGGAGGGATGTCTGGACAATAAGATAGATAACTGCGGCTTGTGGTCTAGTGGTATGACACTCGCTTTTGGATTGGACGGTCTTGGGTTCGAGTCTCGCTCGGTGCATAGTTCAGTGCTTGGAAAAGGCTCTTCACTCACATTCTCTCACCGTACTTAGGTGTAAAATGAGTACCTGGCTGTTAACAGCTTTGTCTCTGTCCGAAAAAAATTGATAATATCGCCCAACAGGCGTCATGTAACGTCCTACATGTCAAGTATTGCTGTTGGCCAGGGACCCCTTGTAAAGCGCTTTGAGCACGTTTAGTGGATATTGTGCTATATAAGAGCTCAAGTATAGATAATTACTATAGATATGAATAATGAAAAGAAGAATAAGTAGGTAGTCAACGTAAATATTCGATTTCGCTTATATTGTACCGTAATTGGCCAAAACTAGATTTTTTGGCATAGACTGAATACATTTGAATATATCAATACAATAATGTAAAATGACTTTATAAAAAAGGTTGGAAAGCGAACGATACTATCTCCAGCAAGTAAATTACATTCATTTCGGTGATATATCGTTAGCGAAGTGTCAGGACGGATTGGGGTGGTTGCGGTGACCCTAATTTCGGCAAACGCCCTCTCTTTGATGTCCGCCGGATGTCCAAAGAATTAATGACCGGAAGTTATTGTGGTCACTTGTGAATATTGAGCACTGGCCACTCCGGCGAGAGAGTCGTGATGCTTGTGTGACAATTGGCCATCTGTCAGATTGTAACGGGATCTAGATTATAGATAACAAGGTGCTGCCTGAAGTTGATGGCGTGCTGAGGTTAGTGTAATCTAATCTAACGGTTATAGCCCACTATCCATAATTTTGGGGTTAGGATGGAGTTTTATATTAGTGAATTTTGAACTAGGTGCAAATTATTGCATATTTTATGTGTACGGCTTTGTACCTACAGTTGATGGCTTGGTAAGTTTAAATGTTTGAGTATCAAACTAAATTACCCTTATCTAAAAACAATAATAAAGAGATGATTTACGTCAATTTCGTTCCATCTATTTATTGTGATGTATCAAAAGCCCATTTAAAAACAGTAAACGTTCTACTTGAAAACAGGAAAATATATTTGGTTGTCAATGCTATTAAACAAAGTTCTACTCACCGATGCTTAGTACAAGGACAAAAATCCAATATCTATACTTTCTAATATGTAGTTGAATGTATGACCGACGAATCTGTGTCTATCAATAATGAATTAGTTTACTACCGTGCACGGAAAACTATTGAATCATTTGGCCAGAAAACGCATCCTTCAAATATCGATCGATGTATATGACCCTCATCTTGGCAACAAATCTCAAACCCGGGACTTCTCAAAGAGGGTGCCTGAAAAAAATCGATATCCGTCCTTTCGGCTTGTCAAGGTGAGAGACAATGATCCGTCAGAGAGTTGTGTGTATTTGAAAGGGCTCTTTGTAAGCATATCTAGGATTGACCCCGGTGTTAATGTATATCTTGCTATAGACAGTTGTTAGATTGTAAAAGGGAGTTCCCAAGAAAACTGACCGCTACCTCTCCTCTTCTTCTTCTTCTTCTTCTTCTTCTTCTTCTTCTTCTTCTTCTTCTTCTTCTTCTTCTTCTTCTTCTCTATACTACATACTATACATACTATATTTACTATCTACTACTACTCTACTATATACTATCTACTACTATACTACTACTATACTACTACTACTATACTACTACTACTACTTACTACTACTACTACTACTCTACTACTACTCTACTCTACTCTACTACTACTACTTACTACTACTACTACTACTACTACTACTACTACTACTACTACTACTACTACTACTACTACTACTACTACTATCTACTACTATCTACTACTACTACCTCCTCTCTACTCTCCTCCTCCTCTACTACTACTACTACTTACTACTACTACTACTACTACTACTACTACTACTACTACTATACACTAGTGCTACTACTACTATTACTACTACTACTACTACTACTACTACTACTACTACTACTAGCGCTACTTCTACTTTTACAACAACAACAACAACAACTACTACTACTACTTCTACTATTACTACTACTACTACTACTACTACTACTAACTACCTACTACTCTGTGCTACTACTACTACTACTTACTACTACTACTATCTGCTACTAGTGCTACTACTACTACTACTACTACTACTACTACTACTACTACTACTACTATTACTGCTACTACTACTACTACTACTACTTACTATACATTACTACTACTACTACTACTACTACTACTACTACTACTACTACTCTGCTACTAGTGCTACTACTACTTCTACTACTATACTACTACTACTACTACTACTACTACTGCTGCTGCTGCTGCTGCTGCTGACTACTACTACTACTACTACTACTACTACTACTACTACTACTTTTAGTGCTACTATACTACTATACTACTATACTACTACTACTACTACTACTATTTGCTACTAGTGCTACTACTACTACTACTACTACTACTACTACTACTACTACTACTACTACTACTACTACTACCACTTCTTCGACTCCTTCTCCTCCTCCTCCTTCCTCTTTGCACTTATCGAGACAATCCTGCTATATACATAATACAATCATGTATTCCAATACAACGACCAAGATATTCAAACCCATTCATTCATCCCACCAGCTCGCCACTTTTCCTGTCCATTGATGAATCCATCCAATCATATTATCACCAATCAGTTTTGACAATTCTTCTTTATTTACATCACGTGCATTGAGTGGCGCTAATCCCATCCGTGACGAATAATATTTCCATCCTTGTCACTACCGAGAGCATCCAATATCCTTCAGCGATTTCCCGAGATTGGGCTTCTATATCAAGCAATGTAAACTAAACATGGTCAAATAGCTATACAGGGGGTAACAAGCCAACAGCAAGTATCTAACATGAAGAACGAGACATCACGTCTTTGAGACCCAACAATTACGGCCCTTTTTTATACTGTTACCGACCAGGCACTCATTTGCACCTGAGTTCGTTGAAAACATCTGAATAAAGAGATTTTTCATGGGATTCAACTTTGGACCGCCCAGATTGGGGCTCGAGCCAGGGACTTAGAGAAACTGTAAAGATCTCTTAAACATAAAGACTAAAACCAGTTTTCCTATTCTTAACTATAAGTTTAATATTTAGCAACAAAATCGCCTCGACATAAAACTGATTTCATGTGGTAGCTAACATTTAAAAAAATTAATTTAGTCAGAAGTTAATGGCTCCATTCACCGTTTAAATAAAAATCAAAAGATGCATATCGATATGATATCGGCATATCGTTATAGCCAGATTGTTATCGATCTTAATCTCTTTTTTTATCTTCTGTCATGTTGCGTGCTCTCTCAAAGCAGAACAGGAGATAAGAAATAACTCCCCAATCTCTACAATGAAAAGAGATCTCCGCGCATGCGTTGTAGAGCTATCTCATCCGGTCACTTTATTCTTGCAATTTCCGTTATAGATCAAAGACATCGTGGTGCCTTTGTGTTGATTGAAGGCCGGCAGACATGGATAATTCAAGGTTTCGTTAAGGAAGATTCAATCTTTCGTCGGTAAAACCGATAAAAAGTTCACGATCGGTTTATTACTTTATTCGGCATGTCATGCAAACTAGAGATGGAAGCGTTTGAGCAAATCTGTAAAAATCATTCAAGAACTTTTGTAGATCAGGAGGCAAAGGCTTTGGCATAAAAGGTAAATTAAATGGAAGCTGTGGGACTTATTGAACATTGGGCTTTGGCTGGTTTCAAGATATTTACAGCGCTTTCGGTGCTTTAAGGTCATATCAATGCCAAGAATTGTTCTTCGAATCCATAGTATACCATGTCTTCCCTTTGGCAAGAGAATCATTTGTTCTCTCTCTCTCTCTCTCTCTCTCTCTCTCTCTCTCTCTCTCTCTCTCTCTCTCCCTTTCTTTATCTCTCTCTCTCTCCCTTTCTTTATCTCTCTCTCTCTCTCTCCCTTTCTTTATCTCTCTCTCTCACACACACTCTCTCTCACACACACACACACACACAACACAATATCTAAAATCAATAAAAAAAAGTTTATGATCGGTTTATTACTCGTTATTCGGCATGTCATGCAAACTGTTGTTGGAAGCGTTTGAGTAAATCCATAAATTCAGGGAACCAAACATTTTGGATAAAAAGGGAATTAAATGGAAGTTGTTGGGCTAGTGCACAAATGGAGACGATTGCTTGCTGCAAATGATTAGCAGAGCTTAAGATGGTTTAAGGTTTTATAGACGCCAGAAGACAAGAGATAAACAGATGGTGTTTGACCAATAGTCATAAAATACAGTACATCATTTATTTTCTATACGACAAGGAAACCATTTCTGCTATCACATTAGGATATCCGGACAACTAGGTGGTAGTGCACCCGTCAGACAATCAAAGGGACAGATATCTATCCAGATAGTTTAAATATTTTCTGACGCTTTGCAAGGATTGGGCAATATGGGAGACGTTTGATTTCAAGTGATTCAAAACAATAACCGCCCCCCCCCCCACCCCCAATCCCCAACATGAGAATATATATAACTCAATATATTACCTAACATATACTAAAAGCGCTTTACAAGAGACCCCAAGCCAACAACAGTACTTATTGTGCAGGGAGAGATATGAGGACTGTAAAGTGCTGTTAGAATTTCTTTTCTACAAAGACAATGCTATAACCATCCTTATTATCTTTTTACACACAAGTTACTCCATGCGGCTATGTGATCTTATGGATGACACTTGCTTTTGAATCAGAAGTCTGGAGTTCGAGCCTCGCTCGGCGCATAGTTGAGTCCCCGGATAAGGCTCTTTCCTCACAGTCTCTCGCCGTAATCAGGTGTAAATTGAGTAACTGGCCGTCAGGGACCCTTAGTTACGCGCTTTGAGCACGTACAGTGGAAATTGCTCAAGATTAAGGATCTCATATATTGTATAACTATAATACATGATAATAAAGACTAAGTTTTGTTATCTGTCTTGTCATCAACCGAAGACCACTAATATTATGATATATTATAACGCCTCCTCTAAACGGGTTATAATAGTCCGTTGGGATTCAAACTACTTTATTTGAACGGGTCAACTGTCGTTCTCTAGAAAAACACGTATTTATAAATATATAGCCAGTCAGAAAACTCCTCCACCAAATATCGATCTATTCAAATGACCATTCGAGAAGTCCCATGTTTGAGAGTTTTTGCCATGATGAGGGTCGTTTAAATCGGTCTATATTTGAATGAGGAGTTTTCTGACCAATCTTTTAATCTATGTGTCTTTCCAGAGTACTGCAGTTAAATGGTTAACGTTTTGCTGTTACCTTCAACTTTGGTTTGTTTCCTCTAATTAGCAACCTCTGAATCATTCTTTTGGCTCTATTATCAACGTGTATTAATTTGAGGAAAATCTATTCCTCACGACGAATCAATCATGATGCCGAACAGACCATGCATAAAACTGCAAGGAAAATAAATTGCAGAGCAGGCACTGGTGCGATAAAGATCTAAAAATACGGATGATTTTCAATCGTTTGCTCTATGATGATGAAGGCTATTTGCTATTTGTTTTGTAGGATTTTTATTTTTGTTTTTGTTTTTTGCAAATTTATTTTTTTGGTTTGTGTTGTTGTTCTTGGTGATGGTGGTGATGGGGTTTTTCCCGGGTTTTATTTGTTTGTTTTGTTTTTGTGCTTTTATTTATAGATAGTGTTGACCTTATTTTTTTCTCTGTGTCAATTTTGTCATATTCCATCGTTCAGGCAAATCTATGAAGCTGCTGTCACACAAATTGTTATTGAGTTTCATCAAAATAGAGATATTGTACAGAGCAATATCCGCTAGATGTACTCAACGCCCTTATAAGAAGTTTCAAGCAAATGGCAACACTTACCATGTAGGATGTTATTATTATACAACTCTTGTAAGTTGTTATTAAAATTTTTCTTCGTTACAGAAAACACAGTAACCTACCAGGTACCAAATTTACGCACGATTGAATTGAACCATGATATGAAAACCCTTTTCCAAGCAATCGATGTTGCGCCACCTACAGCGGGACTCGAATCCGAGCCCTACAATTCATATACCGAGTTTCTTGCCAATAGGCCAAGCAATATATAATAAGTTCAAGTTCAAGTTCAAGGTCAAGAGATTATTTAAGCCTTTCCTGGCCAATCATCATAATTTTGTTATAATAATGATAATAATGATAATAATAATAGTAATAATAATAATAATAATAATAATAATAATAATAATAATAATAATAATAATAATAATAATAATAATAATAATAATAATAATAATAATAATAATAATAATAATAATAATAATAATAATAATAATAATAATAATAATAATAATAATAATAATAATAATAATAATAATAATAATATAATAATAATAATATATAATAATAATAATAATATAAGAAGAAGAAGAAGAAGAAGAAGAAGAAGAAGAAGAAGAAGAAGAAGAAGAAGAAGAAGAAGAAGAAGAAGAATACAATGTTATAGGGATTTCGGCAACACTGCCGGGTCATATAACACCCATCGCCAGTCACATATCAATTATCCTCAGTAAAACAACTAAATTGAACCCAAGTCTCAATGCTTTGGCTGTATATTCAATATTCAGTTCCTAATTCATCCCCTGGTATCGACGTGCACTTATTTTGCAGGTCTGATAACCGAATTCCTTATGGACTCATTGTTGTAATGGAAATCTCAAAATATGACATAACATATTGTCCATTACAACAATGTTAAACTGGGCCCATAAGTGCGTTCGGATGTCAGACCTCCATATATGTACACGTCGCCAGATAAAATACCATTTTGATGCAACGGATCACATATTTACTCACTTAACGTTCTTTTCTTTCTATCTACTACACAGAGAACATTGAGAGATCCTGAGTGAGTCAGAGAGCAAGCTAACCATATCCCAACCATCCTATATATCCACGATATCGTGCAAAAAGTGATATCCCTGAAGGCTTAATGCTGTTGGAGATTCAAATAAAATGACCTTTCAAAATATTCACGCCCGATGTCTGTGACATTTCTGAGGCCTGATGATAGCGACTATAAAGATAATATTGTGAAAAACATAAAATGAGACCTTCAAAATACAACTGTGTGGAAAGGCTTTGAAACTATCTTTTATTTTCGGATTTGGGTCAGTTTGTTTTTTCATTAAAAAATTTGCCTGCAGCTCTTTTCTGGGGATACGTGGTCTAGTCGTATGACACTCGCCTTCGGACTGGAAGGTCCAGTGTTCGAGTCTCGGTATGAGCTGCGCATTGTTGAGTCCTTGGAATAGGCTCTTTACTCACATTCTCTCATCTTAATTCTCTCATTTAAACGAGTAGCTGGCCGTTAAAAGCATTGACTCTGTCAGAAAAAAATTGTAATATCGCCTAACAAGCGTCATGTCTCGTCCTACATGTCAAGTGTTGCTGTTGTCTGGGGACTCCTGCTAAAACGATTTGAGCACGTTTAGTGGATGTTGCGCTATATAGATGCTCTATTATGTGCTATAGAACAAGACAATTGTGAGCAACAGCCTCAAAACAGTTTTATGTCGGAATACGCCAGATCACAAAAAGTGAATGTTAAGTTAATCGATAAGAGTTATTTCATCTCTTAAGAATTTATTTTTATTTTCTTAAAGAAACAAAAATTGCTGGCACAGGTCTCTGGCGTTGATATAACCTAAATGTGTTGCAAGCGCCGTAAAACCCTTTTTTAAAAAAAAAAGAAAAAAAGCACAGGTCTCAACTTTTTGGCTATAAATTCAATTATATTCAATTTTTATATCTAACCGATCTTAACATAATACCGCTTTGAAGTGATGGGTTACATGTAGCTGTAATGTCCTTGTTGGGAAGCGCTAAGCTATTCAATCTTATCTGTGGTTTTGTGTGGTCTTGTGGTATGACACCCGCCTTCGGATCAGAAGGTCCAAGATTCGAGTCCCGCTCTCAGCGGCGCATAGTTTAGTCCTTAGAAAAAGGCTCTTCACTCACATCCTCTCATCGTGCTCAGGTTAAACTGAGTACCCGGCCGTTAGCAGCAGTGTTGTCTCTGCTGGAAAAAAACGTAATATCTCCTAACTGATGTCATGTATCGTCCTACATGTTAAATGTTGCTGTTGGTTAGGGACACCTTGTAAAGAGCTTTGAACACGTTTTGTGGATTTTGCGCTACATCAATGATCAAGAATTTTTTTCTTGTTTTTTTTTTTAAATATATTTATGGTTACTTGCAGTGGGCTGCCAATCTATATCGTTTCTGGCGTACTGATAGCTCGTTCATAATTAATTAACCACAGGTCGAAAGATATGGGTTCAAACTTCTACAACTGGGAAGTAGTTAGAATGTGAAAATTACATTTGAATCGTCTTAGAAATGAAATGTCACTAGCTAATGAATAAGACTCTTCATGCGTTTCGATTACTTACGTCCTCCTAGTTCAAAGCCATTGAAGAGTAAAATCCAATCATGATTTTATACTTTCAAGGTATAGTTTGTAAAACCATGTAAATTGAAATATTTTGGCCATGTAAAAAGACACGACTCCATTACGAAAGATATTTTAGAGGGCAAAGTTGAAGACAGAAGCCCAAGGGCAGACCACCTAGAACGTGGAGGGATGATGTGAAAGGCTGGAGTGGACTCTCTGCAGCTGAATGTAACCAAAAAGCATGCAACAGAGAAGAGTGGTGCACTATTCGACCTCTACCTAAAGAGATGGCACCGGAAGTAAGTAAGTAAATAAGTAAATTATTATCTCGCTTTAAAAACCATGTGACGATATTATCAAAAGTTGAATTAAAATGAATTTTTTATTTATTCATTTGAATGACACACAATTATACAATCTATCTCGCTATTAGGGGACAGCGTGGCTCAGCTGTACGGTCTTTGCTTCGTACTCTGAAGATACTGAGTTCGATCACCTGCCGCTGCGTTGTGTGGCCTTGAGCAAGTCACCTCGCCCTAGCTCAATTCGCGGCGCTGCACTGCGGCTAACGCCTGGGTTATTTCAGTCTTCCCTTGGAATAGACCCAAGAGACAAATTTCCCCTATTGGATGAATAAAGGGAATTTTATTTTATTTTTATTTATTTATTTAAAAGACTTGAGCATTTATATAGAGCAATATCCCTAAACATGCTTAAAGAGCTTTATAGTGGGTTACTAGCTAATAGCAACGATTAATTACGAAGGATGAAACATGCAAGTTGCAAGCCAATATTACATTTCTTTTCCGACAAAGAAAACGCTGTTAACGGCCAAATATTCATTTTTACACCTGATTACGGTGAGAGATTGCGAGTGAAGAGTCTCTTCTAGACATTCACTCTATATCTCGCTCAGAACGGGACTTGAATCCTGACCTATCTATCTAAAGGCGAGTATCATACCACACGTCCACATAGCCGCGCTAACATATTCGTCTTTGAACACCATATACCGATATATCATACTCAATCTTTCATTAACGAGTTACCGATATGATGTTATTGGCCTCCTTACCATTCTACCAATTAATCAAAGAGAGAAACATTTCTACCCCTGATACAACTTGATGCTGAACTTTCACCTCGAAATGGTTCACTATCGACTCAAGATATCAAACACTAATGATATGTCGTAATCTCTCGTCGGGGTAAGATATGGAGGGAGGTGGGGGTGGGCGGGGGAGGCGGAGTGGCCGAGTGGAATGCACTGTGAGCCTGAATGTCCAGGCTTCGAGTCCCGCTTCAGACACTTTCTTTTTTTTTTTTCTTGGGCAAGATTATCAATCCCCAATTTGCTCACGTGGACAACATTGGTGATGCCTGTTGACATCAAACATCCTGTTTGATGATTATCAATATTCCTTCATGGAATGTCCAGGCGACTGGATCTAATGGCACCGTTGCGAAAGGGCTTCATTTTATTTTTAAGACAAAGATCTGAAAAAAAGTGATCACGAAATGGTAGACAAAGCAATAAAGAAAAATACAAGGAAAACAAACATCCCATCAAAACAAACAATCATCCTTTTCCGACTGGGGATCGAACCTCAAACCTCCTGATTACCGGTAATCAGGTGGTTTGAGTTTCGGTATCCACTCGAGGCCGGTTGATTTTTTTGGAAGGGCTTTTTCGTGTGTTTTCTTTTTTGCTTTGTTTTGCAGTTTAGTCTCATACGCACGTTTTTAGATCTTTTTCTTACGCCGGTGCCTGCTCCCTAATTTGTCACTTTTATGTCGGGGTAATTTACTATTACTAATATATTATTTGGCATAAAACTTCATCAGTCGTATTTATCACACTACTTATAAGCTAATCAGAAGCTTTTGATATCATGTTATTGGCCTCCTCAGACTTCGGCAGATCAATCAAAGACAGACAGTTCAACGCCTGAAACAGCTCGATACATCGTTATAATATCAAAACATCGGTATCGTTTCCATCAAAGACTAATCAATTAAATAACACTCAGATGACCTTTCACCTCGAAATGGTTTCCCGTCGACTCAACATATCGAATATAGATGATATGTATGTGATCAATAACATCATAGCGGAATTATGTCGAGGTGATTTATATGCATGATAAATATTGAATTTATTTTTCCCAACATGAATGAATTTTGGATTGAGTTTGTATAATATATTTAACAATAAGTAATGACTGAAAGCTTCAATTTATGGAATGAAAACCGATACGTGGACGTTTCTGGTTTCCGTTTTATCAACAAAACACGATGAATGAAACACTGAAGTCGAATGAGAGATATGAGAATCCCATTCGTCCTTAGTGTTTCATTCATTATGTTTTGTTGTTAAAGGGGAAACAGGAAACGTCCAGATTATCAATCTGTCTTCGGTCCATAAATTGAAGATTTCATTCATTACTTATTGTTTTTTACGTATTCCTTTGATCTTCAAGCAGCAATATTTTTATTATAATATATTTATAACATTAGATTGTTATTTCCTTACAGATATCGAAGCTAAAATTTCACATTACTGGTGACTTTTACTTTAGAATCATTTGAAAGCAAGTCATATCTTACCCTACCTTAAATCTCTCGGCAACAGGAGCCACATATAGTCTTATCTCGTTAAGCAGCTAACCGACGAAACTTGAAACATCATTGTGCAAATATTTTTAAAAGAAGGCATGAAGATTCGAACTTTTTTGATAATTACACCATAGAAACATGTTTACAATATCTAGTTCACTCCGATATAATACCAATTGGAGAAGTCGGGTCAGACATTTTCTCAAACATTTTTGAGTTGTGAAAATGTTTGCCAATATTGATTCATTTGTGTTAGAAGAAATATGACACCCTTGAACACGATTAATCATTAGTTATTGAATGGTTTCTTCTGTTCCAAAACACGCGCGATGCTCTGGCATAATTTTCTTGGGTTTATTTCGGACACATTGTTCATTTCACTTTTTTAAAATCAAAAAACGCTTTAGCTTTTATTTAGGGCAATATCCATCAAATGTGTTCAAGGCACTTTACAAAGGAGTCCGCGCCAATGACTTAACATGAAGAAGGAAACATGAGGCCTGTGAGGCGGCTTTGCAATTTTTTTTATTGCGATGGAGGCAACACTGTGACAGGCCACACACTCATTTTACACCTGTTTGCGGTGAGAAAATGTGAGTAAAGAATCTTTTCCAAAGACTAAACATTGCGCCCACCAGAGAGTGAGTCGAACCAGGGACCTATCGGTCCAAAGGAGAGTGTCGTGAATACCACAAGACCACAAAGCCGTCAGTATTCATGATTTTGTGTTAGAGTAAACCTGGCACTCCTGAGAATGCAGCCTTACTCTGGAAATAATACGTAGGATTTTAAAAATTTGGCTAGAGAACTCATCCTTCAAATATCCATTAATTAAAACGACCATCATCTCGGCAAAGCCTATCACACTTTGGACTTCATCTAGCCAAGATGAGGGTCATTTCAGTCGATCGATATTTCAATCGCGAGATTTCTGGCCAAATTTTTAAAATACGTGTTTTTCCAGAGTCCGGTAGAACGGTGAATCAGTTATTAAATTGATTCCTCTCCTCTATAACACGTGCGAAGTATTCTGACATATTTATCTCTGGTTTATTTCCGAAACCTTGTTCATTTTATACGACTAGAGAGGACTGTATTGATTTGCCATTGATCTTAGCACAACACTATGCACTTGTTATTGAATGAAATTCTCATATTCCAAGTCTCTAGAGAATGGCCGTGATGGTGATAATTCTTTAAGTCGACTATGACTGCGAGAATCAGCTACAACATTTATGGCTCTTGTTATGAATTTTTGATGGCGGCACGTGATATTTCATTCCAGTTTTGGCATTTAGTGTTTTCGAGATATTATAGCTATGATTAATGAAAGGGAAGGTTTAGTGAGTGTTGAATGCACTTGGCGTGATTAGCTATAAACCATTGGAAGAATTACTGTAGTTTACAACCGTAATCTGTATGAATTTGTAGTCTTATGGTATTAGGCTCGTAGACGACCTGTAGGTCTTTGGTTCGAGTCCCATTTAACGGGCGTACTGTGGAGTCCTTGGGGGAAAAAAATGTTCTTTACTCACAATGACAATATCTCGCTATACTCAGGTGTAATTGAGTAACTGGCTAATAATAACGTTGTTTGTTATTGTTTTTTGTTTTGTTTATTTGTTTGTTTGTTTTGTTGGGGTTTTTTGGGGGGTGGGGTTTTAAAAAGAAAAATGCAAAACACCTTACAGGCGTCAGTCTCGCTCTATATGTTGATGTTGCCGTTTACTTTGGAACCATTTTAAGGCTCTTTGAGCAATTAATTAAGTATATATTGTGTTTTGTAAAAGCTGATGCATCCATTTCAAATACTGGTATTCTTCAACACACATCCTTCCTAAATGCACCCCCCCCCCCCCAAATGGATATTATAATATTTGATTTTGAAAACATTCTTGGTAAAAGACTAAACATTTTATATTTATTGACTTGGCTTACTTCTCTTTTCTTTCCCTTTAACAGTTGATCGTATAAGGCGGGGACCCGACATGCATGTGACGGGTGCAGAGTGACCAAGTGGATCAAGCATTACACTTCCACTCGGACTACTAGGGTTAAAACCCTGCTGTTGGCATCTCGTGAATAAAATATGAAATCCGTAATATTGCTTACGAAAGTGCCCTCAAAAACCATAATATCAACTTAACTCGAGTTTCATTATTAATTTAAATTTTAGCTCTAAATTACGACTTCATAATACCGTTGTGAGGCTATAATAAAAACAAAACAAACCTGAGCTTTTGTATAGCGCGATATCCACTTAATGTGCTCAAAGCGCTTTATAAGGGGTCTCTGACCAACAGCAACAAGTAACATGTAGAACGAGATATGGCGCCTGTTAGGCGATATTACAATTCTTTTTCCGACAGAGACAACGCTGTTAACAGCTAGGTACTCATTTCACGGTTAGTGAATGTGAGTAAAGAGCCTTTTCCAAGGACTCAACTATGCGCCGAGCGAGGCTCGAACTCAGGACATTCCAATCCGAAAGCGAGTGTCATACTACTAGACCACATAGCCGCACGAGGCTATGAGTGACATAATAATAATATTAGAGACAAAAACTTCATTTAAAACGTTGAGCCTGTCCAAATAATTAGGGATCTCCGATCCACCGATGACGTTTTCAATTTTAATCAATCAGTGATTTCCAATGAATGAATGGTGCTGGCGGGTGATGGCACAACGAGGCCAGTGTCTGAGCGAAAGCCCTCCCATAAAACGTCAACAATAAACCTGTCTAGGGGGACGCAGTGCGTGACCAATCACGCCTGGCACTTTAAAACGGCCATTCGTTTGTACTTTGGCAAAATGATTATTTTCCATTTTGGCCAGATAACTTTATATTTACAAATCGATCAATTTAGAGGATCTCGAAGATGAGGAGAGAAGGATGAGAAGAAGAAGAAGAAGAAGAAGAAGAAGAAGAAGAAGAAGAAGAAGAAGAAGAAGAAGAAGAAGAAGAAGAAGAAGAAGAAGAAGAAGAAGAAGAAGAAGAAGAAGATCTTTTACTGAACTTCTGAAAGCTGAGGACTTTAAAAAAAGAAAAACATCGAACAAAATTGAATAAAATAGCTTCAATTTGAAATCAAAATACTCCACACGGAACGTTTCGGGATGAAAAACTCTTCTCCGGTCACCACAAATCTCAAATCCAGGACTTCAAACAAAATTTTTAAAGTATCTGGATTAAGACTCTTTGACAATGTCGACAACTTGGGAGTCACCAGAATCGATCAATAGGTGAAGTACGAGTTTTCTGACCAAAATGATTTTAAAAAGTCGTTTAGTCAGAAAATGGTAGCGGAGTATCAATAGTGAGCTTCAATGGTGACACAGAGACAAAGAAGGGAGAGGAGTAATGGGATGCTGTCAGTTCAAGCACGAAGAAGGAACCGGGGTCAT
>NC_088362.1:83557090-83629590 GCF_034508935.2 Berghia stephanieae
CTTGAGTTATTAGGTTTATTTCTTTCATCGAGGTATTAATAATATAGTTCTAGTTCAAAGGATTATTTTAAGCAATTGCCAATATTATAACGCATACATTAACATAGAAATTCCAATTTACAAATCTAAACAGGCAAAATCAATAATAAACCAAAGCAAACAAAAAAATCTTAATATAAATATAGATAAATAAAATATAAATGATAAAATTTCTTTAGGCTTGAAAATGGAAAATTGCTTATTCCCTTTGATTTTATTAAAAATTTTAGAATATGAGGCTCATAATACGACGAACAATATCAAAAAAGTTAAGTCTGTTGTCGAGCTGTCAGTGCAGTATAAACTATAAACCCGGGTATAACCTCTTGAGCTATTTTTTGGAGCTTTTAATAAGCGCAATATCCACTAAACGTGCTCAAAGCGTTTTACAAGGGCCCCTTGACTAACAGCAACACGTAACATGTAGAACGAGACATGACGACTGTTAGGCGATAATACAATTTTTCGGACAGAGACAACGCTGTTAACGGCAAGGTACTCATTTTTCACCTGAGTACGGTGAGAGAATGTATGTGAGAAAAAGAGCATTTTCCAAGGACTCAACTGTGCGCCGAGCGAGGCTGGAACCCAGGACCTTCCGATCCGAAAGCGAGTCTTACCACTAGACCACATAGCCCCACAACCTGGTGTGTAACGGGTTAATCTCAAGTTCTCAAAAATTATTGGGTGATGATTGGAGTCTGGGTAATGTTCCACAAAACAGTTTTTATATTTATATAGCCGCTCACTCAGACTCTATTCTTGTTGATCCATTAAGCCAAAGCTTGCATCACTAATTGTTCCATTTAAAGATGTGAGGCACGGTGTCAATCTGGTAATATGTCTGAATGAACAGGAAAAATTGACCTTAGAATCAAAAGGATCACAATTAGAAAATTGAAGCTTATTTCTTTTCGTTGAAGCGATGTGCACATCTATGCAGATCTAACATTCAAACTCACTTATGGGCCTGGTTTAACGTTGTAATGGACAATATTTTGCGTCGAATTTGGATATTGCCATTATAATAATGAGCCAATAAGGAATTGGGTTATCAGAACTACAAATAAATGCTGTCAAATTGAAGAGATAAATCTCACTCCATACAATGACATCAATTACTTGAACTCAAAATGTATCAATTAAGCTTGAAATGTATACTTAGACATCATGTTCACCACTATTCGTTTTGAGACGATTCGCTACAACTGTAAATTCCAAAAATTAATCCAGATTACACGAAAGCCCATTCACCCATTCTGCCTTTCTCGTTCATTTCCTTCTATTTTGAACATTGTCCAAACAGGTTCCTGACCTCCCACAGTGGGCAGGGAGGCACTTACTGTGTCTTCTATCCCCTTATATCTGTTTTACAACTAGCTTTCTGTCTTTGTCTAGGAATGAGAATACTTGATTTTGTCTAGGCCCTGGCCGGATAAACTAACTGGGAGGGAAACAATCATATGTATAGTTAAGAGTTTTGGGAGATGATAGTTTTTGTCTTGTAAATTATCTCTCTGTTATCCACTGTATTGTTTTGTTTACATATTATATATGATTTGTAAACCTTTGAGTGTATCCCTCTTAGTTGGGACATGTGTCTGGATGAGACTTTTAGGTGATCTCAAACTAAATACTTTGATTTTCTGCTCTTGGAATGTACATCCGTTTCCTATTTGAACCAATTCCCCTTTTGTCTTTCCTTTTCTTGGTGCTTTAATTGTAATTCTATAACTTTTTACCGGCGCTGGTATGACCTTAATTTGTTGAGAGCGCCGTTTAACTCATAAAAACAAACAAAACATGGTCCAAACAAACCGAAAACAATTAATTATTTGGTTGGCTTGTTGAAAATTGAAGACAGGTTGTCACCCCCCCCCACCCCCCCCTCACACACACACACACACACACACACACACACATAATGGCGTTTTGAGCCTACTCATCACAAAAATGAATTCCAAATATTATAGATCCAATTATTCCGAATACAGTTTAACTTTCTCGTAAATTCCCCTCTACTTAACAATAATCTAATTCAAAAAAAAAAAAAAAATACCAACGCAATCAACCATTTTGTTAACTTGTTAGAAATAGTCGACGGGCGTCACTCCGATATGATACCGATCAGAGGTGACTGGCCACAAAAGTTAATTCCCGCCCCCCCCCCCTCCCTCCACTCTTCCAAAATGGACCCCGTTACAAAAAAAAAATGTCCACTTAAATAATTCCATTACTCACCCAGTCTAATTTTCTTGTCTATTTCCTTCTATTTTGTCAATGGGTCAAACAAACCTAAAGCAATAATTAACCATTCGGTTGGCTCCCGTTGAAGGCAGACAATCACCCCTACATATTGCCGTTTTGAGGTTGCTGATCAGAAAAGTGAGTTCCAAATAATATTAGATCCGATTACATAAAGGCTCATCCATTTCCATTCTCATCACAGTCTGTCCTTCTCGTAAGTTTCCTTTTTTAACCAGTATCCAAACAAATCAATGTAATTAACCATTTGTTTGTTTATTAGTTATAAATAATTCACAGGCAGACACCCCTATACGACACCGATTTTAAATGACAGGTCACAAGAGTGAATCCCCCCCCCCCCCAAATAATCCCATCACATAAAAGCCTATCCAATTAATTCCAAACATCACCCAGCCACATGTTTATTTTCTTCTATTTTAACTATCGTCTAACCAAACCGAAAACAATTTACCATGAGGTTGGTTAGTTGGGAATTGAAGGCAGACAATCACCACAAAACACAATACCGTTTTGAGACATTTGGTCACAAATGTGATTTCCAAAAGTAGATCCGGTTCCACAAAAAGCTCTTCCAATGCCAATCCGAACTCATCAGGGTTTTTATTCCCCTTTTATTCTAACCATTGTCCAAACACACCAAAGCTATTAACCATTTGGTTGACTAGTTGGAACTAGACTTGGCGACAGATTTTGTTCTCGAAAATTAATCCGTTTTTGATTAATGTGACTTGAAAGGGCGGAATTTTGTCTAGCCCTTTTTAACAAGCAATTAAAATCATTAATTAATGCAACATTATTATTTTTATTTCAGACGAGTGTCCGGAGGAGGTTCAGACAGTGCAAAAAAAGCTCATTATTTTCAGTATCTAGTACATTCTGATGAATCTATTGAGTGCAATCAAAGAGATTCTCAATTGGGAAAGGAGAATTTAATCATCAACGCTCAATGGTTTTATTCGTCTCTGGATTTGGAGATTGATTTATCTTTTTTAAATATTACTTTGATGCTTTATGCATGTAATCTTAAGTTATCAGTACCGAAAATAATAATAATGAGAATACTGATAAAAGTAATATCAATAAAAAATTTTCATAACTATTTTTGAAATAAAGATATTAGCAATAATTTAATGATAATAATAACAATAATGATTATATAATAATAATAATAATAATAATAATAATAATAATAATAATAATAATAATAATAATAATAACAATAATAATAATAATAATAATAATAATAATAATAATAATAATAATAATAATGATAATAATAATAATAATAATAATAATAATAATAATAAGAAGAAGAAGAAGAAGAAGAAGAAGAAGAAGAAGAAGAATGATAAGAATGATAATAATCTTGATCATCATGATCTTCATTATCATCATCATCATCATCATCAATATTATTATCATTATTATTATTATTATTATTATTATTATTATATTATTATTATTATTATTATTATTATTATTATTATTATTATTATCATCATCATCATCATTATTATTATTATTATTATCATCATCAACCTCATCGTCATCATCATCATCATTATTATTATTATTATTATTATTATTATTATTATTATTATTATTGCCATTACTATATTTGTTATTATCCTTATTATTACCGTCATATGTTTTATATGTATCATAATTACTAAAATTATCATCGTTGTCATTGTTTCATCACAGTTATTTGAAATAGTCAAATGTGCATCTGTTCACTAGTTCATGTACGTACAACTAGACGTGGTAGATCGGATCGAATTAATGTACTCATTATGTTCTTTGTACACCTTGTGCAGCTATGTATCGAGTGGTATGGCACTCGCTTTTGGATCGGAAGATCCAGGGTTCGAGCCTTGCTCGGCGCATGGCGCACAGTTGAGTTCTTGGAAAGGGCTCTTTACTCACATTCTATCACCGTACCCAGGTGTAAAATGAGTACCTAACCGTTAAGAGCGTTGTCTCTGTCGAAAAATAAAATGAAATACCGCCTAACAGTCGTCATGTCTCGTTCTACATGTTCCGTGTTGCTGTTGGTAAGGACCTTTTGTAAAGCGCCTTGAGCACATTTCTCACCTTTTTTTTAATTTGGGAAAGAAGAAGAATTTAAGTCCATTCAACAACCTAAAAATATATGGCTATTCCCTGAGAACATTGTAGGGTATTATGGTCGATATTTTGACTTAGAAAATGCAAAGTTATTTTGTAATAACATTAAAATTTCATTTTCTGCTGTATCAGTACATTTTGGAGAACTCATAATATAAGTAAAAATAAGTTGAGAAAAAAACCCCACAAAAACTTAAGCTTTAATAATATAGCACAAGATCGACTTAATGTGCTCAAAGCGCTTTACAAGGGATTCAAAGTAAAAAACAACAAGTATGATCGTATTACATTTTTTGTTCTGACAGAGACCACGTCATTACTGGTCCTGTACTCATTTTACACCTAAGTACGTTGAGAGAAACGGCCTTTCCCAAGTAATCAACTTTATATGCCAAGAGCCTGACTCGAACTTGGGATCTACCAGTCTGATGACGAATGTCATAGCATTTAACCAGAAGGCCGTACATTTAATGTTTAAAAATAAAAAAAAATAATAAAATAAAAAAAAAACAAATAAAATAATAAAAAAAAAATATTTTAAAAAATTAAAAAAAAAAAAAAAAATATATTATATATATATATATATATATATATATATATATATATATATATATATATATATATATATATATATATTCTCTAGTTAGCATTTGCTTCATTTGGATACAATACCAGTTTGAGGCGGTGGGTAACATATTATTCAAAGCCTGAAGCGCCTCATAGAATATCTACCAATCAATATGCATACCCTGTTGCTACCTGGTTACTCTTTACAATGGAATGTATTGTCCCGAGACACAACACAAAAAAAGTCATCAAAACGGAATCCAAGGGAAATAATCAATAGAAATGAACGGTAAAAAGAGAAGACAACTTCGAACACAATACCTGACTGACTTCCGTTATGCTGGTTTTCCTCTTCCGTTGTTCCTTGTCGACGAAAAGAATCGTTGGAGCTTTATACCAATATAAATTAATATAATATTTTATTTGCTGTTTATAGTTTGTTCAGTTGTGATGCATTAGACGTGTGTGTGTGTGTGTGTGTGAGAGAGAGAGAGAGAGAGAGAGAGAGAGAGAGAGAGAGAGAAAACGATAGAGAGGAGAGAAAGAGAGAGGGAGTGATAGAAAGAGAGGAGAGAAAGAGGAGAGAGAGATAGAGAAAGAGAAAGAGAGTGAGAGAGAGAGAGAGAGAACGATAGAGAGGAGAGAAAGAGAGAGGGAGTGAAAGAAAGAGAGGAGAGAAAGAGATAGATAGAGAGATAGAGAAAGAGAGAGTAGAGAGAGAGAGAGAAAGAGAAAGAGAGAGAGAGAGAGAGAAAGAGAGAGAGAGAGAGAGAGAGAGAGAGAGAGAGAGAGAAGGGGGAGGGTGTAAAATAGTATTTACACAAAATAGTATTGAGGTTATTTATCTAATTTTATAATGTTAAAACAGGACAATGTACGGAAAGTAAATCTTGACAACAGAAAATATCAATATTAACCTATTTTAAAAGACTGTGATAGATTTTTTTTCCGTCAGTAGCGCTGGGTTGAAATAAAGAAAAATAAAAAAAAAAAAAGAAGAATGCAAAAATGTAACTCATCATATCAAATTGGTATTATGTGGTGTGAACATAATTTTTTGTTGTCAAAGTTAAAATGACGCGAAATTTGAGACTTTGGTTTTTGTCATTTCAAAAGACTTCACCATTTATGACTCGCCGCCTCAAAACGGTATCAGTTCGGGGTAAACCAGAGACTAAAAGGTGACCTTAGAGATTAAATAATGTGAAATTTGAAATTCTAGGTTTCCGTTCATTAAAAAAAGACTCTATTTATTTATTTTAAAACGTATATTAATTTAGTCAAAGTCTCAAATTCTTGACTATAAATTAATTCAATTTTAGCACATAAAGCAGCCCGACGAACGTGTACTTATTTGCCAGTCTGATAACCCACAATGCTATAGGCCCTCCTCACATAGTTATTATTCATATATATTTATTTATTTTTTAATGACTTCGTATTGATCTCTCATTGTGTCCAATGTTACATAAATGGCCTTTTGGTTTGTTCGTAACTTATCGTATAGACCATCAGACCATCAGACCATGTGACAAGGAACGTTTAAAAGCGACGTGCACCAATCTGCAGGTCTGATAACCCGATTTTTTTTTTATATTATGGGCTCACTGTTGTAATGGAAATATCAAAAATGACCCAAAACAACAATGTTAAACTAGGCCCATATGTGGGTTCGGATATCAGAACTGCATATATGTACACGTCTTTTGAAGAGTTAAGGCGATTTTACAGGACAATGACAATTTTTTTTTTGAGATTCGCGATATCTATAAATACTTAAAAAGGTGTTCGTGTGATTATTTTGCCCTGATAAAATAATATATATATTTTAGGTTTTACAATAATTTCGCTGACAAAGCTTTTGTAACGCATAAACTCCGTAGTGTGTTCCAATTTTTAAAAATTAAATGTTAACAAAGCAAAAATCCATACCGGAATACAAACGAAACGCGATTTAATATTAGAGTGCGTGGCCGCATAATTTGAAATTTGTTGATTATTGTGCATTGGATTGATCTCTAATCCATATCATAATCAAAGCATTTCATGTAAAGCATATTTTTTAGGGAGTCTTCAGAGCTAAAAGGGCCATGGAGGAAGAGTTTATTCCGGTTTATAAGCGTTAGCTCTCTCCTTACCGATCATTTTCAGTATTCTCCCAAAAATGGCAGGCTTAGCCCACCAAAGAATGGCCAAATCTGACTTAAAAAGCAACACAGATTTCATGCGCACCGCAGAGGATCGTGATTCGTGGAGACAACTGACCGGCAACGTGCTCAAGAGTACAAGCCACGATGGATGATGATGACCCAGCAAAAAAAAATGGATTTTTAAAACTGAAACAATCTCTCTGCACAACAACTTTATGTTATTAATTAAACAAAGATATTTGTGATGTACAAATTAAATCTGAATAAGAAAAAAAAATGTATATTGTGTCGTAACAAATGTGACGATTTTGCTGCAGATGGTAAGGAGAGGGTTAAACGGATAATATGACATTTAATTGATTGTTTCTATTTGTATCAACACCCCAATCACTGCTGAGTTTACAGGGTTAATTCGTCAGGATGAAAAAAAAAAAACAATTCAACAAACCTCAGCTTTCTACGGGAATGAATACAGTCCCTTTGCGTGTGAATCGAGTGCTCTATCAACTGAGCTATTGAGACCGCTATGATTTCTGTATAATAGTAGGAGGGTGAAGTCTATTTTTTTTTCTCCGACTCACCTGTTCACCTAGAGGTGATTGGATGACTGGATCTGTTAGATTGGGTGGATAGTATTTTGAGATAGACCAGCATCCTGTCAAAAGGCTAGCAGGCAACTCCAATTGCCTGTTTCAAGCTACAGAAACCGGTTTAAACTCCGACTCCATGGGCCTAATGGTTCTGAAGTACAAATTTTTTTCCCTCAATAAAATGTCTAAACTCAAATCTCTTATCTTTTTTACCGTAAATTTGATTTTGAGTCTCGTTGTCACTCAGACATAATAATTACCGTTTTGCGACCGCTTGTCACATTTGTTACCCTTCCCTTCAAACTGGTATTGATAATGATATATATATATATATATATATATACACACACATATATATATATATATATATATATATATATATATATGTGTGTGTGTGTGTGTGTGTGTGTGTGTGTGTGTGTGTGTATTATAAGTGATCCACAACTATTGTACCGTTTTGAGCCGATGAGTCGCATTTTCGTTTCGTTTTGTTTGTTTTGTTGAGGGTTTTGGGTTTTTTTTTTTTGTTTTTTTTTTTTGCTTTTATTTGTTTTTTGTTGTTTGTTTTGTTAATTTTTTTTTTTTTGTTCTTTTTTAATTAATTACTCAGAATGGCGTATAGTTATTAAATAACTATAATATTTCTTTGTCGAAAACAGCGCATGCACTGACTTTTGATATTATGTGCATGATGCTATCCGGTTTCATATTTGCACCCGTCCGGTTTATTTTATATGATTTCTGTTCGAGCAGGGTCGATGTGTACACATATGCAGGTCTGACAACCGAACAAAATGATGGGCCTAGTTTAACATTGTGGTAATGGACAATACTTTCTGTCATTTTTTAGAGTCCCATTACAACAATGAGCCCATAATGAATTGGGTTATCAAACCTGTAAATAAGTGCACGTCGATCAGGATGATTCAAAAGTTCTGTAGGGTTTGTATCTTAGATTGTTGAGAAGAGATTTTTTTAAACAGTTGTTTTGTCTACATTATACAGCAAACTTTGGAATTTTAATTCAAACCATAACTAACTGTAGACAACTTTGCTAATTCTCTGAAAAGCCACCATGTAGTTTGGAGTGACACAAACTTTCTCATACTGGATCTAACAATAACATCACTTGCGTTACAGACTCGCATTATTTTCATGGTTTTATTTTGCTCCGTCTTGCCTTGATTATTATTCATTTTATTAAATTGTTAGTTTGTTAAAGTTTGTTTATGGGTTTCAAAAATAATTTAATTTTCTTACTAGCTATTATTTTCTTCCTGTTTTTGTTATTGTATATATTTTTTAATTCGCTTCGTTTGTTTGTTTGTTTGTTGTCTTGTTTTTTGTTTTGTCTTTCTTTTTTTTTTTTGTGTGTTTACGAGTTGTATTTTTTTTGTCTTTTATTTTTCGTTTATAATCTTCTTGTATATTTCTTTTCTTTTCTTTCTTTTTCATGAAAAAAAAAAAACTGATGACATAGCAGACTACCGTAAAAACGACAACAATATATTTCAAATCAGACATTTTTCTTTATAATATTTAGTTCTAAAGTTACTATTGTTTAATGTATTCTAGTACATCTCGAATGTTATATTTTATGTGACGCATTATCGATATTATTTAGTTCTATTTGATGTGATTGTATCTCCTTTTTCCATGAAGTCCACAATATAATAAAACAAGACAAATTATTGGAAAATGGTTCAAGTTCGATGGAAGATAAAGGACATTATCTAAATTTGTTGAATTTTAGTTGGTTTCTTTCTCTTTGTAAGAAAAAGGTTATTAAAAAAATAAATTCTTACTCATTTGCAACAGAGAGATGATATGGGAATCGTATTTGGCAGGAATTATTGCACCAACAAAATGAGTGGAATTCCCAGTCAAGTACAGGCTAATACTATATAAACACATTCTACCATTCCCTTATCGGACTAAGCGATTTAAAAAAAAAAAATTTCTGGTTTTATCGTTATTGGTCGTTTGTTGCATTTTCTTAGAGTTCTTTTTTTATTCTTCTGATTTTTTAAAAATCAGCTATCAGTAAAAAAAAAAAAAAGAGAGAATGCCACGGAGTAACAAAAAAAAAAAAAAAAAAAAAAAGAACCCCAAACCTTATTTTCATATCAACCATTTTTCAGCTTTATGATATAATTGTGTTCTATGGGTATTATTGTTTATTATATTCTGGCACATTCTGCTTTTTCATTTCATCTTATTTTTAATATCTAGTTCTATTTGATATGATCTTTTCTTCCTTTTCACGTTGTCGAAAAAACACGCGAAAAGGTTGAAATATGATTCAAAGGGAGAAAAAAGCATAAAATCATTTTAGTGAAATTTTACTCGGTTGCTTCCCTTGTAATATTTTTTTTTTTTTTTAGTTTAAAAATAGAAACCTACTCATCCGCGACTGATAGAAAATAGAATTTGAGGCATAAATTATTGCACCAACACTTTGAGTGGAATTCCCAGTCGAGCTACAGGCTAATACTATATAAACACATTCTACATCTCACCTATCGGACTAAGCCGTGGCCGTGTGGGTTTAATCACCTGTTGGACCCAAATTTGGGCCAGCTTTTCAACAGAGCCTGAAGCTGATGATAACGTGGTCTTGGATCCTTTCGAGGTGAAGTGGCCACACCACACGGTCAATTCGATACTTAGTCTTTTTGCTTTGTTTTCAACATTTTTGTTTTTATTTATGGTGGATTAATTGTTTTTATTTGTTGCTCTTTTAAAAATAATTTAAATTGATTTTTTTTTAATATTAAAATTTCATTTCTTGCTGGGTTTTTGTTATTTGTTTCTTTTTAAAATTTTAATTAATTGTCTCTTTTTTATTCTTATGTATGGTTTATCTATATAGAAGGGAAGGAAATTCTTTTTGTGTTTGTGCGTGTGTGTGTGTTTACGAGTTGTATTTTTTTGTCTTCTCTTTTTCGTTTTATAATTTTCTTGTATTAGTTTTTTTTTTTTTTATATTCCTTTTTTTTTCTATTAGAAAAAAAACTGACTATATAACAGACTGCCGTAGAATGACAAGCATTTATTTCAAATCATCTACGATGATAATGTGGTCTTGGATCCTTTCCGGGTGAAGTGACCAGACACGGTCGATTCGATACTTAGTCCTTGGTTTGTTTATTAACATTTTTGTTTCTATTTATGTTTGTTCTGTCGTTTCTCTTTGTTGCCCTTTTTGCTTGTTTTTTGGGTTTTTTTTTTTTTTTGCTTGTTTGTTTGTTATCTCTTTTTTATGTGTGTATCTCATTTTTCAATTGTTGGTTTTTCATATTTTTCCTCATCTTAATTATATTATTTGCTTTTGTTTAAATTTAGGTTTACTGTTTGTTTGTTTGTTTTTTCTTTTATTTTATGTTGTTTGGGTATGGGTGTTGTATATATTTTTTGTTTCTTCTTTTTTTTTGGAAGGGGGGGGGGTGGTATAGTTTTTTTTTTGGCGGGGTATCTTCTTTGTTTGTTTTTTCTTGTACTATTAAAAATTATTTTTCTGTAAACAAGCGTCATGAAGATTGGCGAGAATAATCAAAGATCTATATTTGAAATCAATCATTTTTTCTTCATAACGATGAGTTCTAAGCTGATTCTTGTTTATAATCTTCTGGCACTTTTCTAAATTTTCATTTCGTGTTATCTTAAACATTTACGTCTATTTGAAATGGTTTCATTTCCTAGTTTTTTCACTTTGTCGACAATATAATATAAAAAGAGAAAAAGGTTAGAATCTGTGATTCAAGGGAAAGAAAAGGAAGAAATCCACATTAACAAAATTTCACTCGATTGCTTCCCTTGTAATAAGACTTGAAATATAAAATTAGAATCATACTCATTCGCAACAGGGAGATGGTATGTGTATCATATGACTATGAGGCAAAAATTATTGCACCAACCCTTTGAGTGGAATTACCAGACTACAAGGGAATACTATATAAACACATTCTACCATTCATCTATCGGACTAAGCCGTGGCCGTGTGGGTTCTTTATCGCTAGTTGGTCCTAAACTACCAGTTTGGGCCAACACTTTCAACAGAGCCTGAAGCTGATGATAACGTGGTCTTGGATCCTTTCGGGGTGAAATGGCCACACCACACGGTCGATTCGATACTTAGTCTTTTTGCTTTGTTTTTCAACATTTTTGTTTCTATTTATGTTTGTTCTCTAGTCTTTCTTTGGAGCTCGTTTTGTTTTGTTTTTGTTTTCTATGTGTTTGCTTTTTGTATTTGCTTTTTTAATTGTTTGTTTTTCATTTTTTATCTGCTGTTTTATTAAATTATTTATTTTTGTTTTAATTTGTGCGTCCAATTTTTTATTCATTTATTCGTTTGTTTTTTAATTATTGTTTGTTGTCTGGGGGTGGATTTTATTTTGGGCGGGAGAGGGCGGGGGGAGGTTCTCTTGTGTTTTTGTTTTTCTTTTATAATTAAAAGTTATTTTTCTTTAACAAGCGTCATGTAAGATTACCGTAGATTAATCAACGATCTAAATTTCATATCAACCCTTTTTCCTCCTCATAATAATGAGTTCAGAAGTTATTGGGACTTTAATTTTTCATTTCATATTCCTTTAGACATTTACATCTATTTGATATGATTTTACCGCCTTTTTTACTTTGTCCACAACAATATAATATAACAAGATTGGAATTTTATATGGTTCAAGGGTAGAAAGAGAAAGAAAATCACATCAATGAAATTCAATCTGTTGCTTCCCTTGTAATAAGAGCTTTTTAAAAATATATATATAAAATTAGAACCTTACTCGATTCACAAGACATAGCTGATATGGGTAGCGTATGGGGAATAAATTACTGCACTAACACTTTAGGTGGAATTCCCAGTCAGACTAAGGGCTATTATTATATAAACACGTTCTACCCTTCACCTATCGGACCAAGCCGTGGCCGTGTGGGTTTTAATCACTTGTTGGTCCTAAACTTGGGCCAGCGTTTCAACAGAGCCTGAAGCTGATGATAATGTGGTCCTGGATCCTTTCGGGGTGAAGTGGCCACACCACACGGTCGATTCGATACTTAGTCTTTTTGCTTTGTTTTTCAACATTTTTGTTTCTATTTATGTTTGTTCACTCGGTTTTCTTTGTTGCCCTTATTGCTTGTTTTGTTTTCTTGTTTGCTTGCTTTTGTTTTGTTTCGTTTTTGTTTGTTTGTTTTTTTGTTTTTTTTTTGGGGGGGGGGGTTGGTGTTTCTTTTTCCATTTGTTTGTTTTTCATTATTTTTCCTCATGTTTTAATTATATTATTTGTTTGTTTTTTTTTTTAATTTGAGTTTACTATTTGTTTGTTTTTATTTTCTTTTATTTGATGTTGTTTGGGGAGTGGTGGTTTTTTGTGGGGTTTCTTTTGTGTGTTTTTTGTTTGTTTTTTGTTTTTATTTGAGATTTTTGGCGGAGTATCTACTTTGTTTTTTCTTGTACTATTAAAATTATTTTTCTCTTTGTTGCCCATATTGCTTGTTTTGTTTAGTTGTTTTGCTTGTTTTTTTTCGGGGTTTTTTTTCTTTTTGGTATATCATTTTTCAATCGTTTGTTTTTCATATTTTCCTCATGGTTTGAATATATTATTTGTTTTTGTTTATGTTTGGGTTTACTGTTTGTTTGTTTCTCTGTTATTGTATTTTGTTTGGGGGAGGAGTGTTTTTTTTTTCTTTTGCTTTTTTTTTTTTTTGTTTTTTTTGTTTTTTTGTTTTTTGTTGTTTTTTTTTGGCGGTGTATCTTCTTTGTCTGTTTTTTCATTTACTATTTAAAATTATTTTTCTTTAAACAGGCCGCATGTAAGATTGTCAAGAATAATCAAAGATCTTTATTTGAAATCAATCATTTTGTCTTCATAACGATGAGTTATGAGTTCCAAAACTGATTCTTGTTTATAATCTTCTGGCACTTCTCTAAATTTTTATTTCGTGTTATTTTTAATATTTACGTCTATTTGATGTGATTTTATCTCCTATTCCTCCTTTGTCGACAATATAGTATAAAAAGAGAAAAAGGTTGGAATATATGATTGAAGGGGAGGAAAAGGAAGAAATCCGCATTAATGAATATTAACTCGGTTGCTTCCCTTGGAAATATAGAATTAGAATCTTACTCATTCGCAACAGAGATATGATATGTGTAGCGTATGAGTATGAGGCAAAAATTATTGCACCAACACTTTGAGTGGAATTCCCAGACTACAGGCGAATACTATATACACATATTCTACCATTCATCTATCGGACTAAGCCGTGGCCGTGTGGGTTCTTTATCGCTAGTTGGTCCTAAACTACCAGTTTGGGCCAACACTTTCAACAGAGCCTGAAGCTGATGATAACGTGGTCTTGGATCCTTTCGGGGTGAAGTGGCCACACCACACGGTCGATTCGATACTTAGTCTTTTTGCTTTGTTTTACACCAGTTTTGTTTCTATTATGTTTGTTCACTCGGTTTTCTTTGTTGCCCTTATTGCTTGTTTTGTTTTGTTGTTTGCTTGTTTTTGTTTTGTTTCGTTTTTGTTTTGTTTCATTTTTTGAGGGGGGGGGGGGGGGGGTATTTTTGGTGTTTCTTTTCACAACTGTTTGTTTTCCATTATTTTTCCTCATGTATTAATTATATTATTTGTCTTTGTTGCAATTTGAGTTTACTATTTGTTTGTTTTTATCTTCTATCATTTATTGTTGTTTGGGGAGTGGTCGTCTTGTTTGTGGTTTGTTTTGTGTGTGTTATTGTTTGTTTTATTTTTTTTTTTTTTGGTTTTCATTTGGGTTTTTTGGTGGAGTATCTACTTTGTTTTTTCTTGTACTATTAAAATTATTTTTCTCTTTGTTGCCCTTATTGCTTGTTTTGGTTTTTTTTTTTTTTTTTGCTTGTTTCTTTGGGGGTTTTTTTTATCATTTTTCAATCGTTTGTTTTTCATATTTTCCTCATGGTTTGAATATATTATTTGTTTTTGTTTATGTTTGGGTTTACTGTTTGTTTGTTTCTCTGTTATTGTATTTTGTTTGGGGGATGACTGTTTTTTTTATCTTTTTCTTTTTTTTTTAATTTGATTTTTTTTTGGCGGTGTATCTTCTTTGTTTGTTTTTTCATTTCCTATTTAAAATTATTTTTTTCTTTAAACTTGCCTTGTGTAAGATTGCCGAGAATAATCAAAGATCTTTATTTGAAATCAATCATTTTTGTCTTCATAACGATGAGTTCCAAAACTGGTTCTTGTTTATAATCTTCTGGCACTTCTCTAAATTTTTATTTCGTGTTATTTTTAATATTTACGTTAATTTGATGTGATTTCATCTCCTATTCCTCCTTTGTCGACAATATAATATAAAAAAAGAGAAAAAAGTTGGAATATATGATTGAAGGGGAGTAAAAGGAAGAAATCCGCATTAATGAACATAAACTTGGTTGCTTCCCTTGGAAATATAAAATTAGAATCTTACTCATTCGCAACAGAGATATGATATTGTAGGATATGAGTAGGAGGCAAAAATTATTGCACCAACACTTTGAGTGGAATTCCCAGACTACAGGCGAATACTATATACACACATTGTACCATTCATCTATCGGACTAAGCCGTGGCCGTGTGGGTTCTTTATCGCTAGTTTGTCCTAAACTACCAGTTTGGGCCAACACTTTCAACAGAGCCTGAAGCTGATGATAATGTGGTCTTGGATCCTTTCGGGGTGAAGTGGCCACACCACACGGTCGATTCGATACTTAGTCTTTTTGCTTTGTTTTTCAACATTTTTGTTTGTATCCACATTTGTTCGAATGATTTATATGCATGGTTGTTGTTGCTGCTGTTGCTTCTGTTGATGGGTTTTTATATATGTTTTTGTTGTTTTTTTAAAGAATTTGTTTCCATGTTTCTTCAATTTTTGAAATTATCTTTAATTGATTATTTTGTGTCCTTTATCTTTTTGGTTTGTTTGGAGGATGGGTAGGGGGGTGTTTGTTCGTTTATTTCTCTGCTTTTCTATTTTAAACCGAAAAAATCATTAATCTATAAACTGAATATACAAACAATCGAAGAATGACAAAAAATCTTTAATTGAAATCAACGAAGTTTATTCTTTATGATATACAATTCTATATTTTTAATAGTCTGTTATCGACTTTCACATCACTACTTTGTCATTCATGTTGTTATTACTATTCCTTGGTTTGCTTCACCTAGCGGATAGATGTTGTGAGTGTTTTTCCTGCATCCACACTACTCGGACATAACACGGATTTGAAGTCGTTCGCCATATTTAGGAAGTTTTATGAATTTTAACCTTTTTTAAATCTCAAATTTTAGACGTTCAACTTTTGTTTTTAATAGATGGATTTTATAAACCAGGTTTGTCCGACGTCTACATATTTGCAGGTCTGATTACTCAAATTAATATGGGTTCATTAATATAATGGAAATACTCTCAAACATAACCCAAATTAATATGGGTTTTTTAATTTAATGTTAATACTCTCAAGCACAACGCTAAACAGTGTCCGTTAGAACAATAATAAATCATGCGCGAAATTAACCACCTGATTTTTGACTAATCAAAACACAGAATCTGTGACACGTCTTCACACGTGCTCGGACAAACAGTTGGTTATTTATAAACAACACCATGAATCAAATCGAACTCTGTCTGGTCATTGTTATTACTTTAATAATGTCAAATGGGTGACGATTTTCTCCATCATATTATAAACGTTTAGGTTTACACAGTTTTCTATGGTGGTTCTATTGATCAAGCGGTAGAACAGTGGGTATTTTACTCAGATATAATATAGTAAATCCTGTGTAGTTCGCTATGCTTCCCAATCACTGACATTATGACGACTGTTCAGGAGACATGGTTAGGTTAGTGTCAATTACGTTCCGTTATCATACCTGCAAATAAACACGTCGGATATACCTTAACATGATAACATTTTGACGGTATTGTCACTGTGTAGGTTTGGCTTGTATTGTATTGGATTCGTGCTGTTTAATAATGATGAGTGTAAGTGCTCATAATATAATAATATTCACTTTTCATAGAATCGCCATGTATTAGTAGGATTTGTGATGGCAAGAAACAAAAAGTTTTTTTTTAAACCCCAACAAATAGAGCCATACCGGATTTGTCAACTTTGATGTTTATTTTGAGTAATCATTAATCTGATCTGTGGTTTATTGGCTTTTCTACTTGGAGATCCCGCTGTGGAGAAATTTGAGATTAATTACATTTTATATTTAATCATGAATAATAAGAACAAGACAAGTCTTTTTTTTTTTAAGTTTTGATCATCATGAAAGCTTAACAGTATCCTCTAATTTTAGAATTTGAAACGTCAGTTGGATCAGGCAGGGTGATAAGTTTAAAATCCAGAACAGATCTTTGGACCCTCTATCTCGAAGAGACTTTCCCAAGGTAGCATTAAGATGGAGATCGAGGGCATTGTGGATGTGAACAGTGTATGTGGTTATACTCGTAATAAATGTTATTACAGACAATAAAAAAGGTACGAAATAGAGGTGGTATAGAGAAAAATGTCTGTGTGTGTGTGTGTGTGTGTGTGTGTGTGTGTGTGTGTGTGTGTGTGGAATAGCGCGCGTCGTTTCTACATGCCTGTATTAGTGTGTATGTGAGTACTGTAACCAAATGAAATAATTATATTAGTAATTTTTCAAGTGTATTTACATGTCTCTGATTTATGCTACTTACTACTGGTCATAGCATGCCGTTATACAGGTTTGTAAACATTTGTTCCGCTCGTCAGAAAACTGGAGAGATAAGAAAAAATGGTAGAAAATGACCATAAAAAAAGGAACTCTGCAAACTGATTTGATGCAAATAATAGGGAACAAAAGTGTGATGTCAAAAATGGTTCCAATATCATTGGAAGTGTAAAACCAATATGTCCAGAGACTGAATACTTTCCTTGTGTAATTGATCTTCTGGTTTCAGGGTGATGACATCTTATTTTCTAGGATAAATATAATATGCTGGGCGTCAATAAAGAACACCCATCCCTCTCTCTCTCTCTCTCTCTCTCTCTCTCTCTCTCTCTCTCTCTCTCTCTCTCTCTCTCTCTCTCTCTCTCTCTCTCTCTCTCTCCCTCCCTCCCTCTCTTTTACGTCTTGTAATCCTAAGAATCTGCCCATACAACCTGTTACTAAAATATTTAACTTTTGATTATTAGTCCTCCGAAATCCTATTACACCACTGACTGCTCCTCGGTTTGTCACTTTGACATTTTCAAAAGAAATATTGAGCTTTTGAGCTTTTATATAGGACAATATCCACTAAACGTACTCAAAGCGCTTTAAAGGAGGTCCCTGGCCAACAGCAACACTTAACATTAGGACGGGACATGGCGCCTGTTAGGCGATATTACACTTTTTCGGACAGAGAAAACGCTGTTAACGTCCATTTTCCACCTTAGTACGGTGGTATAATGTGAGTAAAGAGCCTTTTTCAAGGACTGCGTAAAGTGAAAAATATAAGCATTTAATTGTCCTCTAACCTGTAATCTTGAGGTCTGGGGTTCGATCCCCAGTCGAGACAGGCTGATTTTTCGGGACTTTTTTGTGTTCATTTTACTTTCTGCTTTGGCTGGCACTATTTCAAGTACACATGTTCATGTTTTATTATATTTTTATCGTAGACCGTCTAAACCAATTTCTACTCTCTGGTTTGTCATTTCAAATAAAGTGTGCTTCTTTGAAGACTTTTAATTATATGTGAGAAAAACGAATGGACTAATACCAGCGTTTATAATATATATATATATATATATATATATATATATATATATATATATATATATATGCAGGTGCATGTCTGACATCCGAACGCAATTATAGTCTAGTTTAACGTTGTAATGTACAATATCTTGCGTCATTAAAAAAAAAAAAATCCATAACAACAATGAGCCTATAATATATTAACTTATCAGACCTGCAAATAAGTGCACGTCGACCATTTAAAGTATATCATTTTTTTCTCAGTATTGGTTACCTCAATATTTTAAAGAAATTCATACCTCTTTGAACTGTCTCGAGCAATCGGCAACACACTGAAATCGACAGGTACACAAACCATTGGTTAGAGTATCACACTCTGCGTTCTGTGGTTAAGAAATTAATTACTTAATTATTCAAAGTAAATAGATGAGTATATTAATAGATTACCGAGATTCTCTGGTTGGTCGGTCTTTGTGGTCTAGAGGTATGAGACTCGCTTTCAGACCGATGGATCCTAATTCGAGTCCGGCTCTGAGTGGCGTAAAGTTGAGTCATAGGAAATGGCTCTTACCCACATCCCCTCCTTTTACTCTGGTGTAGAATGAATTCATGGTCGATAACAACTTAGTCTTTGTCGGAAATATAATATACTATCGCCTAACAGGCGTCACGTTTCGTCCAACATGTTATGTGTTGTTGCTGGTCAGGGACCCTTTGTCAAGACTCTTTTCATTTGGGCTCTCACTTTTTTCCAGGGTGGCAACATTTGATCGGAATTCGACGTTTTGCCTTGTTCCAAAATTTGGATATGAACAACAAAGTTCCAGAAAATCGTGAATATCAATTTTCGATCCGACGCCACATCTCTGGACTTTTTTGGACAAGGAAAGTTCTTGTGTCGGTATTTCATTGACTGACGTTTGCTCTCTGGGTGATAATGGTGGACCCATGACTCATCTCCAGTGACGATTTGCTAAATAAAGACATCGCCTATGAGGTGTACCGTTTCCTTTGAAATTCCAACTTCTTTCGTCCTGTCAGTTTGTCTAACACGCCGATTTACCAGAATCATGTTTTCGACTTCAGTTTGATTACTGACGTTTGAGGCACTTTGGGGTCTCCGGAAACAAGTTTAATCTTGAAGTTTGTTTCGATCGGGTCTCCTCTTTCCACGAACCTTACCCATTGCCAAACGGTGCTATAATCAAAACAAGCATCACCATGAGCTTCATTCTGGTATGGATTTCAATGCCTTCAGCATTTAGAAATTCGAAAACAGCACGCTGCTTGAATCAAATATCTTTTGGTTCATTTCTTGTTTTGACGAGGTTGTTGACGAGTAATAGGTTAAAAGCGATTAGGTCACGCAGAGACGTCATAGACCGTGGAAAGTTTGAAACATCAAAGCCAATGGGTTAAAGTTAAAGAGTATCTAAACCAAATAGTATGGTTTTAAGTAAATGATCTTCGAAATTATAAAGAAAATTGCAAAAATTTCCAGCCCACCCTCGAATATATATATATATATATATATATATATATATATATATATATATATATATATATATATATATATAAGGCCATTAAATAATAATGCTTAACTTTTATATAAAAGGGTTTTTAATAAAATATTCAGTCTGATTTTCATGAATTTCTTCAGTTCTGAATCGTGTTTTCGCAATCACCAAGAGAGTGGGAGAAGGCGGTTGTTGTTTTCTTGTTTCCGTTTAATTTTGTTTGGGTTTATTTTTTTCGGCTTCGCGGCAATGGTGGTTCATAATTCCTGACAACATGCCCACTATACGCCAATAGTGTGAAACTGTACCATACAAAACAGAGACAAAAATTGATAACAATAAACTTGAGCGTTTATATTGCGCAAACTCTACTGAACGTGCTCAAAGCTTTACAGGGGAGTGGGTCTGACATAACAAGTACGTTACTCACCAAGCCAAATGTATACACAAAATATAACACATATGTCGGCCTCATAGAATGCTCATTCAAAACCAGATACAAGCTATTCAAATCTTCCTTTACAACACACACACACACACACACACACACACACACACACACACACGCACACAGACGACATCCTTCTACACTGAGCAAGCACATTTGAAACCCCAAAGAAAATGATATACAACACAGAATCGCATGGGAAAACAACTTCGGTGCACAATCGTCCTTCTTGTCGTATATATTTCACTTTGAATTATATATATATATATATATATAATATTATATATATAATATATATATATATATATATATATATATATATATATATATATATATATATATATAGGGGGCGAAGTGACCCAGAAAGTCCTGGGTTCGAGCCCCGCTTCAGGCACTTCCGTTTTTTTTTTTTTGTTTTTTTTTTTTTTTGCTTGGGCAGGAAAATTAACCCCCAATTTACTCCCCGGGCCTGTGAAATGTAACAAGTAAAATATGTTTCATTACAAACATCATCAGCTTACCCAACTGGAACAGAGGGACCAGCCGTTCTCTTCTTTACAAAGTGATAAACTGTACTGATCATTTCCAAGTGCCAGGACGATTGCCAGAGCAGCAAAAACAATTACTGTGGATAAATGAATAACACACTTAAGGTCTAATCATCATATAAATCGATATAAATAAAATTACTTTTATCTATCATTAAAGGATATAAAGATCTATATCGATAAAAGAGACCAAGATATTCCATACGTCAACTGCCGAATAGTAGAGACCTTTGTTAGGGCCACTTTCTTTACAAGAAAAAAGTTTAAACCGACTACAGGGTGCGAACCAAGGTTGTCCAATATGTTGTTTATTCGGATATCGGTCGCCTTGTCTGCTCTTCTCTACGATGTTGATTCTAGGAAGAACATCGCGGCAATTTGCAAAATTGTTGGCAAATTTCAGTGCAAATTTCTGATAAAAATCCTTTAGATATTTGGACTTAATGCTATATAAATTGAAAAAAACTGTTGGATTAAAACTAAAACTTGTGCCCAGCATTGTGAAGAGAATAGGATAGATGTTCAACGAATGTCCTTAGAACGGATGCTGATGCTATAAGGACACTCCTTATATTATGGACCTTGAAAATTGCTTAATGAAAACATCACTGAACATGTGTCCAGCAATGTAAAGAGAAGATGGTTGTGGACTGCCTTTGTCCTTAGAAAGGACCTTGACGCCGTCAAAAGGACAATCGTCATATGGACCTTGAAAACTGCTAGCTGAAAACATAATTGGAACTGTATCTAGTATTGTGAAGGGATGAAGATGGAGCTGGACTGATTATATATGCTTAGAATGGATGCTGATATAATATCAGAAATCTCATATTATGGACCTGACAGGGAAAGGGGAGAAAAAGGGTCACCAATAGTAGAGGCCGATAGAGAAGAAACGTCGAAAAAGGAGATGGATCACATATGGAGATGGTTGGATGTAGGTGTCTAGTATCAAACAAAGAAGGCATTTCATCACGACAGAAGATAAAATCAGCCATTTTGTTCTGCTCAAGCACCTTGAGGACACGCAAGCACGCATTAAGCCCAGCATAAAGACATAAACAAAAAAATGAGCTTTTATGTAGCGCAATATCCACCTAGCGTTCTCAAAGCGCTTTACAAAGGGTCCCTGACCAACGGCAACACGTAACATGTAGGACGAGACATGACGCCAGTTATTAGGCGATAATACATTTTTTCCGACAGAGACAACGCTGTTAACGGTCAGGTAATCATTTTACACCTGAGTACGATCAGAGAATGTGAGTAAAGAGCCTTTTCCAAGGGTCTCAACTATGAGCCGAGCGAGGCTCGAACCCAGGACCTTCCGATCCTAAAGCGAGTGTCAAACCGCAAGACCACATACCCGCACATAAAAACTATAGTCATATGATTTAGGAGTATCTAAATCAATATTATAAGGACGCATTCTATTTGTTTAAAAACCCTGAGAAAATTTTGTCAACATCAAAAAATCAACACGCACGCGCACACACACACACACACGCGCGCGCGCGCGCGCACACACACATACACAGAATTCCATAAGCTGAAACATTAAAATAGCTAAACAACCCTTTAAAATAATAACGAAACGATTCATCACTTACCGATTTTAGTCTTTGAGTCCATGTCGCTAAGTTGGGTCAACAGAAAGAACAATGACAGACGCAGGGAGACTGGAAGTTACGGGAATTCGGTTCGTAAAGTCAACTGCGAGTGTCACGTAAAGCTACCACACAGTCTTCTGACAAAACAGGTTATTTAATTTTGGGTAGAAAATCATAATTTCCAATAGAGGCTGGGCCAAAGGGTCAATTTTTGGGGTAACATTCCATACAAAAATATACCAATATTAAGGCTTTTGAAAACCAATGGAAGAACTTTGATCTCATTAATTAAAAGTTATGGATTTAACGCCAAAATTAAATAATATAAATTGTCGAAAATTTTAAACAAAATAATTGGTCTAAAATTAAAAGAATTACTGAAATCATATACAAATAAGCATGATACAGAACTGTTACAGTAAATAATTATTCGAATATTTTATTTTAACCTATATTATTTTGACGACTCCTTTAATGTTAAAGTTGACCACTTTTATTTCGTGGTTTTTTGTGTTTTACCTATATGTGACCCATCGTCTCAAAACGGTATTATGTCGGAACGAACCATATGCTTAAAAGCCGGATTAAATGTTAAACTGGTCAAAAATATAAATTGTTGGCATTAGCACCCTAAAATATGGTATCCACTCTCCTCAATAAAACGTACAAACTCAACACAAGTCTGATATTTCTAGCTATAAATTCAATTTTCAACATCTTAACCAACCCGACTTAATACCGTTTTGAGGCGGAGGGTCAGATATGTCTGTTTCGATTACATATCAATCCCACAATTCAAAACAAATGTGTTTTTTCATTGTAGGCCTGTGCAAGGATCCGTGCCAACGTGTGATGCAAATAAGTTTTATAAATTACAATGTCACCATGAATTACACTCATGCGTATAATTGACTAACGACATGGTGTACATTGTGAAAGTAACCCTAAACATTATATTATACTCATCCGCATGATTGACTAAAATGGTGTGTGTAATAAAAGTAACACTAAACGTGTTAAACGAGAAGGGTTAAAATGAAGACAATATGTGACGAGTCTACCCAAAACGGTATTATGTTGAAATAAACTTGATTAAAATTAGATCTAAAAATTAATTTGTAACATTTGAGTTCAGCTAAATATTGTCATTGAGTTGAGGAGAATTAATTTTTGTTGTTTTTTCTTTTTCTTTTAATTTATCAAAAACGTACATTTTCTAACTCTGACCTTTTATTTATTTTAAAATAAATTTATTTTATTTAGTTCATTCGAACATACTACCGATCGACGTGAATTGTCGTAAACTATAGTATAGCATGGACGTTTTGGTTTCTGACCCCTCATCAGCAAAACAATCAACCAGAAAAAAATAATAAAAAGAGGAGGAATTGGACAAAATGTCTGTCATTTTTTTTCTATGACACAGTTGAAAAGTACACCATAACCCAGTTGCAGAGTGTATGTTGTCTTGTTTTTGTTTTATCTTTTTTTTTATTTATTTAAATTTATTTGTTTGTTTGTTTGTTTGGTTTTCTTTATGTGTATGTGTGGGTTTTTTTATTTCTTTGTTTTGTACCTTTGTTTGTTTGTTTGTTTGTCTAGTGCTTTTTTTCTTGTTTTATTTGTGTTTGTTTTTTATTGGGGTTACTTTTTTGGGTCTTTTTTCCAAACTGACCTGGAGGTCGTGTGAAAGGTATCGCGTCAATCCGTCAGATATCAGTTTTTTTTAAAAATTGGACACGCCTTTTAATACGAACAAAGATAAAATTGATTTTTATAATCAACACTGGTTTAGAATTTTTTTTTTTTTTGATTAGGCTGTTTTATGATACATTTGAACTCCTCTATAACCAATTCAAATAAATGTTATATTATATTTATAATATAGTATTCTACTCATTCATGCATTAGGTAGACGCCATCTGGCAATGCTCTCACTCGTTCAAGTTGACCTGGATTAGGTTTTTTGTACTTTAGTACTTAAATCGAAGGCATCTATCTATCAATCTATCTGCCTTTCTATTAATCTATCTACTTTATTATACCTTCTATCTGTCTGTGTATTATATATATATATATATATATATAATATATATATATATATATATATATATATATATACGGTACTTTCCACTCGATCTAACAAAGCCAGCTACCCAGTCACTGCTGGTCTGGCAGGTTGGTCAGAAAATATGACGACATCATCCGGGATCGATCTCGGTCTCTCTGCGTGTGAAGCGAGTGCACTACCAACTGAGCTATCGGGTCCCCCTTTAATGAATAATATTACTTTATTTAAAATTCAAATCTCAGTATTATTCAAACCTGCATGGCTATCAATAATATTCGGTAAACGTTGGTTGCCAAACGTCAATTTACAGTAACGAAAGCTGTAAGAATAGTTATGAAAATGGATTCTTAATAGAAAACTTACTCTGTGTATGGGATTAACATAATTTGAGACCAATCATCTTGGAACGGCAATATGTCGGGGTGAACCAGGTGCCTAAAATTCAATTTAAACGTTAACTACATTAATTTTAGTTGGCTTTTTTTTTGTTTTGTTAGAATAAATATATTTCTTAAAGAGAGTGAGTTTTCTTTATAAAACCTCAAAATAGGTTTGATTTTGTTAATTTATTATTTATTCATATATCCATTTATTTGTTTGTTTCTTTATTTAGTTATTTATCCATTTATTTATTTATCTTTTATTATTTACATTGTCATGTGGATATAATTGTTTCCATTACGTTCATGATTTGTAGACTGGTTTGTAAATGTTGACAAGTAAACTGCATGTCATCAGAAACAATCTTAAATCATGATAATTTATCAGTGACTTATATATGATTATTCTCGTTGTTGCTTTCATGATTATTGTTGTCATTAATATTTCATTATACTATGAACTTTGTAATTTATGATTCATTCGATCATGAACAATTATCAATAATTTCAGTATTCTATGATAGTAATTTTCGACTTTACATTTCCGCATTGATATATTTTTCCTTACATTCAAAGTTGTTTAAAACTGTGTGTGAATGAAACAATACAAGCAATATGAGATTTTGTAATTATAAAGTATTGCATAAGGCATTTAAAGGAAAATCCCTATATTCAGGCTTTGATAAGATAAGATAAGATACGATAAGATAGATATAAATATTTCCTAAACCTGAACATTTTTTACATTGACTCAATATTCGAATCTAGTTCATCCCAAACTAATACCAGACTGACACAGTGTAGTATATTTGATTTGATGAAAGTAAAATGATTACTGGCGTAAGAAATGAAGGCAGCACAGCACATTGCGATGGCAGAACTATGTAATACAACTTGATAAGTCTGTCATCAGACATTGTCTAGAGTATGGAAATAGTATTTGGAGTCCTTTATTTTAGCCACAGTCTGCTAACACTGAAAATATACAAAGACGTGTTACAAGACTTTTGTCTGATATTTGACTATCCTATAGAAAGATTAAAGTATCTAAATTTGCCTTCACTAAATTATCGTAGAATTATTCGCATGTTACAAACACTAGAGGAGATAAGTTTAAGATGTTTGTTGAAGGATGTAATTCGTCTATAAGGAAAAATAATCTAATTCAAAGGACTGTGCCAATTGAGAATAATATAAAGTTTGAGACAATAAGTTATAATTCAATTAATAACTTTACGAATGCCATTGATAAAGATCTTACCAACATTATATTTGATTTTGACGAATAATGTAACATGACATTGGATATTGTTGTCTTTTGTATAACAATTATTTGAAACTCTCGAATGTACAAGTCGGACATGCCAAAGGAATGTAAATAGAGCAAATTATACTACGAGTATTGAATATGACACGTTTATATGTACAAGATATTTAATTCTCTATATTATCAATTAATTGACATTGGATACTAATTATATAATTGATAAATGGTGTCTATGCATAAAAGTTACACAGAGCATTTAAAGGTTTTTAGAACATGTTAGCTCTTAAACGATATGATACGATACGAATAAATACCCTCCATAAACGTGAATAATTGATTGGTTTTATTTAGCCAATGTAGCCTCACATAAGGGTATTTTGTCGAGGCAATTTATATGATGGAATTAGAATTCGTATCCGAAAATATAAGACGTGGATTATGTTGAGATGTTTTATTGAAAGGAGAAGGCGCGGGGAAGGGGGGGGGGGGGGTAAAGCGAAAAACTAAAATGTTAAATTTCTTTTCATTTTAACTTTAAGCCCGATTCTCATAATTTTGTTCAACCTGACAATATTACTAAATAGACACCTCAGTTCACACATATCTTTCTGTTTGTGACGTCGGTGGAAAACATATAATATGGATTGCCAATTAACAAAGTTAAACGACGTTGAACAATGTTTCTGTGAAGAGGAGTGACTAAGGTCTCCGATCTCTGACCCAGGCGTTGGGTACAGCGTAGCTCAGCGGTAAATTACTTCTTGCCCGAATGGTACCGAGTTCGACTACCCGCCACGCTGTGTAGTCTTGGGCAAGTCACCTCGCCCTAGCTCTGTACTGCGGCTGATGCCTGGGTTATTCCAGTCTTTTTCAGTTTCGGATTTTCACCCTCACACCTATCCTTCTTGCGGAAATAGGTCCATACGAAAAAAAAACAAACAAAAAACAAAAAACAAAAAAACAAACAAACAAACAAAAATCGTGTTGATTCAATGGTTTTAACTTTTGAAAAATTGATTGAAAAGCATTTTTTAGAAAGTTGTTATTCCAACGTGAAGATATTAATTGTTGTTTTTGCTGCCCGTCTGTGAAATTTTAATTTCATTTTTACCTGTAGTAGTAGCGCATGACTACACCTCCAAATTTATTTCGTCAACCCAGCTTCTAAAGTCTTCCTCCGCCCTAAGGACGGTTTCGTAGCCACCTTCAAGTTTAGTGACTGGGCAGTGGAGGACGATGTGATCGCTGGTCTCTGGGGCTGCCTGACATTTCTGGCAGGTATATCTGCTTCGAAGTTTCCATCTGCACATATTTGATGCAGATCTGCCATGTCCAATTTAGAGGCGATTTGAGGAAGTCCAATATTTCCTGGCGTTATTGAATGCAGGCACTCTTTTGGTTGGATCTTTAATGATGTTTCCTCCTCTTGGTGTTTCCCTGTTCCACATTTCTCTCCAGTTTTCCACCACGCTGAAGTCTGCCATTTTTGTTAGGGTCTCCTGAGAAGGATCATCACGTTGCCGTCGTAAGGGAGCTTATGCGGTGCCATGACCCTGAGGGTGATACCAGCCTAGATCCAATCCTGCTGGAACAGCTGAAGATGAGTAGCCAGACCAAGAATGATCCAAACCGGCGTCCATATAAAGGGTCTTCCTTCTCCTGGACCCACACCTCCAAATCAATTTTTACCGGTCAGTCATGGCAAAAAAGGGTCGAGAACGAGGTGCGCTTCTTGCAGATCTGATAACCAAATTCATTATGGGTTCATCGTTGTAATAGAACTCTCCCAAAATAAAATATTGTCCATTACAACAATGTTATACTAGTAGAGGCCCATACTTCGATTCGGTTGTCAGAACCTGTATCATATTTTCGGTATTATGAAGCCTCCACTGGTCTAGAAAATTATGATAGTTCAATTCGAATGAAGTAAAGTACGACTATCTTTACTCTTTGCTGATGAAATCAACTTTGACATTCAGTGATATTCGTCTTCCGGTGTCCTCAATTTTTCTGCTAAACAACGGTTGGAAAAAAATAAAGAAGATAATAATAAAGGGAAAAGAATGGCCAGTAGTCGAATTGTTAGTCGCTTCATCCGATCGAATGGTCGAATTCATCAGAGGTAATTGGACACTGTAGAACGAAAGTTGTTCCTTTAATATATATTTAAAAGATAAAATCTAACCAGAACTATTGACGTCTGCTGGTCCAGTTCAGTTTACTTTCACTTTCGATAACGATAACAATACAATACAAGAATCCCTGTCATTACTATTGTTCACTGTTACCTGTTACAGTTAAAGAACTTTACTAACTGGACTTTTAGAAGTTTTGTTCAGTGTGTCGCTGTGATGAACCGTTGCTCTCTTGAACTCATAACTTTTGATTAGGTCCACGGGAGAGAATCGTGAATTGTTGATGTTGGCGATTATTGATTAATGAAATTGAAATTATTGATTATTTATTTATTATTATTAGTATTAGACACGTCTGTTATCAGTTAGGCATCTAAGTCGAAGTTTATTAATTATTAAGAGGCCAGGCACCTCGACATATTCCCTTTACTTTAATTAATAAAAGTTAATGACTAAAAGTGACGTTGCACTTGAAACCAATGCCAATATCTCAATATCATATGAAACAGCCAGTAAAAGTTACAGTTTAAGTTTAAAAATTTCGTTTCAATATTAATTCGAAATTGAAATATAGTTATGACAGTTAAAAGGCTGAAATCTCCCACTGATTTTGACCCTTAAAATACAAATTAGTATTGGAAAGTGTGATTGAAATGCACATGTCACTGATGAAATTTCATATGACACAGTTATGAAAATATCGCCTGAGCGGTAACTTAGTGAACCCTCTCCTTACCACCTTAAGCAAAGTCGTCACATTTGGTATGACACAATGTACTTTTTTTCTTATTACGATTTATTTTGTATATCAAAAACCTTGAAGAATGATCTTTGTTTAATCAATAAAAGAACATAAAGTTGTTTTGTAGAGAACTTGTTTGAGTTTAAAATATCAATTTTTCTGCTAGATAAGCCTGCTATTTTGGAAAAAATACTGAACATGGTAGGCAAGAGTTAAAGTTAAAGCATTGACCCCAAGTTGACCCGGGGTCATGCCTGCCAAATTACGGGGAATCCCGTAATGAGTTCAGTTACAGTGATATCGGGTGATGCCAGTCAATTTATGTTCATTTTCATTTCTTTGTTGTGTTCTTCACAATTAGTTAAACTCAAATTTCTTTACTCTGTAATATTTAACAAGATTTCCTGTTTCTGTTCCTATGTATTTTATGCCAGTGCTGTATATAATGATCGTGATATTTCAATCCTAACTAGACCGTTTTTCTGTAATTTACAATGCATTAAATTTTCCAATAAAAAATTGAATTCTTCAAACAAAAACATAAAACAACTTTTATTCTTCAACAAATAGAATCTATTATAATCAGACTATAAGTTGCTAAAATTCCATCCGGGCATCAACAAAATTGAGTTTATTATAATTTTTTAGAGATCATCTAGTCAAGGAGCACACTCAAGAAATTCATGATAAACATTTGAATGAATTGTTTTATAGGGTTTGTAGAAGCGTCAAGAAACACAACAGTAATGAAAAAGAATGTCAAAATATTATTGTTTCAGGATTTAAAACCAGATATTAATCTCATCTTTAATGTAAACATTGATAATGACGATGCTAAAAAGCTCTCAAAAACTATGTGCTACACATGTGTCATGACAGACTACATAATGTTGAGCTTTTGAGTTTTTTAAAAATATTTTCACTAGACGTGCTCAAAGCACTTTAGAAAGGGTTTCTAACCAACAGCAACACATAACATGCATAACTGGACATGATGCCTGTTAGGCGATATTACAATTTTTTCTGACAGAGACAATGCTATTAAAAACAAAGATGTGGGAAAGCATTGACAACAGTAACTAGTCAGTCATGTACAGTCACCACATCTGGTCGAAATAAATCTGTGATTGCAATGTTGAAAACTGCAAAAAGAATAAAGAACAGCAACAGGTCGACATTTGCAGCCCTGTTATGAAAAAGTATGGAAACAGCACAAAACATGGATAATATTCTTGCCGGGGAGAAAGTTAGTAGAGACATCCCTAACCTAACACCTTTTCTTCCGATTTTGCTGCATTGCTCTTTGAAAACAATATTTATGGTGCTTGTTTTGGACAGATTATTTCCCTTGTGCCCGTAAGGCGTGACAAGGTTCTCAGCAGATGGTAAAGGATGAAACATCCCCTATAGAGAAGTGTATGAGCAATGACTTATTATTATAATATAATGTGAAAATGTTGCATAGCAAGTTGTCTTTTTTTTTTCACCTGGATGTTTGATTTTATAAAATGGTCCCTCAAGAAGTTTTGAAATAAAACAAAAAAAACAAACAAAAAAAACAAGAACAATGAAATGCCCAGAAAAGGGTTTAAAAGTTATAAAGTAAGATACGTATTAAAAAAGAAAATATTAATGCTGAAAATCTCTGAAAACAGTTGTACTTGGTAAATAAAAACAAATTACTTCCTTGATAGAGACATAATTCAGTTATATTTTTTACATTTATGATTATGAGTTCTCATATTTTAATTTTATTATTCCCGTTTTCATTTATATATAATTGAAATTAGTAAAGGCCATTTGACCAGCTGAGGTTTTGCATTTTCTATTCCTAGACGGACATTCAGTAGTAATGTCGAAAAAGATGGACAGATTACTGATGTTTCACTGGCCGATTCTCTACCCGGACTTCCCTCGCCAAAGTATGCCTCAGTTGCTGATCAAGCTCATGATACTTATGTCACCACCTTACACAATGGTCTCCGTGTGGCATCTGAGAACAAATTTGGACAATTTTGTACTATTGGAGGTGAGTTAGATGATTTTAAGTAAGTTGTGCCAAAAAATAAGTTTGAGGTTTATATATATATATATAATAATATGTTTATATTTTATATATATATAATAATATAAGTATATACAAGATGAGCCCCAGTCTTCAATCGAATCTTGATCTCACGTCCCGCAGCTAAGAAAATGAAACGCCGCAAGTTCCATCAACCAAATCAATAAATTTCTATACTTCAAATATTATAATTTGACTTATTAATATGCCAAAATGGCAACTCACTCTCAGTTAAATTATAAACTATGTTATAAACAATGATAATATGAATGCATCTATCACTATACACAACACATAGGTTCTCAAAGCATGCATGCATGCATTCTTTTTATTATTTTTTTTCAACCTAACGACCAAATACTAAATGGAACTGAATGTTCTCAACTAACTAACATAGGATTATTTTGATAACAGAAGAAATATTGACATGAAAATACCGTCATCATTTGATTCGAACGTGCAGTCATGTGAAACTTTTTTAAAACTATAAATCAATTTTAATTGAGCTGAAACAGGTCTGTTATTGTGGAGAATTTTATGGATCCTAAACACACTTCTCTACATGCAGACATGTCTTGAAAAATTTAGTTGCTATTTATCTATTCAGTGGTTTGAGAGCATATTCAAACAGAGCGATTTCAAAAAAGTTGAAATGCATCCAATTTTATTATATTAGCTTTAAACTATTTTTTTTTTTTTTAAATAAAATTTAAAGAGTTCCTCAAAAAATGACTTTTTTGTGTGTTGATGAAATGTCTTTGGAAAATAGTATGATGATTTAAAAAGATTTTAAAGTCAAACTGTTTATTGCTTTAAAATATAATATACATCATTTTTATTAATTATTATCCACTAATGCATTACAATTTGATTGTTGAAAATTACAGTCTTGATTGACTCGGGATCCAGATATGAATCAGCATATCCAAGTGGGATGACTCATTTTATTGAGAAAATGGCTTTTGGGGTAAGTGTTGTACTAAAGCAATGTCGCTTTACTTTGTTTCTACTATGATGGAAAAAAATACGAAAACAATAAAAAACAATATGATGCGTGGCACTCAGCTAAATACAATACTAAAAACTATTTTTTAAAAAGATTTTTAAAGGTGTTAAATATTTATTTACTTGAAAGAGTTTATAGTTCAATTATACTTCGATCTAGTGAATAGTTTGTGGTCATCATTTTTACCATATCTTAAACCAAAAATGTTTAATTGTTATTATCCTAGATTTTGCGATTCTGTTTTTTTTTTTTTCTGAGAGAGGTTCTCCTTTCACAAATATATTTAACTCTTCTATTGGTGAAATATCAATATTAATGTGATTTTCAATAAATAATTTATTAAGTGTTTTTACATTTCTATTCATCTTTTTGTTTTTAATTTCCAGGCTACTCCACAGTTTTCAGACAAAGATAAAATTTTCCAGAGTCTTGAAAAAGTTGGTGGCATCTGTGATTGTCAGGGATCAAGGTAGTCATAGTTTTGTTTTGTTTTTCTTGCTACAGCGGGAATACAAATGAGAATGTAGTTTTGTTTTTTTTGTTTTTTCTTTTTGTGTTTGATTTAAAATAAATAGATAACTACACTTTTCAAAATCTCTTTCTTTATCCACAAAGGGAATTTTTTCAGTAGAGTTTATCTTGAGAAAAGATCGAGATAACCCTGGTATCAGTCTACTGCATCACCGCAAAGTGAGCAACATAGGATAAGTTTCTTGCTGAAGGAAAATACAAGATGTCAACCGTGCATTTGGAATACATTAATTTAAAAAAATAAATTTTTTTGGTAAAATACAAACATGCTTGGAGAGTTGCAATAAAATATTAGAAAATCTGAATTGATAAAGGTCTTGAAAAAATGTCATTGATTTTCAACTCACAATGAGATAAAGCAATTCAGTTTAGATTTAAATACACATCTTTATGTAGCTAATTTTTTTTTGTGTGGTAATTTTATTTCAGGGATACATTAATTTATGCAGCTTCAGCAAGAACGACGGGTATGGAACGGGTGATGAATGTCCTGTCTGATGTGGCTTTATGTCCTACATTCCCCAATGAACAGGTTTGTTGTGTGCGACCATACGGTCTGCTGTTTAACACCCAGCTCCCCAGTTCAAATTCCACTGCAGGCAGGAGGAGTCATTTCACTCACATTCTCTTACCATTCTCCAGTGGGAATGGGTGCCTTGATGATAAAACTATTGTCTTTGTCTAAAAAAATTGTCATACATAACGATTTACAGGTATCATGTTTCATCTTCAATTTAAGGGTTGCTGAGTTTGGGACTCCTCTTAAGTGCTTTGAGCACATTTAATGGACACTGGGTTATATAAAAGCTCAAGTTATCTGAAGGATTTTTTTTTTCTAGGTTTGTTTTAATTTAATTTTGTTTTTCTTTGATCCCTTTTTAATCTATAAAGCACAAGTTCTTTTTAGTCACCCTTTATTCCAAAGCTAGACTGATATTATATTTTATTGCACATTAGAAATAAAGTTTCTTGCTTAAAGAAATAACAGAAACGAAAATGGTACACTAACTAGTAAATATTGTTACTTAATGTTAATGATATTTGGTTATGAAATATTGTTTTACCAACTTTTTAATGAGTAGGTTTATTTACTCGGAATTTTGTTATTTCAGATTGAAGATGCTCGTCAATTCATAAAGTTTGAACTTGAATCATTACAAATGGATCCAAATCCAGAGCAGATTCTGATGGAAATGATTCATGCAGTAAGTTTTCTTGTCACTCTAAACGTTTCAACAAGCTTATTGATTCATGACAATTATCTGAAGCAGACAAAGCCAAAAGATAAATACAAGAAAAAGAAAATCCAAACAATCAGCTTGTCTCAACGGGGGATTGAACTTCATTACTGGTCAGACGCGCTATTATTACACCATTGAGGTAACCTAAAAGTTGGGGTCATTTTAATGCTTATATTCTTTGCAAAAGTACATTTTTCGTCGTGAACCCTTGCCTTCCATCACAAAACATAAACATTGAACACGATATTACTAAAATGAAGACATTAGACTATGTTCCATTTTTACTTTGAATGCAGTAACATTTCTGGAATTTGTCCCAGGTAGTTCTTGTTTTGTGAATATTTCGATTTTATTGCCTTATTCATTCAATTTGGTAAAAATATGCTGATAATGCTGGTTTTCATGTCAACCCTATTTTTTCCTTTTCTTTCCTTTGTTTTCATTTTGAAAATCCATTTCAAGTTCAAGATGAATAAAATAATAATTTTTTTTAGACCTGTAAATTCTCAGTCAATTAACTGAAATCAGTCAATTTGTCAAATTCAAATATTTAAAAAAAGGAAAGAAAGAAAGAAAGAAATAAAAAAAGAAAGAATTCACAAATCGTAGTCCATGACCGTAAAGTAATTAAGAGTGTTCCACAGCGCTACGCATAGCTCATGGGGACCGTTTATATTAACGATGTATATATTGCCAACACTAAGCGACGCTTTTATAAAAGGCGTGTCTGAACACTTCCCTGGGTATTTTCACACATCCTTCGTTAAATTATTTTTTCACTTTCCAAACCCGTCGTGATCCCAACTGTAGCCAATTTTAACTGAGCCACCGAGCGATAAATTTCACTGTTTCATCTAAGCCAAAATTGACCACATTTACCTGGCGAGTCTCAAAACTATGATAAAGTAAAGTAAATTGCGAATGCCAGAAGTACGTTATGTAGACACCTTCAAATCGAAAGTTAGGATAGATTGCTACAAGCACATTTCGATTGCCTCACTTTGTAAACAAACTGGTTGATCGTTTCTTCACTGATTGAGTACCTGATTATAAGGAACAATGGTAAGTAGCCTAATTAATCCCCGTGCGAATCAGGACGTTTTCTGCCATTGTTTTGCTCAAGCCCAAGCGAGCTTGCTGTTTTGTGGCGATTTACCTTCATTTCGATTCTTTAAATTTTTCCGCTACGCCTGTCGAAGTTTCTTCTTGATAATTCACTTCTACTTAATAATTCAGTGTATTGGCCTGAAGTCATATTTATTTAAGTTTTTTTTTTCTGTCATTTACTGATTGAAAATCAAGTTTGCTCATTGCTACATTATTCTAATGTTCTCACAATGGCTGAGCTGTTCGTGGATCGCAATTCAATTCAGACTTGTCGAGCATCGATAAAGATGTGAGGAATAAATTCAATTGGTCATGGCTAGAAGTTAAAGATGATAATGGTGGTTATTTTTCTGACTATGTCAAAAAAATTCCAGAGGCAGGAATATGACTTTGATGAAGTCATCTTTACCTATATGAATGACATGCTTATCTAGCATTCCTTCTACATCAGATTATGGCAGTCATACTTCCAGTAAGAAATAACACCCACCATTTTAATGTAATGTATTTATCACTCTGCTCTCCAATGATGCCCTTATTTTTAAAAAAATAATTGAATCTTCAGTTTGTCGAGTTTCAGTCAATTTTTATAGAGCTCATTTACAGGTCTATTTTTTGAATGGTGAATGTCCTGGACTAAAAATGTCACTAGCTCCATACAACCCTTGCCTACGTAGTTTATATACTTTTTTGGCTCTTTCTAAGAAATAACAACTTTATAGAAGAGTTGTCCATTCTATCAATGGTATGAAGAACTGCCTCAGAAGAAAAATAGAACTACCCACCTTAAATCAATATGAGCTTTGGTTTAAGTTTTAATTTATCAATAAAAGATTTAGTCCTCTGTCCCTTCCCAGCCACACAAAATATTTTTGGCTCAAAAACAGGTTTTTTTAATTGCAGTCAAAATTGCAGATATATTTGTTCTATTTTTTCCATATGTCTCAACCAGGCTGCTTACTCAAGAAATACTATTGGTCTGCCTAGAATTTGTCCTGAAGAGAACGTTTCAAAAATTGACAGTTCCATTTTGTATAAATATATGAAAGATCACCATCACCCCAAAAACACAGTCATTGCTGGAGTGGGCGTAGACCACGACTCCCTGGTTAAACTGGCACAAAAGTACTTTGTGGAGGACAAAAAGCCAATCTGGTTAAACAATGGAGAGAAATGGGGCGATAACGAACCTGCAACTAAGTGTATTTCTCAATATACAGGTGGCATTATAAAGGTTGGTAGTTTCTCTTGTTTATCCAACATAGATGTCACATGTCATGAAAATAATAGTAATAATGATAGTATTGATGATAATGATAATAGTAACGAAATAATAATAATAATAATAGTAATATGATGATAATGATGAAATGTCGCTATATTTTCGATGACAAAGGAAAAAAAAGTAATGAATTTGAAAATGATAAATTTAGAAAAAAATAGTTTGCTGGTACTAGGAGTATTTTGAATCTATAATCTGTTCTTTCTACAGACAGAGAAAGATTTGTCCAATGTCAGCCTGGGTCCCACCCCAATGCCAGAATTGGCCCATGTGGTATTTGGCCTGGAAAGTTGTGGCCATAAAGACCCAGATTTCATTGCTTACTGTGTCCTCAACATGATGCTAGGAGGTGGTGGATCTTTCTCCGCTGGGGGTCCTGGTAAAGGAATGTATACACGACTGTACTTGAATGTTTTGAATAGGTCAGTTTTATCAATTCATTTTTATTCTTTTGTCACGGGTTCTAACACCTGAAAGTTGTCCATCAGAGTGATTAGACCCATGTAGTCTGAGTGTATTCCAGTTTAAAATAAACAATAGTTTAAATAAATAAGATTTGGTCTTGTCGGTCCTGTTCCAATAAACAGCTCTGTGCCATAATAGATCTTTTGTCCCAATCTCTATAGCTTCCCCCCCCCCCCCCCCCCCCCCCCCCCCCCCCCCCCCCGCACAAGAAAAAAAAAAAAAAGAAACAAAGTAAAATCTTAAACATCTAGGCTGGCTAATGACAAGACTATGAATTCGTCATTGTAAACAGTCACCCATTAATTTTTATGACTAAGGGTGGCCACCTGGCTTTTGCCCATCAGCTTGTTTCTTTGGATACGATATACCATCCTGGCCTTAAGGAGTTTGTCATTAAGTGGACTCCACTGTAGTTTGGAAATAAAGTTTGGTTAAAAATAATTAACTGTGCGGTGGCCCAGAAACTTTTAGTTTGGAATTTTGTACAAATCTAGAGAGGTAAATATGTGAGAAAATTTGTACTTATAACACTGATTCTCACAAGAAGGTTAAGTTATGTATAAGTTTCAGAATTACAGGGTGCAAAAATGAAAGTGTTGAATTCCAACTATTTTACTCAAATTCAGGATTTTTTAATGAGTTATATTATTCTTATTTATTTTCTTTTGATAAAATGTACATTAATATTATATTTTTATGATTTGATGAAAGCTACTTTACTTCTCTTTTTTTTTTTTTTTTTAATTTTATTATGATTATTTAAAAAAAATTTTTTTTTCGTTGTAAAGGTATGTGTGGATAGAGAGTGCAACGGCCTATAACCATGCCTATGAAGACAGTGGCCTGTTTTGTATTCATGCCAGTGCACATCCCTCTCAGGTATTATATATCTCAATACAAGGTGATTCAATATAATATGAACACTTAATGTTAATTATTTACAATAAATTCAATTGAGATGTGCACATTTTAGGGTTGACTTGTATTTTAATGTTGTCGCATTCTAATGATGTGTGTCGGTTTATGATATATTGTTCACATTTTATTGAATCACCCTATACCATATCTAAAGAAACTTTGAACTTTTTCTGCCCTTAGTATTTAACACCAATGACATCTTCAACTCACTTTGTTCTGAAATCAACAATTTTCTATTTTCTGGTTGCCAAATGTGGTTTCTGTTTGAAATCTGAAAATATGAAAAAGTGTTTATAGAACAGCGCCAGACACAGCAGAAAGAAAAAGAAAAATCAGCCTCCCTCGATTGGGTATCAAACATCAAGACATAATGGTCATGATCACTGGTCTGTTACAATCATCATCATTATCATCAGCAATTTTAATGACTAGGAATATGAGGTTCGATCACCAGTCAAGGCCGGCTGATGTTTTGGAGCCTTGTATTTTTCATTCTGCTTTGTCTGGCACTGTTTCATACACTTCATTTCAGATTTTTATCTGCCTACTCCATAATTTGTCACTTTGATTGAAAAATAGCATTTCTCTGCTTTGTTTACACTTGCTGGTGAGTTGGGCTCGAAATGAATATTGAGTTGATTTTTTAGGTTTATTGAAGTAATGGTATACAGGCTGTTTTTGGCTTGACAATTCAATATTCACTTGTTTATGATGAACAATATAGCATTCCTTAAAAAATATGATAAATCCTTGCTATTAGAACTTTACTGGCTCCCAGTTGAAGAATGTTTTCAATGTAAAATGCCATGTTTTGTTGTTAATGTATAACCCAGAAATCCCCATCTTACCTCAGAAAATGTTTAAGTACTTACAAACCGTCCAGGTCACTCCATTCACAAATGGGTACTACTAATAGTAGTAAAGTAGTAGTAGTAGTAGTAGTAGTAGTAGTAGTAGTAGTAGTAGTAGTAGTAGTAGTAAGCCTCACAGTTGCGGGTGGTTGGATGGGAGCATCACCCTTGAATCGTATACCTATGATGTTCGCATGGGTGTACGATCCGATAGTGATGTCGTTTCTTCTTCTCTTTACTAGCCTATCCTGCTTCTTTGGTTTGTGATTGTATTTTTGACAGGGGATATTTTTTTTTCTGTAAATCTTCTGCCTGTTTGTTCTTGGTTATTTATAATTTAACTTATGATATCTTTAGGTTATGATTTTGATTTACATTTGTACTATTTTTGTTAGATTGCTTGTTTTTTTGTTTCAGCGGTCTCTCATATAACCTCAATTGTGTTGGAAGAGAACTAAAGCAACAAACAAAAAAAAACAAAAACAAAAACAAAAAAAAAAAAGCCTCACAGTCCGAATGACGCTTGCTGAGAATTGTGTGATTCAGTCATGGTCGATAAGTATAGCTGCTCTCTCCATCCATGTTGTTAATTATTTCCATTGATCACGCTCCTGGGCCAGAGTTTTGAGGCTGTACTAAACTCTGTATAATTAAACCACGATTGAAGATGCATGGAGAAAGATCATTTTATAATTCAGACCCTAAAGTTTGGGGATTCTCTCCCCAAAACTGTAAGAGATGCACCAAACATCACCATTTCAAAATCTAGATTAAAACATCATTTATTTTATGAGAAATATCTGGCATAGTGCCTTTTAATAGATGGCCTGTGTGTTTATGTCATGATATTATTGAAGCCAAGGTGAATACTTGATATTTCCTGAATTGCATTTTGTTTTACAAAGGCTAAAAGGTATGCTTCATTTTTTAATTTTTTTTTTGGGGGGGGGGGGGGGGGGGGGGTTGCTATCATTATATTGTAAAATCGGGCCTTTCCGAAAATTAAGGGGCTATGTCTGAAAAGTGACATTTGAGGCTTTTATTTTCTAAATTGTTTTTGTATTCAATGATTATCATCATTTTTAGTTTTTATATTTATTATCATCATTATGATTGTTGTAATAATTTTATTTTTCATTCATTATTATAAACATATTTCTTTTATTTCCCTCAGTTAAGAGAGCTTGTGGAGGTCATTCTCAGAGAAATTGTGTTCACATCCAGTATCGTGTATCAGGTAACCAAAATAGTCCTAATAGTCCTTTACTTAATATCACACCAGTTAAGACATTATGTCATTGACTGAAATTAAATGAAAACAAAAAAAAAAAAAAAAGAATAAGATATCTTTAAAAAATGGCTGTAATACTTAACCCAGAGCATTTCAGACTCAAAACCCTTCTTCAGCCAATTAAATTGGTAATATTTCATGTGAAGTCTGGGTTATATCCAAAGTATGAACTTTTTGATGTTTTAGTTATTGGTTCAAGAATTGGGTTTGAGCCTGAAACATTCTGTGTTGTATATTTCGTTCTTTTATTTAGAAGCTGTTATATTATTTGTGGTTTAATACCTTTATTTTTTAATAGTCTGCAGCTTTGTTTTGCAGTATAGTATTCTCTGTGAAAGGAGAAAAGTTGATTTTGGAATTGTTCAAATTGACATGAAGAGCGGTTTCTCAAATTTCACCACATCAATTTTCCACTTTTTTGAGATTTTTATCCCATGGCCTAAATTGAAATGTAAACTTTATTGTAATTATCTATTTCCATAATAATTTTACATTTATATCAACTTGAGGTTGGTTACAATGAAATAATAGGCCCAAAGAGAGATTCTAGCAGAAATAATCCTCAAATTTTCAAAATGGGAAAAAAAAATTGAATGAAGAGTTTTGGAAACCCACTCTTCACATTGATGCTAAGAATTTAGTTAGAATCATCACCAGATCTGCTTGCCAGATCAATTTTACCAACACACGAAATTATGTGTAACTTTAACGTTTATAGTCTATTAGAGGGACTTGGCTAATAACCAATCACCCAGCCTGTATTCTAAAAACATTTACAAAGATCCAAGTGACATCATCTTCATTCATAGGCTAACTGATCCAATGATCATAAATACAAAATAGTAATCTTAACAAGGTCAACTCCCGACTGGATTATTATTACTAATCTATTTAACATATTGATCCTCTCGTCCTCCTAATTTCTTTAGTTTCTCCTATGGTGAGAGTCAACATTACAAAGATCAGTTTTTTGTATTTATGATCATTGGATCAGTTTGCCTAATTCTTTTCTAATGGAAACTGATGTTTTCTTTTCAAATTCTTGAACTTTCATATCATGCAGTAAGTTTCAAATGAATCACTATTGACTCTTCATAATTCTGTGTTGTGGTTTTTAACCACCCTATGGATCAACTTCACATACTCTTGATACATTTGAAATTCATTTCTGTGTGCTGGTATTTTAGAGATCATTATTACTTATTATTAAGAACATTTCACACTAACATCATGTGAACCGCACACAGCATTGACACATATTTTCATACCACTCAAGTATTTATTTATGCACTGAATTTTATCTGTTATTTTATCATCTGCTCCATACGGCACAAGGGGCTTTGTTCCGCTTCTTTTTGTTTACATTTTGAGAATGCACTTGCTGACTATGATGTGCCAAATACTTTTCTGCTGTCTATCTGAATTTTTTTGTGATGATAGTATTGTTTTTACTGTTTTTGTTATTAGCTGAAGAAGGGTTTTGAGCCTGAAATATTCTGTGTTTGGTATTTTCTTCTTTTTTTTAAGCTGTTGTATTCATTTTTGTTCATAATTTTTTACAGCCCACAGCTTCTAGCTTGGTATCACTTTTTTTGAGATTTAGAACATTCTTGTAATCGCTAAATTTTGACTTAAAAGTCTTGAATTTTAGAATATATCCTAATTTAAAATTCTGAGTTACCACCATGGATTGATTTGTTTACAGGATGAATTGAGTCGAGCTAAGCGTCAGTTACAGTCAATGTTGATGATGAATCTGGAGGTGAGGCCAGTTGTGTTCGAGGACATTGGACGTCAGGTGTTGGCGGGATCCAAGAGGAGGACAGCACAGTATTATTACGATGAAATTGGTGAGTTTTCAAAGACTGAAATCATTATTTTGACATTTTACTTACTTCCCATCATTCTTGGAGATGGATTTGGTTTTTAACCCTCAAAATGTTGGCCCTGTTTTCCAATCTTGGATGGCAGATATCTGGGGGGGGGAGGGATTAGAAATATGAACTTAAGGTCTTTGCAATGAAAGAAATTGTATTTGTTCCCCACTATGAAGAATAGAAATTAACCACAAGTTTCATGTTTGTGGCTATAGATTCAATTTCCTACATCTTGTTCACCCTGGCATAATACCGCTTTGAGAATATGGGTCACAAATCTAATTTATTAATGGGAATGTTTTACAAATTGACATGCGTTTTGAAAGAACTGACTCAGGTACATGCTTTTAATGCCTTAAAAAAAAAAAAACAGAATAAGAAATATTATTTTATGATTCATATATGGCATAACATATGGTGATAATACTAGAAAGGTGAAGGAAAATCTACCTTAATCAGTGATCTATTGATTAGTTTAAGAGGAAATTGAATGCCATCTCACAAATTGCTTCAATTGGTATGTAAACTAAATACGAAAGTACAATTCTAGTTAAAGAAATAACAAAGCTTCAGTGATTTATAACAGCATAAATGACTGAACTGAAATCAATACTAAAAATGAGTTTTTGACGCAGATCACCTATTGGCCGATGATAATTATTCCTGCACAAAAGAACCCCGATAAATATTGATAGTGAACTATGTTAAAGAGATCAAAAGTTTCTATGTTAGTATTTCTTATTATTATCAACGAGGAATTGATGGTTCAAGCATTACTAAGACTTAACCAATCAGAATATTTTCTGCCATATAGCCCGCTGCGTCCCCTTAACTTTATTTCCAGTCAACAAAATGGCCTGGCAAACATTTTTCTAAATTGCATAGCTACCTTGAGTACATGCCAAGCAGAATAATAGGTCAGTCATACACTTAGTGAGTATTTACCACAATATTTTGACACACTGATGAAGGAATTGCATTGCAACATCTGATGACACTATGCATTTTATTCAATCATCTGTTTTGAAATTGTGAGTGATGCTCGGGATCAGTAGGCTGTTTTTGGGTCGTCAGTTCACAGTTATCAGTAGAAACCGAGGGCAAAATAACTTACTTTATTTTAAATTTTCGGGTAAAAAATAAAACCATTGAAATGTTTATTTTGGCTAGTTTTAATAAAATTGTACAATAACTGACGTCATTTACAAAAAGTTATCTACTGTGTGTTGATTGAATAACCTGAGACTCATACTATAAGATAATAGTAAATAAGGCATCCATGTCAATAGTTTACCAAGCCATTGCAACAAGAGGTCACATCGCCATTAGGCAGAAACATCAATTTTGTGTTGCTTTTTCAAATCACCATCATTTGTTTTCTTTTAACTTTTTACTTAATGATAATAATAATAATGAAATGATAATATTAGACTTTTATAGAGCGTATTGTATCCTCAACCACGAGGCTCTTGGCGCTTGTATGAAGTCAAGTCATTCGTTTATGATATTTACTTTGATGTTCAGAAACTTTGATTTGTTTTTTATTATCATTGATTGTCTTATTGGAAATTCATGTTCTTATATTTCTTTAGCTGTTTGTTAATCTAATGCTTTCTCCACAGCCAAAATTACAGAGAGCGACATTCAGCGAGTTGCCCAGAGGATGTTGAGAGGTCGACTGTCTGTGGCTGCCTACGGCACCCTGGATGATCTCCCCTCTTACAGTGATATGGAGTCAGCTTTATTGACCAAAGATGGCAGGATGCCAGGAAAACAATCCTATTCCTTTTTCAGGAGATAGTTTGATTTCATTATATTGTGTCACTATTCACCTTAACATGTTATTAAGACGGGGTAAATGAGATGCGGAAAAAAAAAAAAAATTAATTGGAACAACCAGAATTGTGAAAAATTAGTTTTTGTCTTTGTAAGAGATTAAATTCATTCACCATAAACCATGTTTTTTACCCAAGCTTCGTAGTCTTGACTAGAAATTCAGCTTTTAGCTTCTAAATCAGTGCTGATGGTTTCCTTGAATCTGCGAAAATCCGCAATTTTAGAGGAGAGGAGGAATTTCCTCCTTTAAAGAAATTACATTATCCCTACTCAAATATACTGGCTGTAAGAGACTTGGTGTGTGATGGAACAAATTGGTGCAGTTCCCCACTCCCCAAAAGTTAGCTAGAGTATCAATGATAGATTATCCTATGAATTGCTCTAAAACTGGGGGTTAGTGCAGTTAAAACGGGGCTTAAATTTAATCATTCAAAGATTTTTCTCTTTTTTCACTTTTTTGTCGCCATTAACACTGTTAAATCACTCAGACATAATACCGTTTTGAGACAGTAAGTTTCATATTTTTTATAACACTGGAGGTGAAAAATATCTTTCTTATTTGCAAACTTAAGTCAGCAAAAGGACGTGATGATTGCAAACACAATTTTGTGAGAGAGCTTATTGTTATGAGATTTGTTTTTTTTCTGTTCTGATCAGCATTTTTGTAAAATACCTCATGAATGTTGCGCTGGAAAATAAAATGTAAGTTTTGTGAGATTTATTTTTATTTGTTGCCAATTATTGATAGGTGTATTTGCCAATTGAAGAAAAAGTAAAATCCTTTGTGAAATGGCAATGTGTTTGTCATGTATGGAATACCATTCTTAATTACTATTCTTTCTGTGGGTTATGATTCAGAAGTGTGAGTACAGATTGTTTTTGTACCAAATTATGTTATAAAGGTTGATTCAATAAAATGTGAAAACTTCATGTGTACTCTAATGCGTTCATTTGAAGTGTGCACATTTTAGGTTTGAAATTTAACTTTTACTTTAAAATAATGATGTATTTAGGTTTTGATATAATGTTCAGATTTTATTGAATTACCCTGTATTATTTCATTGCAATCATCTCACTCATGGAGGAGACAGTGTGTTAAAAAATAACTGAAAACCTTTACAAGTAAACTAGATTAGTGAAAGGGAATAATAAGTTTTTAGAAGCTTAGGACTTGTTGTAATGTACAAAAATAAATATCGCATTTTCAAAAAGGACAGTAAAACTGAAAATGGAACAATACATGCTCAAAACCCCTCTTCAGCTAAATAAAAACAGTAAAAACCTTAATACATCACTTTGAATACTGACAGTATGGCAGAACAGTATCAGACATTGTGTTAAAAAATAACTGAAAACCTTTACAAGTAAACTAGATTAGTGAAAGGGAATAATAAGTTTTTAGAGGCTTAGGACTGTTAAAAGTAATGTACAAAAATAAATATCGCATTTTCAAAAAAGGACAGTAAAACTGAAGATGGAACAATACATTCTCAAAACCCCTCTTTGGCTAAATAAAAACAGTAAAAACCTTAATACATCACTTTGAATACTGACAGTATGGCAGAACAGTATCAGGAAGTCAAAGAGACATTTCGACTTCATATTTGTTGACATAATGTGCTTAATACTCTTCTGTCATCTGTCTGTATTAATAATGATGTATTATCGTTATTACTGTATTTGTTATTGGCTGAAGAAGGGGTTTGAACCAGTAACGTTCTGTGTTTGGTATTTTAATTTTTTTTGAAGCAGTTATATTCATTACTAGTTAGGAAGCCCGAAGGATATGAGAGTGAATCTAACTGGAGTGTCATTATGTAGTTATGCCGTAAGAGAGAATTGATACAACTATGAATTTGACTGTGTGCATAGTCTATTCAACACATTCTGAAATCACACTAATATTGCTTTTCAATGATAACTATCTATTTTGGTGCTATTCGGTGCTTTAGTGAGGTGAGTTACTCTACGAAATGAAGATTTGATCAGATTTAAATGTCATTGTGGACAATGGAGAAGTATAAAACATAAGATAAGAATTTTAAGAAAGACGAAAATGTGATTGAGTGGGTTAATGCTTTGGTATGAATCTTTGTTCAGATTATAGACTTGACTTAACATTGTTGTAATGGACAATATTTTGCATTGGTTTATAAGTATTTCCATTACAACAATGAGCTAACAACAATTTGGGTTGACAGACTTGTAAATAAGTACGACTTGAATCAGTTGATTAATTGGATTCAATAGTCTGATGTCACGCCGCCCGGCAACGGCGGCCATCTTGGTTCTAAACAAAGAAAATCATTACTTTTTATTCTTCATGCTGGCTAGAACTTTTCATATGTCTTATGATCAGAATGTGTAAAAGTCAAAACATGGTCAATTTTATGTTGTTGTTTTTTCCTCTGGATACGCTTTTATGGTCGCCGGAGAATATCTCATACGGGCGTCCGCCATTGTTCCGATAGTTTCGAGCCAGTGTTACTAAGTTACCATGCGTCATTAGGAAGGAAGTGACGTTACAACTGTTGAATCCTATTGTATATTGTGAAATTGTTGCAGGTTTCATCTAATGTTTTTCAGACTGTGTTTGAATATTTTAAGATTCAATGCAAAATTTGATTATGTAGAGTGAAATTTTTAAAATGGAAGTTAAATTTTATTAAAGCTCCCTCTATTTTCAGTCGTACTGCAAATTGTGATTTCCTCTATTTGCAGTAGTACTGCATAGTAGTGGATATCGTTCCTTTCAGTTATTTGCAGTAGATTTTTATTATTCTTATCATTATTATTATTTTGCGTTTCATTGACGATGAGGATGATGTGTCTGTTGTTGTGTAGTAGTGGTGGTGGTGGTTGTGGTTGTAGTGGTGTTGATGATAATGTGGTGGTGATAGTGATGATGACGACGGTAAGGATTATAATGATGATGTAATGGTGGTGGTGGTTGCTGTAGTTTTGATAACGATGTGGAGGTAGCTGTGGTAGTGGTAGTAATGATGATGATGCAGTTGAAATAGTAATGTAGTTTATTGATGGTGGTGGTGGTTGTTATTATATTGATAACAATGTGGTGTTAAGCTGTGGTAGGGTAATAATGATGATATAGTGGTGGTTTTAGTAGTAGATGTAATTTATTGATGGTAACTTTTATTCTTTTTATGACCATTGAGGTACGAGTCAAGAGCAATGGCGAGAGTGAGACTACTGAGAGAGAGAAAGAGAGTTTCTGGAACCTATATAAAATTTATTTAACTAACTGTAAACAAAACAGTAGACGGGGACAGAACTATTCATTAATCTATGAGATAAGTTCTGATAGATTTCAAGATGTGAACGAATGATCACGTCGGAGAGATGGGGGAAATTTTCATGGATTGAAACAACACAATCTAGTCAAGTTTCAGATTTGAAGGAAAAATTGAAATGTTCAAAATCTCAATTCTCAGTCACACACAATGTTACAACCATCCCTCCTTTTCTTTCCTTCTCAAACTAACACTCTTTCATTCAACTTCAAGCCATTCAACAACACCGCCATTTTGAACAGTTAATAACAGTGTTGTGTTCAGTGAGGGGAACAAACTGGTTTTCAGGTCAGGAGAGCGCTTCTTACTACTGCAAATAGGGATTTAAATATTACTGCAAATAAGCAAGGTAGTGTGAATAGAAATGGGGGGAAAAAGTCTTTTTGTACGTTTACTGTTTGAGGTAAGATTTGAATTTGGAAATTGTTTATATATTGTGAAATAATTTGCAATTCTCAATTTGTTCTGTGATGATTTTAAGTTGTGTAAGAAACATTAAGTGAGTGTGAGTGCGAGAATAAGTCTGATTGTGATATTAACATTGTAGATTTTGAAAGAATAGAATAAACTGTTGGTTTTGAATATTTTTGGTTGATAGAGGATTTTGTTGTTTTTGGGGTTTTAACACCTTTAGGGAGACGTAAGTCTTGAATAAAAAATTTTAAAAAGAAGACCACAGTCTCAAGACATAACAAAATGCATAGTGAAGAACATTTCAGGCTCAAAATACTTCTTCAGCCAACAAGAAAAAGAGTTTTTGGCAAGATGAGGATTATTGTAATCAATCAATATTTTTTATCAGAGTAAGGCAGTACAGTCAAGTCATATCAATAGACTGGCTCATTAACTCCTTGTAAAAAATGAGGTTTTGTGGTATATGCTATCACACTGAGTTTCTCACTTACGGCTCTGAGTTCGAGTCTTGCTGTGAGGTCACGCAAAGTTGAGTCCATGGGAAAGGCTCTTTACTAACAATTTCTAACCCTATTCAGGTGACTGGGTGGGGTTCCTGACCTTCCATAGTGGGCAGGGAGGTATTTACTGTGTCTTCTATCCCTCAATATCTGTTTTCCTACGTGCTTTCTGTATTTGTATTGGAATGAGGTTACTTGGTTTTGTCCTGGCCGGATACCTTGGTTGAGAGAGAAACAGTCTATAGTTAGCTTTGGGAGATATTTTTTTCCTTGTAAATCATCTCTCTGTTATGTACTGTTATTTTGTTTTATTCTTAACACATGATTTGTAAACATTTGAGTGGGTCCTGCTTTGTGGGGACTTATGCTGGTGTCTGGGTGAGACTTTTAGGTGATTTCAAACTAAGTACACTGATAGTGTGCTCTTGGAATCTACATCTGTTCCCGATTTGAACCTTTTCCCCTTGTCTTACTTTTTCCTCAAGTCCTTTTAATTGTCCATCTCTTGTACTATCCAATTTTCTTCCTTGTTACTGGTGCTGATATGACCCAAATGTGTTGCAAGCGCCGTAAAACTCTTAAAAAACAAACAAGCCTATTCAGGTGTAAAATGAGCACTTGGCTGGTCATACTGTTGTATCTGTTGGAAAAAAAAAATGTAATGGTACCTTACAGAACAGGCATCATGTCTAATCTTGCATGTTAAATGTTGCTATTGGCTTGAGGCCCTTATAAAACCCTTTGAGCACATATCCGTATGGGATCTTTTGACCTCCTTTTGTGGGCAAAGGGGTCACTTACTATGTCTTCTATCTCCCATATTTGTTTTCTTTTTCCATGGTATTCTCTGTCTTTGTTCCGGATTAAGATAGCTCAGGATTTTTTTCCTGGTTCTGGCAGGAATCCTAAGCTCAGGGAGACAGTCAAAGGTATGGGGTTTTTTTTGGGAGAGATTAATTTTTTCCCCTCTGTATATCATCTCTCCGTTACGTAAGAGTTATTAGTATAATTGAATTAATGTAAACATTAAAGTGTCTCCTTTAAAGCGGGATCCTTTGACTTTGCTTTTGCCTGGATGGAACTTTAATGTAGTCAAAATAGGCACATCTGTGAGATCTACTATTCCCTTTTTGAATCAGTCCCCTTTGTCTTGCTTTTTTAAATGGTGCTTTTAACTTTAGATCTACAACTTTTCCTCCATTATGTTCCTTTTTATTTTTATTGGCGCTCAAGTGACCTTACATGTCGTAAGCGCAGCAAAACCACAAAAAGCAAATGAAACTTGAGCACATTTTATAGTGATTATTGCACTACGTATATATTATATTATTTAATTTAATTTAAACGTTCAAACTCATGACACACGAGTCGGAAATCACAATTCTGGTTAAAAATGCTAAATGTCTATGAATGATTCTAGCTCTTAAAACTACAAAACGATAAACTGATGGTGCCCTTTAGTTGTGTCCATCATAATGAAAAATATACTGAGGACAACTCACATAGAAACAGTATTTCAAAGGTCTTGATTATTTCTAATAGTGAACAATAGTCACATACATATAAAGAATGATACGCCACAGAGATATCAGTCGCTTATAAGTGGACGCTTGTAATTATTATTTAATCACTAATCAAGGGACTGAAGCAGCCAGACAAAACGCATTCAATCAATATATCCATGATATCAGGATAGACCAAATTACAGTAATATCACTGGGAGATGATATTTTTTTTTTCCTGGATGGGGTTACTGACCTTCCATAGTGGGTAGGGGGGTACATACTGCATCTTCTATCCCCTTATATCTGTTTTCCAACATGCTTTTTCTATTTCTGTCTTTGTCTTGGAATGAGATTACTTGGTTTTGTCCGGGCCCTAGCTGGGAGGGAAACGGTGAAATGCATAGTTATTGTTTTGGGAGATGATATTTTTTTCCTTGATAATCATCTCTCTGTTATGTATTATTATATTTGTTATTTTGAATGTTTAATGTAGGCATTTGAATGTGTTCCTCTTTGTTGGATTTTGTGCTTGTGTCCGGATGAGACTTATAGGTGATCTCAAACTAAGTACATTGGTAGTTTGCTCTTGTAATCTACATCTGATCCCTATTTGTTCCCAGTTCCCCTTTGTCTTTCTTTTTCTTGGGTTTCTTTAATTGTAATTCAAGGACTTTTTACTTTCCCATTTTCTTCCTTTTTACTGGCGCTGATATAACCTAAATGTATTGCAAGCGCCGTAAAACCCTTAAATAAAACAAAAACAAACAGTAATATCACCTGGATGAAAATACTCTAATAGACTGGGGACTCATTCAGATGGTAACAATCTTTTTTTTTTAAACCGCTTCGCGCTACAAAAACCTGGATACACCCCGGCAAATGCATTTATGGTTCTAAAGGACCACTTCATTATTATAAGCTATTGCAACCTGTCTTATTTCTTTATTGAATAATTGTAGTGCTAGTGACCAAGGTAAGGAAGGTTTCTTTAATCTCTTGTGTGTTTGAGAGGCTGACTGGTGTGAAAAGATCAGCAAATCGCCGTACTCTTAGGAACAAATACATTTTAAAGATTTTGGCAAGGAAACTCATCCTTCAAATATGGATCGATAAAAATGGCCCTCATCTTGTCAAAAACTTTCAAACCTAGGACTTCCTTGGAGTTACAGTTTTGAGAGTTTTTGACACAATGAGCTTCATTTTAACCTATCGATATTTGAGGGACAAGTTTTCAGGTCAAATATTTTAAAATGTGTATTTTCAAAGTACGACAGTAAAGTGGACACCGGTCAGTGAGAGTGGACAGAGAGTTTTCTCCATAACCAGTGAGGCATAGCTACAACGTTAACAATAACCCTGTGACGCCTGATTAAATAATAACAAGTTTGTCTCGATGAAAACCCCTCGGCGATTTGGCTTGCCTAGCAAGGGTGAATAATCTTGTGAGACGAATACAGTGGAGCTTTAGTATAGCAGGTCCGGATAAAGCAGGCACCCGATTATAACAAGAGTCTTTAAATCCCCGTTTTCTCTCCCTCTTTGTCTTAAGTAAAATTTACCGGCTATAGTAGAGCCTAATCGGTTATAACAGGGGCGCGAAACCCACTCATATCTCCAAATACAATGCATACGCTCAGCTAATGGCAATCGAGAGATAAGCTAGGCCAAGATCATAAATACTTTGTGTGTGTGCGTGTGTAGGCTACTTACTACTCTTGGTTTATTTCCTTTGAAATTCAGCTGTAACAGGATTCAGTTTTAACAGGGATTTCAGGCCATCACTGTTATACCGAAATTCCAATGTACTATCAAAGTGTGTGTGTGTGTGTGTGTATATATATATATATATATATATATATATATATATATATATATATATATGTGTGTGTGTGTGTGTGTGTGTGTGTGTGTGCTTGTTTTGTTTTTATATATATATATATATATAATATATATATATATATATATATATATATTTTGTGTTTGTTTTGTTGGGTTTTTTTTTATTTGGGGGGGGGGGGGTGTCTCTTTTTTGTTTGTTTGTTTGTTCTGCTTTGGACTTTTTAGCGCGAGGGGGGGGGGGGGGGGGGGGGGGGGGTTGGGCTGCTTTTTTTGGTGGGGAGGGGTTATTTGTTTTGTTTTGTTTTGAATACAACTGGTACTCAATCCTTGTTTATCACGCAACGTTCTGTACGTTTTTCTGAGCTGTGTTACAATTTGGGTTATCGGGTCCGTGCAGGGAGACTTCGAATTAACATTTCATGATAAGTGATGAAAGGAATTGATTTGATGTTGATGATAAACACACGATGATGTTCAATCAAATCCAAAACATACGGAAACAATCTAGATGACAATTATTGTAACCCATCGTGTCAATACGGTACCATGTCAAAATGACATAGGTGATCCACTGTCTCTTAACGGGATGAATGAGGCCCCGAAACCGAAAAGTGAATTTACAATTAAAATGATAAGAAATCGGACTTTAAGGTCTTTTGAGTTTAAAGAATTTGTATTTATTGTTCTCCATCATATAGAATAGAATTTAATCACAAGTTTCATATTTGTGGGGGTCCCGATAGGTCAGTTGGTAGAGCACTGACTTCACAATCAAAGGGAACGAGATCGATCCCAGGTACAGTCGAGATTTTTTTCTGACCCCCCGCTGTTTACCCAGCAGTGATTGGGTAGCTGGGTCTGTTAGATCTGGCGGAAAGTACTTTGCGGTAGACTAGCGTCCTATCCAAAGGGTAGCAAGCAATTGCTGTTGTCCGATTCAATGCTATAGAAACCGGGATAAACTCCGGCTCCATGGGCCTAATGGCTCTGAAGGACTACGTTTTCATATGTGGCTATAACTTAGTTTATCCCGGCATATTACCGCTTTGAGACGGTGGGCCATAATAGGGGGTAATGTGCCTCAGTGGTATGGTCTTCCCTTCGTACCAAAAAGATAGTGACTTGGTGGGGTTCCTGACCTCCCATAGTGGGCAGGAAGGTACATACTGTGTCTTCTATCCCCTTATATCTGTTTTCCAATATGCTTTCTGTCTTTGTCTTGGAATGAGATTACTTGGTTTTGTCCTGGCCTTGGCCGGAGTACTGGCTGAGAGGGAAACAGTCAAATGCATAGTTATTGTTTTGGGAGATGATATTTTTTTCCTTGTAAATCATCTCTCCGTTATGTATTAGTATATTGTTGTATTGAATGTATAATGTAAGCATTTGAGTGTATTCCTCTTCGTTGGGTTTTGTGCTTGTGTCCGGATGAGACTTAAAGGTGATCTCAAACTAAGTACAATGATAGCGTGTTCTTGGAATCTACATCTGATCCCTATTTGTTCCCAGTTCCCCTTTGTCTTACTTTCTCTTGGGTGCTTTAATTGTAATTCTATAACTTTTTACTATCCCATTTTCCTCCTTTTTACTGGCGCTGATATAACCTAACTGTGTTGCAAGCGCCGTAAAACACTTAAAAACAAACAAACAAACAAAAAGATAGTGAGTTCGACTCCTCGCTGTGCTGTGTGGCCTTGAGCAAATCACCTTGCTCTACCTCACTTTGCGGCGTTGGACTGCTGCTAACGCCTTGATTATTTATTTGTCTTCCCGTGGAGTTGGTGCTGTGCGTTTAGCTAACATACTCATAACATCCGCCAGCCTGATATAACATACCAACATACATAAACTATGTGTAACCTTTAACGTTTATAGTCTGATTAATACAATTAGTGAGAACTGCTCATAAAATGGCTAGCTAAAAATAGTAAAAAAAGGGTTTGGTGATGTTCTGTCAATAGACCTTGCACATTTATTTAATTTCTCCTAGGGGATGGGTAAAGGGAATTTATGAACGAGGTGAAAAATGGAAAATCAAGTCAAGAAATGCAAATTTTACTGCTTTGAAGTTTAGATTTTAAAAGAAAATAAAACTTGAACATTTATATAGCGCAAAACCCACTAAGTTCAGCGATACTACTACATTTTTTTCGACAGAGACAACTCAGGTACTCATTTAGTGTGAGGGAATGTGACTAAAGAGCTTTCTCCAAGAATTCGAGCGGGATTCGAACCATGGACCTTCATGTCCGAAGGTGAGTGTCATGTCCGACGTGCAATTATTTACAAGTCTGATAACCCAGTTGATTATGGGCTTATTGTTGTAATGGAAATCTCAAAAAAAGGACGCAAAATGAATATTAAACTAGGCCCATAATTGCGTTCGGATTTATGTACCCGTCGGTCAAACGACAAGACCACAATTTTGACCAAGTGTCTCAAAGCGGTATGTCGAGATAATCGAGGTGTAGAATCTACGGCAAGTGCTCTTGTTGGATGAAACTCGTTCCGTCGGAAGGTCTTGGGTTCGAGCCTCAGTCGACGTATAGTTGCGTCTTTGGAAAAGGCTCTGCACTCATATCCTCTCACCGTACTCAGGTGTAAATGAGTACCAGGCCCTTAACAGCGTTGTTCTGTCCTAAAAAAAGTATCGCCTAAAATGCGCCATCTGTCGTCCTACATGTTAAGTGTTGCCTTTGGCCTGGGACCCCTTGTAAAGCGCTTTGAGACTTTGAGTGGATATTGCGCCATATAAAAACTCATTTTTTAAAAGAAATTTTATTTACAGCCACAACTATAAAAATTGTGATTGTTTTCTACCCTTTACGATGGAGAAAATAATGTACAATATCTTACTGGTACATTTAAAAAATAACATAAGTTCGTATTTCTTATCATTTTATAATGATAAGTTTACTTTTCAGGGTTTGATTCATCCAAACATAATACTGTTAAGAGATGGTGGGTCACACTTAAAAAACAAAGCACAGACTCTCTCTCTCTCTCTCTCTCTCTCTCTCTCTCTCTTCTCTCTCTCTCTCTCTCTCTCTCTCTCTCTCTCTCTCTCTCTCTCTCCTCTCTTTCTTTCTTCCTTTCTTTCTCGATCTATCTCTCTCTTTCACTCTCTCTATCTCTCTTTCTCTCTATTTTTTGCAGACTGATATACGAGTAATTTGCAAATCTTCTTATATATTTCAGGCTCATTCTATCATCCGTTGACTCAAATTAATACGAAGAAAATCTGCTAGGTTGTAATGACCAGTCCCGGCGTGCACTTATTTGCAGGTCTGATAACTCAATTTCTTGTGGGCTCATTGTTGTAATGGAAATATTTTTTTTTAATGACGCAAAATATTGTCCATTGCAACAATGTTAAACTTGGCCCATAAGGATGTTCGGATGTCAGATCTGCATATATGTACACGTCGCCCAGTCCTAAATTAATTGACCGTTGTCTTTCATTGCGCATACGAGTATAATTGATTCTACACAATTCTAGCACATCCGCAACAATAATCGATGACGTAATTTTAAATCTCTCTTGAAACTATCAATTATATGGTCTCTTATTAGATCTTTCTGAAAGCACTTTGATATAGATCATCGGAATATCCAAAGACTAGCAAGCAATTTTCATCGTCCGTTTAACGCCGTGAAGACCGGAATAAACTCCGCTGTGTTGGCCTTGTTATATTCTCTGGCGGGAAAAGAACATGATGATTTGGTTTGCGTATTAAACTCTTGACAGGACCCCCCAAAAAAAAAACATTGCGGAAGAAGGATAGTGTTGGATAGAAGGTGAGAGCGGTCCCAATTGAAATGTTCGACAGAACTTGAGAGCGTTCGATAGAAGGTTAGATTCTAAAAGAAACAAGTTAATGGATTCGATACAATCTCTCTGATGATTCTCATTAACCAATTTTGTTTTATCGTTCCCTTGATCTAAGACACGCTCAATAAATTATCATGACCCTTGAAGGAAACAATTAGCCTTTTTTAAAAACAACCAATTCAATTGGTTTGGTAGCGAGAAGCCGTAGATTTTTATCATGTATAATGGAATATTTTAAAGTGCCTTGTTTGTTAAACGTCGTGCATTGTTTTATCAAGTATATCCGCTTACAAGCGGGGTTCAATTTCGCTCGAACGAGGCACAATATCTAAGACGTTGCGACTTTGTGGTCTTGTAGCATGAAACTTGTCTTCGAGTCGGTAGGTCACTGGTTCGAGATCCGCCCTTAGCAGCGGGAATTTGTTCTTGGAAAAGGCTCTTTACTCATATTCTCTCACCGTATTCAGATGTAAAAGGAGTATAGGCCGCTAACAACGTTGTCTTTGTCGAAATAACTATAATATCGCCTTACAGGCATCATGTCCACATTGTTAAGTATTGATGTTTGCTTGGGACCTTTGTAAAGCCATTTGAACTTATTGGCTTTTACGCTATATTGAAGCTATATAGAGAGCTGGGATACGATGCGATTTGGGCTGTTATGAATTCCGAGTCGCATTGCTGTTAGAGTCTTATAGTGGACACGATTAGCTCTGTACTTATAACCAGATAAATGGAGGTAAAATACAAGTTTTTTTTTTCAGTACCTCAAGGGCCAGAATCTTTCACGGTTTCTCAAACATTTAAATGACAATTATGATTTATTGCTATCTTATGGAAAGGAGGCTAGTCTATTTCTCTCATAATGGATATGATGTTAGTCTATTGACATGTGCTTTCCGCCAATCTAATAAATTCAACTACCCTTTTATTGCTGGATGGACAGAGGTGTTAGAAATTTTTAAAAAACAACCTCGATTGCATCATGGATCGATATTTGAGACCCTTTACTTGTGAGTTGAGTGCTCTAACAACTGAGTTATTTGGCTCTTGAAACCTCTGACAAAAATAAAGTTGGAGTGGCATGGTTCTTAGTCATCTACTGGCAAAAAAAAAATAAAAAAATAATAATAATAAATAGAAATAAATATAAATAAATAAATGTTGTGTCTTCAGTCAGAACCGAAGGAGGGAATTTGGAGATATTTTTAATCTGAAATATTTTTTTTCGTTAATATTGAGATTTTATATACCCCAATATCCACTTAATGTGCTCAAAGCGCTTTACAAAGGGTCCCAAGCCAACAACTTTTAGTTTGTAGGATGAGACATGACGCTTATAAGGCGCTATGACAATTTTTTTAAAAAAAATTTTGACAGGGGCAATGCTGCCGTGATAGGGAAGAAAGACGCATATCGGTATCTAGGTCAAATTGACATTTTCTGAGATTCACATACTTGAGAGAAAGGCGCATTTTTCTATCTGGGTTTGGTAGCTCAATCTTTGAAAATAATAAAGCTGTTTCATTTTGAAAATATGCGACTTGACCTAATTTGGTTTAAATTCGTTTCGAGGAATGACAGATCGACGCATATTGAATGTGGATATGACAGAAGGTCGCATTTTTTAATATGCGTCTTTTTCTCTTATTCGTCCACCGAATGACATAATTTGTCTTTCACAAAATGACGCATTTCGGATATGCGACTTTCTGCCAAGACATTCTCCAAAAATTAAGATATATGCGTCCGTTTGTATTACGACTGGTGACGGTGAAAAGAACATATCATTGTTCTCCAATTTTCATCAAATAATCAATCATCAAAGACGTACGAGTAACTTGCTGTTTTGGTGTGAATTATTCATTTCCTCGGGTGAGTTTTATCTTTTTCCTATTCAAGTGATCAAAGATTTTATGTATATAATCATATAAGTACTTGTCATATATTAGTGAGGATGTTTAATAATTATTTGCTATTGACGGTTTATCTGTGTTTGTGATATTTAACTTAGACAAAAGTTGATTTACATGCTCATAGCACTACTGTTATTGTTATTACATGTACTATATTTATGATTGTCATTATGATGACAATTATTAATATTAATGTTATTATTATAATCATCATCGTTATATCACTATGACAGTAGAAGTAGTAGTAGTAGTGAGTAGTATAGTAGTAGTAGTAGTAGTAGTAGTAGTATAGTAAGTAGTAGTAGTAGTATAGTAGTAGTAGTAGTAGTAGTAGTAGTAGTAGTAGTAGTAGGAGTAGTAGTAGAAGTAGTAGTCGTAGTAGAAGTAGTAGTGGTAGTAGTAGTAGTAGTAGTAGTAGTAGTAGTAGTAGTAGTAGTAGTAGTAGTAGTAGCAGCAGTAGTTAGTATAGTAGTAGTAGTAGTAGTAGTAGTAGTAGTAGTAGTAGTAGTAGTATATTAGTAGTATTCTAGTGTATCAAATAGACGCCCACCCCCAATCCATTAATTTTCGGAATTTTCGCGAACCTCCACTCCCTCCTTTTGATCTTATTAAACTCAAAATTCATTCTTAAATAGACAAAATACTGTCCCTGTAATTTACTGTGGTTGAATTCTTCGGTCAAACCCCCTTCTTTGGTGAAAATGAACACCCCCCCCCCTCCATCTCCCTCGGCTTTCTACTAAAGTGCGCACCCCCAACTTCCATTGAAATTTGACCAAACTGCGCCACCCCCCTTGCTTGGGATCAGGACAGTGGGAAAAATAATAAAACCAATCGGGCCTGAAAACCAACCTAGGACTGTGTCGGACTCGGTACCTTCTGAATCAAAGTGAAAACCTTAACTACTGAGACAATAAGTCTCTAGCTATGATCCAATTAGCCCTCAATAACCTGTTTCAATATTCTTTTGGGAAAGGCAAGCAACTGTAACTCAATATCATATCATAACAACGTTCCTTTATGATAAAGATTATTTTAATGAATAAGTCCACTCCTGTTCAATTTTTGAATATCCATATTTATATCTCTTTCATCAGATATGATCGAACCCCTAAAAGAGCCACTGGTACCTCCACCTCAGCCAACCCAGATTAAATAAATCATGGCAATCAGACTCCAGTGATTCAGATATTGACATTCCATTGAAACAGCTAGCTCAGATCAACAGTGAAACCTCTAAAAGGAGGAATTACATGATGTATGAGTGCAGAAAAGCAGAGAGGAAAAGATTTAAAGAAACCACGGACAACAAGAAAAACGGAGGAGACGAGCTAGATAGGTTTACCTCAACACCGATATGAAAATCTGCAGTAGAAGCACGTAAACTGGCTGTTGAGATGAAAGAAGCAGATGCAAACGATATGGATTTTGTGTTGAATTTACCATTGAGAAACAAAGTTCAGATAGTGACTCAGAATTTGAAATGTATTTGGAGCTTGCTTCTAAATATATCGCGGAAACCACTGCCCCTAGAGTTCCATTTGCTGAAGAGGAAGAGTATTTGTCCGAAACTGCCACGCCGGCATACTTAACCGGTTTAGGAGAAATATCTGAAGGATGAGCATGTTTCAGGTGTGTCATCGATTATAGAGACCATGATAGCAGAGTGAAACAATAACTACACCAGATCTAGAAATAGAGACAGTGTCTACTCACTCAAAAAAGAGAAAGCACAAGACGCCGATACAAAAAGCAGACTAGGAAATACACAAGCTTTTGCGAATGAGAGAAAAGCATTCGGTCTTGGAAGGTTGTGCGTCGACCTGCTCCAAAAAATGCCGTGACAGATTCTCAGAGTACCAGCGACGGGAGCTTAACAGATGTTTTGGGGAGAGGATTGGAAGGACCAGCGCAAATTTGTACGGACTTGGGTAAGTAAAACAAAATGCAGAGATCGGGGCGAAGGAATTCTTTCCAAGTAGAAAATTGCCTAGTCATGTACATGCAAATATACAATGACACAGGAAGATGGAGTCTTCCATCCCGTGTGCAAAAAGTTCTTCCTTACTACTCTCGGATTCAAAGCTAATAATGGCAAACTGATAAGGAGCACTTTCAAGGATGTCGGTGTTAACGAAAACAATGTCATAGAAGTACCCCTTGTTGACAATCGTGGACGTCATAGTCCCTTGCACAAGATTGACCACAGCATTATCCATGAACACATAGAGAAATATAAAACAAGCATTTTTCATTATAGATGTGAACACGCGCCTTTCAGGAGATATTTACCATCTGATCTGATCACCAATGATATGCACGAAAACTTTTGCGCAGTTACTGAAAAATCCATATCAAAGAAACTCTACTATTCTGCATTTAAAGAACTTAACATTTCACAAGCCGTATCTACTTGTTCAAGAAGAATGTGAAAAATGTAAGTCCTTCTTGTTGCACAAACAACTATGCAACTGTGAAGAAAGGTGTGAACCGTGTGCCGAAAAAATCATCCATCGGACGCTTACATCGCTTGTAATGAAATGTTTAGAAAAAATTTTAAAATCTGAGCTCCTACAAAAATGTTATGACCTGAAATTGCTAGATCCGTACCAATTTGCATACCAGCAACATCTCAGTGTTGAAGACGCACTATTAACCGCCACAAATTTGATCTCGAAACACCATTGACCAAACGCCCTCGAATTACGCCAGAATCCTGTTTGTCGACTTTTCGTCAGCTTTTAATGCCATGAACACAGATATTTTGCTTCAAAAGTTGTGCAGCATGGATATTCCAAACTACCTTATTAAATGGTATAAAGAGTTTCTGACCCATAGACCGCAATGTGTAAAATTGGGTGAACATATCTCCAACAAAAGAACGTTGTCGAACGGATGTCCCCAAGGCTGTGTGAGTTCCCCAATCCTGTACATCTTATACACCAACGACTGCAGACCATCCTTTGAAAATTGTTTTATAGTGAAATATGCAGATGATACTGCTATTCTTGGCTTATTAAAAGATAAAGTTACCGAAAAGAATTATTTCAAACAAATAAATATATTCACCGATTGGTGTAAACAAAATCAGCTTGAATTAAATGTTGAAAAAACGAAAGAACAGGTGTTTGGTGTAAAAAAAAAAAACGACTTAAAGTGTGTGGCGATCGGTAAAGATGATGTTGAGATAGTTGACTATTTTAAATATTTAGGAATAACCATTGATAGTTCCCTCAATTTCTCTCAACATATTAATATAATATCTAAGAAAGTTGCCCAAAGATTATACATCCTAAGGAAATTGAGAACATTTCAAGTAAGGAAGAAAACTATGTTAAGAGTTTATGACTCATTGATTAAAAGTGTAATTGCGTTTGGCTGCACCATATGGTTTGGAGGATGCCGACTTAAAGATAAATCAAAAATTTCAAAATCTATCAAAGAGGCATCAAAAATAATAAACCATCCTCTTGATGGAGTAGAAAGAATTCATGGAAAAGCAATAGAAAGGAAAGCATTCTCAATTACCAACAATAAAAAACATATTTTATACCATGAATTTAGTCTTTTACCATCTGGGAGAAGGTTTTGTCAGATTAAATGTAGAACTAACAAGTATAAATCAACGTTCGTTCCATCAGCAATAAAAATTTTGAATATTTCATATGGTACAGAAAAACCAAGGATTGATTCGTTGACTGATTAACTGATTAATTTATTTAATGTAAGATTAACTGACCAATTGATAATGATGATAATTTTGGTGTCGAATTGCCACAATCGTAACAAATTGAAAACGAAATGAATATGTTTATGTTGTGTATATCGCACGTGTGAAAGAAAGAAAGAAGAGAGAGAGAGAGAGAGAGAGAGAGAGAGAAGAGAGAGAAGAGAGAGAGAGAGAGAGAGAGAGAGAGAGAGAGAGAAAATAAGTAGGAGTGAAATATCTGTTCAATCTTAGTTATCGTTTAACATTATAACAAGTGTAACTAAATGACAAATTGCCATATTTATGGACAATAAAGATCTATTATTATTATTATTATTATTATTATTATTATACAGAGATGCTAGAGAGAGGTATCAACGGGATGCAGACAAGAACGAAAACGCCAACAAAGCCCATCCAGTGTTTGCCGCTGATCTGCAAAAAGTAATTTTGCTGCCGAGAATGAATCACATGTTCACAAGCAGATTGGTCTTATTCAATGAGACATTTGCACCAGTGGGCTGCAGAAAAAGTGAAAACGACATTGCCGTGATATGGAATGAATCAATTTTAGGACGAAAAGATGAAGACCTTGCATCAGCTTCTTACCTAATATATAAGCGTGATGCCGAATCTGTGACACTCTGACTGGATAACTGTTGCGCCAAAAATATAAATTGTACCCTTTATACTATGTTACTTCATCTTGTAAATGATTAGACTACTACAAAAGCAAACACCATCACAATCAACTATTTCGAGCCTGGTCATACTTTTATGGCAGCTGACTCCACCCATGCCGGAATCCAAAGAGTTCTGAGACAGAAAGACGGCAAAATCTTTGATCTCAATGAATTTGAAGAATGTGTCGTAAAAGCAGGCTGCCAGACAATGCCGTTGAGGTTTAATGACTTTGCCAACTGGGATTCTGGAGTCAGTAGTTATCTGTTGAGCAAAGCTGACAATCGTCCCTACCTAGCTAAGATTGTTTGTGCTGAATTCAGGCGAGTGTCACCAAAGACACTCTTCTTCAAAATAGCTTTGAAGAAGATACCTTCAACGAATGTGACATTCTGAAACACGCGGATTTGTTTGTACGCCAAAGTTTCGTACAAAACCCAGGGGTGTAGGATTTACAAGAAGGATGAGATCGTGAAACAACTTGTGGGTTTGACGCCCCCCCCCCCCCCCCCCCCCCCCCCCAATAGACGAAAGTACTGGATAGACCTACCAACCAGCTCCACGAGTAAAATTCTTTGCAAATCCTACAAGTGAATGTCCTTTCATCATTCACTGGTGTTCTTCCAAACAATGTGTACGAGCACGCAACGTTTACACCTAAGTGATGATTCATCAATTCATTATCTAAAGAGAAGAGATGGAATGTATAATAAGTATGTGATGATATTAGCGATTATTACAAAAGCAAACTCCATGTTAGTGAACTATAAAGAAAGAGGGAGAGAAAGAGAGTTAGTACTAGTTATATAAATAATGCTAATCAAATCACTGCAAATGAAAATATTATGAAAATTTACATGACTGGTGCGATTGTTCTGAAATAATAAAGCATGTTCAGCTTGATATCCTATATGTTTTTGATTGGTTTCCATCGATTATTCTAGGGACCTGTGATTTTGATGTTTTTGCTTATCATAGCTTAACATTGGGCGATATGCGTCCTCACATGACACTGTATATCAATATGCACATTACCGCTAAATTAGCCCATGTCTATGACAAACAGACGCAAAAACAATATGCGTCCGTTTGTCACACACTGGATGCACATCCGAAAGTGCGATGGACGCATAATATTTTTGCGTCTATCTGTCAAAGACATGTATCAATCAATTTTCAATCATGGATTTGGCAAAAGGTCTTTTGGTGAATTACACAGTTAATACAAATATTTTAGTTTTCAAGTTCCATGAATAAAATAACAAACAAAAATTTTCTTTAATTACCTATTAATTTTTTTAGATTCGAGCCAATAGTTACAATGTTATTAAGTAAAACAGTTTTTTGTGTTTCCTGAAAAAGTAGGTTTTCCCGTTATGCGTCTTTTTCTCATATCACGGCAGAATGCTGTTACCGGCCAGATACTCATTTTACACCTGAGTACGATGAGAGAATGTGAGTAAAGAGCCTTTTCCATGGCCTCGAACCAGAGATAATAATATGCCAGGACAAAAGCTTGCGTCATACCACAAAGCCGCACAAGACATTCAGTCTGGCTCTCTTTAAGAGTTGAATATATATGAAATTCAGGAACAATTCCACGAATTGTCGATGTGTTTCGGGCTGACAATGAGGTTTGGATTTCACGGTTGTGGCAGTCAGTTGATTTATGCTGGGTCTAGAGCAGGTTCTGTTTTTGGTTATCGACCACGGCAGTCACCATACGGTATTTATCGTTTCTCCGTGTTTGTGTGTGTCTCTGTGAGTCTGTGTGTGTTTGTGTGTGATTGATAATATAGGCGAGTCAAGTCACCCTACTAGTCAGACACTGTTTAACAGTTGCGATTGTTGCCACAGCTGTTCGATAGTGTTACGATGTTACGACACGATTCCACTGGACTGTGCTCGGACACACTGTGTTATTGCGTAAGTTTTTGCACGTTATGATTATTATATTCTTTAATATCATGTTAATTTGATATTGTTCAATATTGTTTCAAAGTGAACTAGTCTAGATGAAAATAATTGACTATAAATAATAAATGATCAGAATTAGAATTTTTTTGTTTTTGCACCATTCTTTAATATGTTAATTTGATATTGTTCCAAAATAAACTTGATAGTCTAGATGAAGAAAATTGGCTGTAAATTGTAAATGATCAGAATTAGATTTTTTTTAAAGTTGAAGAAACAAAGCTCGCTGTCCACAATGAGGACAGTTATTTAACATTTTTTAAAATTCAAAATTAATTCATTGATGTTGTGCGTTTAGGTAAAATACAACACCCGCGAGCCAGATATAGGATACCAACTCATAAAATTCAGAACAGCCTTTAACATTTATATAGTTTGATAGAATTTAGTGAGAACTAATCATCAAAATGGCTGTCTAAAAACAATAACAAAGAGCTGAGTGACGTCCATATATAAGTTACTGTTCAATTCAATCCTAAGCACCAGATCCGCCCCAACATAATACCGTTTTGAGACAATCAGTGAATACTAAGCTCATTGAAGCTGTAGACTGTAAAGAGAATATTCTACAAAAATGAACATGTATAACACCTTTGAAAATGGACAAAATAGTAAATAGAACGTTTCGGGCTCTAAAGCCTTCTTCAACCAATAACAACATCTGTTAAAGTGTTAATAAATCACGTTAAATCGTGAACAATCTTGATAAATAACACAGGCGTCAACCGCAGGGTAGCGCCGCAAAGTGAGTTCGGGATATGATATACAGCGCGTCATGGGGTGGTTGTGGGGGATATTGATCTCGGTACGTTCTGGGTAAAAAAACAAGACCGCGGCACGCCCCATAAAGTCCGATTTACCAGGTCATAAAAGAATAATATAAGACAACTGCTGTTATTAAATTATCTTTCAAAGCTTTGATCTGCATTGCCACCGCCGACAATAACATTATTATTCTATTGTTTTGATATTAATAAATCTTCCTCTCTCTCACACACACACACACACACACATACACCCCCCAATTCAGGTGGAATATCAAATGTAAGGATTGTAATTTTGCCCTCGACAACGATAATCTGATTTCAACAATAAACCTCAGTGCCAATCAATGCCGTCTGGCTTTGGCATTACGTATGGAGCATGTTGTTATAATCTTTTATAATCCTTCTTCGAGCGATATCATTATCTAACCAACCGTCTCGGAACGGTATTAGGTCGAGTTGAACCAAAGTTTTAGAATTAAACTTTTTTTTTTAATTCCTTTATCTTTAGGGTCCATTCCGAGGGAAGACTGGAATAACCCAGGCGTCAGCCGCAGTTCGGTGCAAACTGAGCTAGGACAATCGGTGACTTGCTTAAGGCCACACAACGAGGCGGGTAGTCGAACTCCGTACCTTTTGGGTACGAAGCAAAGACCGTCCCGCTGAGCCCTTTAAGCTTAACTCATTGGATTTGAGTTCAAATAAATTCCGTTATGAGTAGAATGGGCTTTGTTGTTCCAGCTTTAAAATAAGAACAAAAATAAAACTCGCATGTCCTTAATCAGTTAACTGCCGTAGTCTACTCTGGAAAAACACGTATTAAAAATTTTGGCCAGAAAACTCGTTCTTCAAATATCGATGGATTTAAACGACCCTCATCTTTGCAAAAATTCTCGCAAGGTCTCAGGTTTGAGAGGTATTTTGGGATTTTTTGTTGTTGTTGTTGTTGTTGTTGTTGTTGTTGTTGTTGTTGGGTTTTTTTTGTTTGTTTTTGTTTTGTTGTTTTTCAGGATGCGGGTCATTTAAATCGGTCGATATAACTTGAAGGACGAGTTTTCTGGCCAAGTACTAAATACGTTGGTTTTTTTTTTTTTTTGTTTGTTTTAGAAGTACGGCAGTTAACTGGTTAATTAGTGTAACTTTAAACTCGGTTTTCTTCATCTGGTTTATCCTGACATGACGAGTCTCATATTTTGTTTTGAAATGTAATCTTTTGTATGAAACGCTTACGTTATTCAAAACCTTACAGATAGTAAATCTATTGGAAACCTTAAGGAGACCAGAGAAAATTTGAAGTTTCGAGACACATAGGGTATTGTTTTATGAGACAAACAAGAGGGCAAGGGGGGTGTATGTGTGTGTGGGGAAGATTTATTAATATCAAAACAATAGAACTATAATGTAATTGTTGGCGGTGACAATGCAGATCAGGTGACTTCTCTATTTACTGGGCTATTGGGGCCATTACATATCCATGTAACACGCATTTTAAAATTAATATTGTCATTCTAAATTGTATAAAGTGTGTGTATGTGTGTGTGTGTGTGTGTGTGTGTGTGTATGCGCGCGCGCGCGTGTATGTGTAGGATGAATTATATCATAATCAAATCAATCTGCACTATAACTGATATTAACATTCGACTGTCAATTTGAAGGCAAACTTCAAAGTAAAAAGAAACAAAGTAAGAACCCTGCATACCTAACTACATACTTCGTCTCTCTAATAACCCCATAAAATTCCTCGAAACAGCCACCCAAATGTTTCTGTATACAAATCATGGTAACCTTTCCTGTAACAACAATGCGTCTCTTCAGTTGTTATCTGGAATAATTTACCTGTCACAAGTGGTTTTAACCGTTTGACGATGGACGGTGGTAAGTGGAATCTTATCACAGCATTTTGGTTATTATTGTATGTGACCAATGGGGTGAATGGAATCAATGACACCAGAATGACATGTTTTCTAGCCAAAGACTTACAAAACACCTTTTTTTAATTTTGGCCAGAAATTTATAAACTTCAAAATGTGACTTGTCGACTCAAAACGGTATTTATTCCGAGTGAACCAAATGACAGACATTAGTTTAAATGAGAAGCAACCAACAATGTGAGAGTTTGATTTTGTGTCTTATTGATATATTGATTGATTTTCAGAAAACTTAAAACATTTACCCAAGTAAAATACATTTGACTTTTTAAAAATAATAGGTTTAGCCAAATCCATTTTTAGTATCAAAATCCCCTCGACTGGAACCCGATCGAGGTGGTGATTCATGATATTGATGAATTTAGGTGACACTCAACTTCAACTCAGGAGGTCCCGGGTAAAGTCAAAATTTGTTTGTTTTTCTACCCCCCCCCCCCCCCCCCGGTCCAACCAGCAGTATTTGGTTAGCTGGATATTTTAGATATGACAGGAATAACTTTGTGATAAATTAGCGTTTTATCCAAAGGTAGCAATCAATTGCTATTGTCCATTTCACGCTGTCGAAATTTGGATAATCTCTGGCTTTACGGGCTGTATTATCAAATGGACAACTTCAACGAAGTCTCGAAGTCAAGAAATTTCATTAGTTGAGTGAGAGCCATTTTCATTCATAGGAAATGGTAAGAAAACATAATAGCTGGCCAAAATAAAGATAGGGCGCTGTATCATTGTAGGAACAGTAATCCTCCATGTGTGATTTTATTGGCCTTAACAACCATTTCATTGTGAAACGAAGTAAATAAGGGAGGTGTAAGAGAGAGGGATAGAGAATAAAAAAGAGGTATACAATGGCTATTATTGTTAAGAAATCTTACCAAATCCGTTCCAAGTATCGCGATAATTATGGTCAGATATTATATGAATACTGATTTCTGTGGGGATTGATGACTCAAAAGTTTCCTTTTATGGTCGCAGTTTGTGCCGAGTATAGATTTATCTATTACAAGGAGATATTTTGAGTGCACAAGTGAGGATGTGACATTCAAAACATGCTAATTCGCAATTTCATCATTCAGAAGAAAAAAATGTATTTATGGGTCATTTCTTATGATTTAAAGAGGAAAATACTTGTCTTGTTTGCCTCATAGAACAATACCTTGTTTTGAAATTTCAAATTTTCTCTGGTTATTTTAAGGTGTCCGAAAGATTTCTTGAAAGTAGTAACTCGTTTTCCACTTGAATGTGACTTAGCCGGTTTAGGAAGGCACTCCATCAATTGAAAATTATAAAATTTTGAAAAATGGTGTTATAGGAAACACTGACAGACACGGTAGAATTGAGAGAACAATACGCAGAAATCGGAATTTTAAGACTAAGTTATGAACTTTGAGTGAGATAAATAAGCTTTCACTAAATAATTAATGTCAGTTCAGGAACTGCAACAAATCAAGAATTTTGGTTTAAGTGATTTGGACTTGCAGTCCAATTTTAAGCACAAAGTCCACTCCATTGATAACCGTTTTTAGACGCCAAGCCACAAGTCTTAAAAAGGTAGACAAGTGAAAGTGTGCCTAAAAACCAGTGCCAGATAAAGCAGAAAGAAAAATCATCATCATCATCTGGTACCTTGCTTCCAATGTACCTTGCTTCATGCCTCTCTGTCGTTCGTTACCCTGGTGGTCTCCACATTACATCCTCCTTGTGTCCACCCATTTCATCTTCTGTCATCCTGCTGCTTGTGTTCTATCTAGCAGTCTTGTTGTCACCAGATTCTCACTCGCCCTTCCTCTCATTACATGGCCAAAAATAAATCAGTTCGTCTCGACTGGAGATCGAACCTCAGACACCCCAATTACCTGACCTTTTATAGGTCTGAGGTTCGATCCAAGTCATGGCATGCAGATTTTAAAAAATATTTTGGCTTGGGTGGGGGGGGGTCTTGTATTTTTTTTCTGCTTTATCTAAAAATGATTCATATACTCATTTCCAAATTTCTGCATTTTAAAGACTTGATTTAATTTGTGCCCTGACGCCCCAAGCAGTTATCTACTAATGAACCAGAAACTTACAAATTTATTTGATTTTAAGTATTATGTGGGGTGGTAACTTTCAAAACCTATTACGTCACTGTTTCGTCAACTCAGAGAAAATCTCTTTTTTTTTTGGTCACATATTGATTTAGTGACTTTAATAGAAAATTATTAAGAACTCTTTTTCTATCTGGATTTGATTTAGAAGGCTTTAATAGCCACCTCTTCATATACGACATTTTAGTATGATAATATGTCTTTTATCGTAAAGAATTAATTTTACTTCAGAATACGCAAGAACAATATAATATAATGAACATTTTGACCAAAAGTTCAATGTGAAGTATATTGTTTCTTATACCACTATTATACTATAGACACATATTATTCATTCTTATAATCATCGGCTAGTTCAAACAGCTGAGATTATACAGGTTATTATAACAAACCTTTGTTAAGACCAAAAGAGGTTTTCTATTTCCTAATACAAACTGACAACAGAAGTCAAAGTGAAATACGTCCATACAAGCACACTTGTGTTAATCCAAACTTCCTCATGTTCAAACATTTACATATCAGAATGTCACTTGTACTGGAAGGTATAATAAGACTTTGGTGCCATTGGTATTTTACCAGATTTTATACAGTATAATGGAATACTTTTATACCGATGTATAGTTCTTTCTAATTTTGATAGCCCAAATTCTTGTGATCTCGTTAGTTTAACGTTGTTCATCATCATCATCATTGCCTTTTTCACCCTGGGTCAGGGTATAGGCCACAAACAGTTTCCGTCCTTCTCTATCCTGAGCTAACCTTTTTTTTTATTATCTCATTCCATGTCTTACCACTTCTCTGTATATCAGCTTCTTTAATTCTTCCCCATGTTCCCCTTGATCTTCTGCCCTGAGGGTTCCTCAACGCTGTTGCGTCATTTTTAAAAAAAAATCTTTTTTGAGATTTCCATTACAACAATGAGCCCATAAAGAATTGGGTTATCAGACCTGCACATAGGTGCGCTTCATCCAAATTGTTATGGTCTCATTGTTGCCAAACTAAAGTTAGCCTAAAATGTTTTCCATAATTTCAATGATAAATCAAACTCATAAATACCTTCAGTTATCGGACATGCAAATAACATGTGCACGTCAGACCTAATAAAATTCGGGTTATCAGACCTGCAAACAAGTACACATTGGATTTAAAGGGAAACAATTTAAAAAGCAAATTAAATTGTTTTGAGAATTCAGATGTCCTAATTCATAATTTTGATGCACATATTTTCAAATGTCGGCGTTTCGAAACATCATTTTCTAAAACGTCAACTGGTAAGCATAATCCAAACTCACAAAGTTGTTTATCTTTTTTATTCCGACAAAACACTGGATTGTGCGGCTATGTGGTCTTGTGGTTCAGGGTTCGATTCCCGCTCTGAGCGGCGCATATTTCAGTCCTTGGAAAAGTGCTCATCGTACTCAGGTGCGAAATGAATATCTTGCCGTTAGCAGCGTTGTCACTGTCAAAATAAAATTATAATTTCCAGTAACAAGCGTCATGTTGCGTCCTCGATGTTAAGTGCTGCTGTTGGCCAGGGGACTCCTGCAAAGTGCTTTGAGCACGTTTAGTGGATATTGCTCTAAATAATAAGTTTGCTTTTTTTTAGATTGAGACGGTTGGTCACTAACAATACATTCCTGACCTTTTTTGAAAATTCTATAGATTTGGAAATATATCAGTGACTTCAAATGATATTTTAAAAAGAATAAAATGGCTGGGGTCGACGTGCACATATGTGCAGGTCTGATAACCCAAATTGTTATGGACTCATCGTTCACGAAAAGTGAATTTAAAATCAAAATGACCAGAATTGTGACATTTTACTTTTTGTTACTAAAAAATAATTTTTGTTTATTTTCCTCATTAAAACATAACCTAACCCATATATATCATATTTTTGACAATAAAGTCAATTTTTAGTATCTATACCAATCCAACATAATATCATTTTGAGCTGGTGAGTTACAATATGTCAGTTTTGTTTGTTTGCTTTATTAGTTCAACGTTGAAACCATCAATTTATCAACTGTTTATTAAAATTTCTTTTTCTTTATTTTTCAATTAATGAGCGCCGACATTTTGCCCGCTACGCGATACTTCAATTTCACTCGTTCGATCGATTCGAATCAATATGACTACAAAATGAACACCGTTCACTTCTATCGTTACTTCTTGAATTGGAGAATAGTGTCCAATAGAATGTCAATAGAATGTCAATAAAATGTCAGTTATATGATTTGTGATTGCTTTGTCAAGCGTGTCCTCTCGTGTGTCCATATTGTTTGGCGCCTCGGAAAAACGGATATGGTATGCTTGTCGATGTCTTTTGTCTCTCTCTCTCTCTCTCTCTCTCTCTCTCTCTCTCTCTCTCTCTCTCTCTCTCATTCTTTTCCTGTCTCTTTCGCTTTCTCCGCCCTCTTCCCTCACTCTCTCTCTCTCTCTTTCTCTTTCTTTCTCTCTCTCTTTCTCTCTCTCTCTCTCTCTCTTTCTTTCTTTCTTTCTTTCTCTCTCTGTCTCTTACCTCTCTTCTCTCTCTCGTACTCTCAATCCTCTCTCATATTTCTCTTTCCCCTCTCCCATTTCTTTCCTTTCTCCCTCTCTCCCTCTCTCTCCCTCTCTCTCGCTCTCTCTCTCTCTGTCTCTCGCTGTCTCACTCACTCTCCCGTTCTCTCTCTCTCTCTCTCTCTCTCTCTCTCTCTCCCTCTCTCTCTCCTTATCCTCCCTCTCTCCCTCACTCATTCTCTCTCCCGGCTCTCACCCCCCCCCTTCTCCCTCTCTCATTTGCTATCTTCACTCTCTCTCTCTCTCTCTCCCTCTCTCTCTCTCTCTCTCCATTTCTATTCGTTCCTGGTAAATCCCCCCCCCCCCTTTTTTTATCTCCATCTATCACAATTCGTTTAGCTTTCCTCATCACCCCCCCCCCTATCTCTCTCTCTCTCTCTCTCTCTCTCTCTCTCTCTCTCTCTCTCTCCTTATCCTCCCTCTCTCCGTCCTCACTCATTCTCTCTCCCGGCTCTCACCCCCCTCTCCCTCTCTCATTTGCTATCTTCACTTCCTCTCTCTCTCTCTCTCTCTCTCTCTCTCTTTCTTTCTTTCTTTCTTTCTCTCTCTCTCTTTCTTTCTTTCTCTCTCTCTCTCTCTCTCTCTCTCTCTCTCTCTCTCCATTTCTATTCGTTCCTGGTTAAATCCCCCCCCCCTTTTTTTTTAAATCACCATTCGTTTAGCTTTCCTCATCACCCCCCCCCCCCCTATCTCTCTCTCTCTCTCTCTCTCTCTCTCTCTCTCTCTCTCTCTCTCTCTCTTAATCTTTATCTTTCCCTCTGTTCCCCTTCTTTTCCTCCTGCATTCTCCCCTCCCCCACCCAACCCCATTTTCTCTGCTTCACCGGTTATCATTGTCATTATATCTCCATCTCATCTTTCATCTCAATCTAATATGAGTTCCCCCTTCCCGCCCTCTTTCTAAAAATTCCCCGCGTCTTGCCCGTGCAATGAAATGCACAAACGACAATTCCTAATGATGCTTGGAATAAATATTTCATTAAAATGTCCTTGTTTTTGTAATTGTACACAAAAGAATGGAAAGTTAAGGATGACGATATTTCGGAATCAATATTATATGAGAACATACAAGTACATTTAAGAGGAAAAAAATACCACAACCAAGATTCCAGTACAAAGAGGATAGATGCTGTTTCCAGTATGGAGATTTAATTCTTTTTTACCCCTTAGTATTCGCTTGTACAAGAGTAAATATTTCATATCTTACAGCATTTATACAGAATAATGAAAATGTTGCTGTTTGAAGCTCGAAGGAAAAAATAACGATAAATATTGAATTGTGTAAGCTTTAATTTATAAGACAAAGACAGATACTGTGGACGTTTCGGGTTTCCCCTTTATCAACAAAACAGGTTGAATGAATCACTACATACGAATGAGATAACGTGATTGTGGTAGTGGTGTTGTTAAGGTGAATAAACAAAAACATTGATGGGGCAGGAAATAGTATTCTCCTTTGTCAGGAAGCAAGAATTAAAATAGAACAATTCATATTTTATAAAAGCTGCGCAATTAATTAAGTCCAAAAAAAGGGAGGCGGGGAGGAACTGTGTAATGTGGGTAGGAAGTGAAATAAATTAAAATGTAGTCTATTGTTATAAAATGAATAGACCCTATAAGGGAATTGGAAATAAATACAAAATGTAAGGGATGTAGATATTTAGATATTAGTATAATCATAAGTGGCAGTGGCAGCAGCAGAAGCAATCCTACTTTTAGTGGTAGTATTTCTCACATTGCAAAAGACCTTAAGTTCGTATTTAATTTCTTATCATTTTGTGACATTTAGACGGCATTTGAGTTGC
>NC_088362.1:83634590-83647090 GCF_034508935.2 Berghia stephanieae
ACCTGGTACTTTACGGAGTTATTGCCAAGAAAAGAATCATTTAAATCGATCGATATTTGAAATATAAGTTTTTTCAGAGTACAGCAGTGAACTGGTCAAATCCCAATTGAATAAAATCGTTTAATTTTCATAAAGAGAAAAGACGTATGATTGCCATGTATCCATAATTTATGGACACCCTGTCGTGTGTGTTATTCCTTATTCTACATTCTCCCAATGTGTAACAGCCAGGGCAATAAAGCGTTAAATAGGGGATTTCAATAACTCGGTGACTATCTAGATTCCATTAGTGTCCATTGTCTTCGATTTTCTGACCACTCGTCTATGCCTGGATGACCAGTACCGTTCCTAGTTAGTCCTTGTGTAGGTGCACAGTAGTAGGTAGGTGCTATTGATTCTGCTCATTTGGTCTAACTGCAATGACGAATCCCTGTATTATATGGGGAATAGACTTTCAAAACGTGCTAAGTCGCTTTCGCATCATTCAGAAAAAAAAAACCGACTAATGTTCTGTCATGTATTTAGTGACTCAAAAAGTAAAACACTTGTCTTGTCTACAATATATAAAAAAAAAATCCTGAGTGCTTTGAAACTTCAAATTTTGCTTAATAATTCTATTAATAGTCCAACAGATTGATTGAGTGTGTTTATTCATTTTCTATCCGGGTGTGACATAGCGAGTTTTGGAAGTAACGTGTTGATGTGTAGCGTCATATTATTATGATAATCGAACTGGTTATTCGCACAGCTTTTATCAGGGTGAAACGACAATAACTTAGTGACAAATCAGGGAGTAGGTACAAGTGTAAGATTGAATCTGAAAAAATGTGTATGGAGCAGTGTCAGACAATACAAAAAGAAAGAAAAAACGATTAAAAATCATCCCTCAAAAAATCAGTCCTCCTGATGGTTATTTTTTTTTCTGACAGGCAGGATGAATTTTTTAGATGATTTTTCTCTTGTATTTTTTTCTGTTTTGCCCGGCACTGATACATGCAGACATTTTCAGATTTGAGAAACATAATTGACTGACAACCCGAATAGCATGCGGTAAATAGATCGCTTCTGTGTTGTTCTCATATTTATGTATTCTTATTCTTTTCATGGAATAACGCTTAAAAATTTAGCCAAAAAAAGTATATCATTATTAATTACAGGATCATCCCTAAAAAATCAGTCTTCCTGATGGTTATTTTTTTCTGACAGGCAGGATGAATTTTTGAGATGATTTTTCTCTTGTATTTTTTTCTGTTTTGCCCAGCACTGATACATGCAGACATTTTCAGATTTGAGAAACATAATTGACTGACAACCCGAATAGCATGCGGTAAATAGATCGCTTCTGTGTTGTTCTCATTTTTATGTATTCTTATGCTTTTCATGGAATAACGCTTAAAAATATAGCCAAAAAAAAAAGTATATCATTATTAATTACAGGATCGATTTTCAGCATATAATTCACTCCAGTTTGAAAGCGTTTGACACACACGTCTTATATTTTAAGGCATACGTAAACAAAATTAAATTGAGTTATTGGTATTCTAGGTAAGCTAATTAGACAGTCAGAGAGTATGTATATCAAAATGAAACACCCGTGTATTATCGATGGTAAGCTCCAAAGTGTTAATTGATTGATTTGGACAACACGTCTACTGTTTATCTAGCCTGCACTAAAAGGATTTGGTTGGATGTGTCATGCTGTGTGGCTGTTGTGTGTTGTATGGACCGTCATTGAATATCATGGAATAGTTTGGACCGAAGAGAATAAATATAAAATTGAGACTTAATAAATTGTGAGTACTCCTTAAATTTATTATTCCTTATTTTTTTTATCTGAAGCACATAATTTGTGACCCGTCGTCTCAAAACGGTATAATGTCGGAGTGATTTAGATGTTGAAAAATGAATTACTTGTCAAATAATATAATTTATTCCACCCCCAGGGGTAATTGGAAAAGCCTCTCATTTCTTAGTAAATACTATAATCGTTGAATAACGTTTTGAACGCGTTGAATAAAAATGTTATTCAACAATGGCAGAATATCGCACATTTTATTGGTTGAAAGTTACGTGTAAAAGACAGCTGGTTGGTAATTAAAAATAATCTTGTGGTGTGCATGAATACAAATCCAACGTTTTTAGTTTTGTGTCAAATTGTCATTCAAGCAGAAGGAGAAAGATACAAATCATGGTGAATAGAAGTACTAATACCATACCATTTGATTACTTGGAGTGGTGGAATAAACGTATTCTTTCATTTCTTGGTATTATTAAACTCAAAGTATTTTTATGGTGCAATAACAAATACTCGCAAGCTCGTTGTGTTTTTGAGCACGATAAAAATAACTCGTTTAATAAATACAAAGAGATGAAAGAGCCATATAATGTTGAGACTTAAACCAAGTTAACAATTTTTTTTGACTGCCAGGGGGAGGGGGTGCTTAATGTGGCAAAAAGAAAGCTTTACTATTTATGATGATATTAACTTCAATTGTTATCCATCGTCTAAAAAAGATATTATGTCTGGGTTGATCAGACACCAAAAAGTAATGTCAAAGTTACGAGATGACCAGAAATGTAACATGTTCGTTTTTGTTACTTTAAGAAATTTCATTCATTCTCAATGAAGCATACAAACTGAACCCAAATCTCATAGTTTTGACTGGAAAAGTAGAGAGCGGTGGGGACTACCTGAAGCCTGGGATCGTGAAAATACTAACGATCTGCAACACAGATCTGTGTAATTCCTACCTGAAGCATCTTCGTTATCACTCTTTCGTTAATATTTTTTTTACTATAACTTTAACCGTTAGCATCTAGACTATACCGATATACCATTTTGAGACGATTAGTGACATATGAGCAATTGTACAGGACTTGAGTATGGACAGTGATAATAATACAAAAGCCAAAATTAAAAGCAAAATTTACAAAAGAGAAACAAAATGATAAATTGACGGAGCACAATAAATATTTATGTGAGAAATATTATAATATGTAACCAATATGAGCAGGTCTGATAACTGAACTCCATTACAGGCTTGTCTGAACATTGTTGTAAATCGCAATGCGTTGCGCTGGTTTGAGGGTAATTCCATGAGCCCATAAGAATTTGGGTTATCGGACCTGTAAATAAGTACGCATTTTATGTAACCCACCACTTCAAGTCGGTATTGCGTCTGATATTGAAGATTGAACGTTAGCTTCACTTATGAAAATGTGAGTTAAGATAAATATCGAGACTCTCGATAGCTCATTTGCTAGAGCACTTGATTCACACTCAAAGAGACCGAGACCGATCCCGGGTGAAGTCGGGTTTATATTTTTTCAGACCCACTTCTTCTTTGCGCCCCCCCCCCCCCCAACCTTCTCTTGTCCAACCAGCAGTGATTGGGTAGCTGGATCTGTTATATCTGGCGGAAAGTACTTTGCGATAGACTTGTCCTATTCAAAGGTTAACAAACAATTGCTGTCGTCTATTTCACGCGATAGAAACTGGGCCTCTGACTTTGTGGGACTACTTTTAACACTAATATCTTCATTGGAGTGAGAAGAGTGAGTTTTGTTATTTAATTCTCATTCTGAATATTTTGACTTTAAACCCAGTTTCCCCCTTCTAGTTTATTCCTTTATAAGACCGCGATTGACACGGTGGGGCAGATAATTTGTGGTTGTTGTCCTCACTGAATTCATGATGCCCACCTGTTTGCGAAGGTTCCCCCTTTTGTCAAGCAACTATAATAAAGTCTTGTTGAAAAAAAAAAGTGAATAAATTACGTATCGGCCTGTCAGTTCAGGGCTGTTATCTCATGAATCATTGCATATCGGTTGTATGAAATGATTAGTATAACTATAGAATTATATCCCGGGAGCTTTAACTCTCTCTCTCTCTCTCTCTCTCTCTCTCTCTCTCTCTCTCTCTCTCTCTCTCTCTCTCTCTCTCTCTCAATTTGTTTTGTCGGATATAATCCACCTTTCTGGGATTACGCTTAGAATGTTGACAACAAATTAATCATAGAAATGCTTACATCTAGATAGACGTCTACACTTATTGAAAATATCGTATTCTGGTATATTACGAATAGATCATGTTATTCGTATTTAGGGTCTAGCTCTAACTCCCGAAAAATGTAGTACAAAATATACCCCGTGTACCCGGTACTATATTGCAATGATCTAGATGAAGAAAATAGAGTTTCATGAAAAGAGATTAAAAAAGAAAAAAAATCAACAAAAAGCAATGGCCTTCCGCAATTCTTCCTCCTCCTCCTCCTCCTCCTCCTCCTCCTCCTCCTCCTCCTCCTCCTCCTCCTCCTCCTCCTCCTCCTCTCTCCTCTCCTTTTGTTCTCTTCTTCTTCTTCTTCTTCTTCTTCTTCTTCTTCTTCTTCTTCTTCTCTACTACTACTACTACTACTACTACTACTACTACTACTACTACTACTACTACTACTACTACTACTTTTTCTTCTTCTTCTTCACCATCTTCATTCATTAGTCTGTTACTTCAATACTTTGAAGATTCCACATTTTGCTTTGTTCTTTGTTCTTTTTTTTATTCTTCACCTTAAAAATGTTTATTCTTATACCCCCACCCCAAAATGATTCTGGGAAAATCCGATTTTTCTATAGAGTAATGGCAAAAATATTACAAGATTGTCCTATTATCCATTGTAACAAAATAAAAATGAACAACAACCAAAAAAAACTGGAGAACAACAAAATTTAAACACACACAAACGAAAACAACAACAACAACAACAATAACAAAAATAACAAAAGGAGCAGTTCAAGATTTTGTTTTTCTCCTGCACGCATCCGGTTTCATTTAAAAATCGATTTTAACGCATAACGATATCCTCTTTTAATGTCAAATAGTTACATTCGAGAACTAATCATAATAGCTATTAGATACCGACGGATACATATTTAATAGGTAATAGATAAATATAACCCAATTCTAACACGTGAGGCCTTAAAGTCAAATTTCCAGATCTTAACCGACACACCACATGACCGGTTTGATACAATTAATCACATATTATGTGGCCATCGTCTCAAAACGGTGTCATCAGTCTCTGAAAAGTGAATTCAGATTTAAAACGATGAAAGTAGAATCTTCGCGTTTGTTTATTTGTTTGTTTGTTTTGTTTTGTTTTGTTTTTATTTGTTTTTGTTTTTGTTGTGTTGAATGCATGCAATGATATTTATTCTCCACGATAATGAAGTAAAATCAAACTCAAGTTTCATATTTGTGGCTATGAAAATCAATTTCCATCACCTAATTCATCGCGATATTATACCGCTTTTAGACACTGGGCCACATTATAGAACTATAAAGTCGTCTATTGTTTTGGTTGTCTTTACTGCCTGAGTTATTGCCAATATTATTATGTTAATCTCCGGTTACGTGCTTTAAGCACATAACAGTTCAGTTTTATCCTGTGTCGCTGACGCGGCGAGTAGATTTATTATAAAGATTACGTGATTTCAGCTCCAACACCATAAGCTTGTATCGTACCAATAAACGGGTAGTGCAGGGGGAATTAACCGCGCCTCTTGACCTTGACCCCCTTTTGACGACGGTCATGACACGGATTCGGTCATTCATTACTAGTTTCTTTCTATATCTTACACTATCACGATGGCAGTCAGCGAGCTCCCTGATGATATTTCTCAAAATTATTTACTATATTTGACATCCTGGCAAAAAAACACGAGAGGAAGCTTTTTGCCTATAAAAGTATGTTAAAATATTTAAAAAGGAGAACGAAATTTTTGATGTTTTTGCTTCTGTTTATCGAAGCCAACCGAAGAGCGAGAAGCCCCACGACGTGAGTTTTGAGGGAAAAGAAGGCAGTGGATGCCTACTGCTCATACAAAGCAGGGTAAGTGTTCAATTTTAGCTGAGTTTCATTTTTAAAACTACTGTTTAAAGTTACAATCGATTTCTATTTTTCTATGCATCGTCCTCTTCTGCACTGTGTAAATTATCACGACGCTAGACAAGTCATCTCATCGGTCAGTCAGTCATGTGGGTTGTGAAACAAGATTAATTTCAATGAAATGTTAAATGTTAGGTGACGTATATCTTTTTCATCTTGGTCTTCATGAATTCAGTTTTGTAGAAAGCGTTACTACATAAAAAAGTGGTGGGGATGGGAGTTAAGCGAACGTAAGTAAAGGGAGAACAAAAGAGTTGTACTGTCATGTGTAGGCGAGTTAGAGTTGTGTTTTATGTGTGCCCCCTGTTGTTTGCATTGGCTCAGTAGAGCATCGGCTCAATCCGATTATTTAAAAAATATTTATATATCTTGTTTTATTGATAGAAATAAACAAACTTAAGTGCCCTTATTAATTTTTTTAAATCACCGGTATACTATTATCAGAATTACTAGTACTAAGTTCATGATGACAATGATCACTAAAGTCTATTTTTACAAATTTAAAGTAATTTTAATTTGCATCACATTAAGTTGCCTCTCTCAGTTTATGAGTGCCAAAATGATGGGAAAGTATTTCATTTTTACATCGATTCCATAATTTCTTGCATTATTTAGTCTCACAAATATCTATTACTATTGTTATCATTCTTATTATGATCATATCATTATCATTATTATTATTTTTTTTTATTAGCATCTTTAGTGTATCAATGACTATGATTTGATGCCCAGTTAAGGAATTTTAGTTTTCTCTAAAGTTCTTTCCACTATAATTTTTCAACTGCTTCTCTAGGCAGTTGGCCCTAAATAAATATCATTTCAGTCTTTCTGAGTTAATCATTTCAGGGATTTGGTACAGAGAACTTTAATTAGATTAAGAAATGAAAGAAAAAAAAGGAAACATGCTTTTTATTATATTTATATTTATAAAATGCAAACATAAAATTTGTGGACTGGGCCATCAGGTAAAATATGATGCTTTAACTTTAGAGTTAGAGACCAATTATTATTTATGCCATTTCAAGGGAATCAATTACTAAGTCAGTTGAGCTATGCGGGAAATTAAAATAGTAATATTTGTGACTCACCGCCTGAGAAAATATGTTGGGAGTGCGTTTGTAGATGCAAAGAATTGAATTTATTTACAAAAATTTTGTTAAAAATTATTGGCGCAGCATCCACTAAACGTGCTCAAAGCGCTTTACAATGGGTTCTGGGCCAACAGCAACAATTAACATTTAGGACAGGTCATGACGCCTGTTAGGCAATATTACATTTTTTGTTTCGGACAGAGACACCCTGTTAACGGCCAGGTACTCATTTTACACCTAAGTACAGTGAGAGAATGTGAGTAACAAGCCTTTTCCAAGGACTCAACTATGCGCTGAGTGAGGCTCGAACCCAGGACCTTCCAATCCAAAAGCGAGTGTCATACCACAAGACCACATAGCCGCACGAAAAAATATGAGACTTGGATTAGATTAATTTTTAATTGCGGAGAGTGAATGTAGTTTATTGATTTATTGTAGAGTGATTATCTAAATTTTAAATATTTTTGATTATTTTAACTTTAAATTCACTTTCTAGCATCATTTTACCTCGAATACCCTTTGTCAAGTGTGATCCATTAGCTCGATTTGGCATAATATTTTTTAATTCAACTTAAAAAGGGGGTTAGCCATCCTATACACCATTTTAAAAATAATATGACTCATCATCTAAATATGTGATATAATTTTCATTCCGAGCAGGTTTTACAAACAAGTGTTGTTTTCATTTGTTTTTAAATTTTACTTGCAGCATATCTGGTGAATGTTCCCATGTTGTTGCAGTAATCCTTACACTGAAGAATTGGCTGCAAGCTGGATTACAAGATATACCTACAGATCCAAGCTGCACACAAGCCTTCCACAACAATGGAGTAAACCTTGTGGCCCAAGAACTGATCCCGAGCCCATTACCTCCATGGTTATTCCCAAACCATGTAGGAATGTAAAGCTGCGACCAGTCATGGCAGCTATTGAGAACAGCAGGTAATATAATGCATTCAAATCATTGGGACAAAACAATCTGCATTGTTACAAGGGTAGATTGTTTGATTTTAGGGGATTTACAGCACTTGCGACACAATTAAATCATTTGAGTGCCAGATGATACGGGGAGAAGTTGTAGATCTGAAGTTGAAAGTATCAAAGGAAAAGCAAGACAAAGGGATATGGTTCGAAGGGGGAACAGAAGATCCCATGAATAATATACTGATGTGCCTACTTTGGCATTGTTAAAAGGCTTATAGTCTGGATTCAATAGACTTTGATTTTTTAAGGCCTTGGGCGTGTTTGTCTTTATCTCTATACCATCAAGAAAAACTAGTGTGTCCGGAAAATCTTTTAAAAATTGTTGTAGCATGTTATTCTTAATGGTGTCCCGATCGGGCCATACTGGCAAACTGTCAAGCCTGAAATACAAGTAATTGATCCATGCCCTAAATAGACATCCTGCACCATTTCTTGATATTTTAAATAAATTGGCAAGATGCAAGAAAGTGTAATTTTGACGCAATTTCATCATAACAAGTAAAAATTGATCTATAATGGGCAAGCAACATGTTGCTTTCATTTGTGTTGATATGGTAAATTACAAAGATGAATATTTTTACAAAATCTTCATACACGAAACCAGTGTAACTCTTTACAGCTTCTTTCGGTCCGTGATGGTGCAGGTGTTCAATGGTCAGTGAGTGACTGCATTTATCTGCGTCCGTTTTGGGTTTTTTTTTGACAACAGCAGCCTCTTAAGTTCCTCTCCTTTTAATAATTCTTGGGCGTGAAGTCTCTTAGACTCCTTCAGTTGTTGCTTAAGCAAAAAGACTTCTTCTTTCAGTGATAAGTTCTCTGCAACCACTGCTAACAGTGTCATGTTAGAATCTGAAATAAAATGAAATTATTTTTGCAATTAGTTGTCCAGCAGAGACTAAATCAACAAACTGTAATTAATCTGGGTAAGAATATTGAATCTATTGAGACCACCCACTTTTACTTTTACCCACTTACAATGTCTGGAATTGCATTAACAGTACTATCCAGTCATAGGTATTCTATGTATGAACAGTGTTTTATTTATGTCCAGCTACATAGAGACTGGTAGCCTGCATATCTAATACCCAACATTTTGGATATGCAGATTAAGACTCTGACACCTGTACATCTATGCCTTTTTTAAAAAGGTAGTTGCAAGTCAAGAGGAAGGGAATTGAAGAAAACATTTATGTTTCTATTCTAATGGGCCCGAGAAAAGTATTTTAAATAGAAATTGCTCAAGGCAGCAAGTTGTTTGACTCCAGACAATCTATGTTTTTTTTCAGGCGGTTAAAATAAATTTATCACATGTTCATAAAATCATTGATTTTTTAAAAATATTCTTATTCTTTTCATGCTTTCTTTTTTTTTATTTCCTAGGCTCCTCTCATTGGTGAGAAGACTGTGTCATCTGAAACTTCTATCAGTTGTTGGGATTTGGCACTTCCATGTCTGATAAATTTTGATCCTCCAGAGAGCGTGGTGAAATATAGTCATGAGTGGCAGGATGTATCTAATCAGCACTTCGGATGCCCAAAATCTTGAACATTCAACTGTTCAACAGGCTCACTGTGCTCTTTCCACATAGTAAAAATTATACAATTTTTCATTTCTTTTATGTGTTATTAAAGTCATACCTAAATTTGGAATAACCCTTTGTTCATTTTCCTTGTTATCCCTTAGTTCATTTTCTTTGTTTTCAGTCTCCCTGTTGACCACTTCAGTATCCATAGGTTCTGGTGCGGATCCATTTTCGGGATTGGTTGCTTCAAAATTAGTGTTCTTTCATGACCGTCTCTGAAAAAGAACAAAATGTAAACGTTTCTGACATTGATGTGTTTATGCACTTTATGGTCTTGTGGTAAGACTTTATCCACCAGGTGGGGGTACATTGAGTATGTAGACCAGACATGACGACAATAAGGCGCTATGACTATCTTGTAAGATTACCATCCGGGTAGTTTTATTTTATAAGTGCGGTTATGTGGTCTGGAGTAGGTCATACACCTTTGGACCAAAAGGTCTGGGTTCGCATCCCGAGTGGTGTAAAGTTGAGCCCTTGGAAAGGCTCTTTACTCACATTTTCTCACCTTATGTGGGTGTAAAATGAGTAACTGGTCAACAGCGTTGTCACTGTCCAAAAAAAAAAGTGCAATATCGCCAAAGTGTCGTGTCTCATCCTACATGTTGAGTGTTGCTGTCGACCCCTTGTAAAGCGTTTTTGGCATGTTTAGTGGAGATTGCTGTTTATAAAAGATCCAGGTTTTTATTTATGATAAGAAAAAGTAAATAAAGAGCTTTTTTCCAAGGACCCAACTTATTGCACAGACAGTCACAGAGGGACTCAAACAAGTCAGAATGTCATACCCCGAGATCTCAAAGCTAAACATAAGACAATAAGCAAATAAATGCTAAATTTACTCCTTGGGTGGGGTTCCTGGCCTTCCATAGTGGGCAGGTACATACTGTGTCTTCTACTTCTATCCCCGTATATCTGTTTTCCAACTTGCATTCTGTCTTTGTCTTGGAATGAGATTGCATACATACTTGGTTTTATCCTGGCTGGGAGGGAAACAGTCAAATGCATAGTTATTGTTTTGGGAGATGATATTTTTTTCCTTGTAAATCTTCTCTCTGTTAAAATAATCTGTTCTGTGCTTCTTTTTTTTTTACATATAATTATGTGGTTCCGATAGCTCAGTTGGTAAAGCACTCGCTTTACATGCAAAGGGAACTGGTTCGATTCTGGACCCATGTCTCTTGTTCACACAGTGGTGGCTGGTCTGTTAGGCCTTGAGTCTTAAGGAAAGTACTTTGTGATAAACTAGCAGCATCCCACCAGAAGGATGACATGCACTGTAAAAACTGGAGTAATAAAATCTGGCTACATTGGTCCTATGGCTCTGAAAAAAAAAGACTACTTTTCCTTTTCTCAATTTTGGGGGTCGTGGAAATTTTATTTTTCAACCTGATCATCAAAATCAGACACATTGATCAACACTCACTATCACCCTTGATAATTTCAAACAGTAAAGCAGGGTTCAACTCATTTACCTAAACCTGCTACTGCTATCTGATTTGTTGAATTCAGGAAACAAATGTCATTATTTATAAGAAAACACACTGAGAATTTAAAAACCCATAGCCACATGAGATAATGGTCAAAAACTCACCCTGATACCATTCCCTGATCAGAATCCCTCACCCTCAGAGGTTAAAGCCGACGTTTGCTTGGTGTTAATTTTGTTCTTGACTTTGGATATTGAGTTCCAATCGATAACTTGACTGAGCAAGTTCAGGATCGGGGAATCTTTTAGTCGGCTCACCATCTTTGAAATGCTGCAATTTAAGTTGGAAAGATAAAATGAAATTATTTGATTTGACAGCATCAGTAAAACATGTATCTTCTCTTGTTTTCTTGTTATTATTAGAAGAATAACAACAGTAACATCTACTGTCAATGTCTCCCACACTATTATCACCGTACAGTGAATATAGCCTTCCACACCATTATAGTGAATATAGTCTCCAAAACTATTATCACCGTACGGTGAATATAGCCTTCTAACCATTATATTGAATATAGTCTCCCACACTTTTATCACCGTACAGTGAATATAACCTTCCACACTATTCTCACCGTACGGTGAAAATCGTCCACCAAGATATTACCGTACGGTGAAAATAGTCTCCCACACACCGTCAGTCTATTATCACCGTACGGTAAATAAGAGATAAACATCGTATCTACTTGTCTTAAACTGTACTAATAAATGAACGGCTCAAATAAAGTATTCTATAAGTCTCTAAGATCGTTCTACTTACTTCTACAATGTTGATTTTGATTAAGACTTAGACCAACTGGCCGGGAGTCAAGACTCTAACTCTAAAAGTCAACGTGAAAAGTGAAAGAGAGAAATGATGTTTACCGAAAGAATCATAAAACAAACTCTGGCAAAAAAAATTAAAAAATCAATTTTAATATGATAATGATTGATATAAACTGTGTTGAATATCAACTTACCTTAGAACAAATGTAACGGTTCTTGTTGATCTTCGCTAAATTCAGCTGATTGTGAGGGCGAGCGCAAGCCCTGATCCATCGCTTGCATCGAGGTTTGTCGATCCACGGCTTGATAAAAGGAAAAAAATCGTACGCCTCCCGATCTCTCCGGATATCAACTGTCGCTGTCACAAAGGCCCCATTGACAATTTTTACCCATATTTTCTTTAATTTAAAGAATTCTGCATCAGGCTTAGTCTAAGACTACACAGCCATTACTATTGTTTATAAACAACCACCTAGCCATGTCCGAATGCCATATCCGGGTCAGGGCTCTGAGGGTGTGTCACGAATCTCGTGTTTTGATTGGTTAAAAATCTACTGGTTAATTAACATTGTTCTGCATATTTGCCCAATAGTCTCAATCACACTATCGAAATGACCTAGATGAAGAAAGTTGAGCTTTAAGGCAAAATATGA
>NC_088362.1:83657090-83694590 GCF_034508935.2 Berghia stephanieae
TGTCGCTGAGAAGAATGAAGTTACCACACAAAGCACAGAAGATTTTATTAACAGTGTTACCTCATCATTGAAATTTGAGACATTAACGAAAAGACATTCACCAGTTGGTGACGATGCAGTGAAAAGTTATAGTGAATTCTCGCCTATTAAAAATGGTAGCGAGGAGCCGCTTAACAAGTCTTGGAATTCAAATGAAAAGGTCAAGGATGAGATAAATAAAAGACCATCATCTAGAATTTCTAACCAAAGTGGTAAACAAAATGATATTGTTGATGACATTATAGGTGACATTCCTGGTCAAGACTTATCAAGAATTAGTAACAGTTCAATTCATTCACTAGGGAGTGAAGAAAGAGATAATAGAAATGTGCATTCGTCATCTGGTCCTAGTCCAGTGCACTTGTTATCACACAATTCTGCTAGAGAATCTCCTTCAACAGAAGCAGTTTATAGGTGAGAGCATTCACTATGAAATCCTATTCAACCAGGGCTGTCTTTAAAAAGTTTTTGAGGTTAATTTAATGGCATTTTCAACACATTTTAGATTTAAAAGGTCTGTGATAGGGATATATGGAGATTCAGAGCCGTTAAAACTCTTATGTCATATGAAAAAAATCCTTTTTTTCCAGAAGGAAATCAGAGTTATGCTTGATTTTCTAATTAAAAGATGGCTATCTCAAATGTTAAATATTAAAGTGCTCACAGGAATTAATGTAATCATTAAATCCATTTGAACTTTTGAACAGCTTTTCAGATAGATAAAAGGTCCATCGCACAAATGTATGTATTATTTTTTAGGTCTTTTTGTTTGTTTTTTGTGTTGAATTTTCTTTTCTTTTTGATGGTTGGGGGAGGGGTGGGTGATGGAACTGTTGGCATAATACAAACTATTGCGCAATGTATAATCTTATGATTTTCACGCAATTATATTTGATTTTCAGAAGACCCTCATCAAACACAAGTGATAGATTTTCCCCTGCTAGGTCTGGCCGACCAGGATCTGATGTTGACAGCTATGACAAAGATGACCAGAAGGCTGTGATAAGTTCTCTATCTAGGAACACACCTACCCGTGATTTTACCCCAACACATTCCAGACCTGCATCAGAGGCAACTTCTGGAAGAGAAAGAATGTAAACATTTTGTTATTTTACTATGCATTACTTTTTCAATATTTCTCACTGTATTTTAATCAGTTTCTATTGTATTTATCTGTATTTAGATGTATGTATGTGTGTATGTATAGATGCTTGTGTGTACTATAAATGTATTTGTGTGTATTTGTTTGTATCTGTGTATGTGTAAATATTTTTTTTGTGTCATATCTCAAAGTGTTTGAGCAAAGTTTACGTCACATGAACTGCAATTTGTTGGACAATAAAGATTTTTAAGAAAAAATTAGGCAGCTCAAATTATTAGAACATTAACGCAAAAATTGTCATACAATTAAAATTTAATTGGAAATCGGAAAGAACAAGCACATAATGAGATTCAATACAGTTTAAGGATAGCATTCTATAGATAAGAAGCATTGTATTAAATGCAAAATTACTGTACAATGTTAGAAAACTCATCAAAACCGAGCCATTCCTCCCTTTATAGGCATGTTCTTTGTTTTGTTTTTTCCAATCATTATATTTGCTGGTCCATCCATTCATGACAAAGGTTTTCCATTCAGTTCTTAATTTTCAAAGCTCTAAGTGCTTTACACTATGAGACAGTTTTGATCATAATAACACACATTCAAATGCATGAATACATCATAAGTTGAATATAAGTATAAGCATATATTTAAAAAATGAGATGCAAAGAGTAATATGAACAAGATCAATTAATGACTATTTTGAGATACCAACTATTACGAAAAATATGAGTTTTAATTTAAAAATGGAGCCAATATAAAAAACATTAAAATCTTTGAAAATTACATATTTTTGGCAAGCCACCTTTTCCTTCTATTTATTTATGAATGGTGTTCAATTTTACTCATAAAAAGGACCCGTGTTGAGTTACAAATTTATTTTTTTGAAATTACAAATTTTTCCCAGACAAATAACACATTTTTTATTCATGAGGTTGGCATCTCTGATTGTTTTACCAAACAAATGATGTTGTGTGGAATAAAACTCAAACTTGTTTTTATACATTATGAAGTGAGAGTTTCCATTTTCTTGTTTTAAGTGTAGAGAACGGGGACCACACACATGGCAGCCGACCTCCAAGTCATCCATCAAGCCGCATTGGTAGCAACCATTCTAGCCGAGCACAAAGTCTTAGTAGCATCACCAGTGAACAGGAATTGGGTCAGTACATTGGACACGGCTCTAGGTAAGTTCTAAAAGCTTAGTTGCTAGAGCAACTGCCTGATTAGCAAAGGCACTGGTATTGATCCTAGATGCAGTAATTATTCTTTTCTGACCCCAATGGGTTTGTTAAATATGACAGAAAGTACTTTGGTATAGACCACATTTAACACAACAGAAACTAGATTGAATCTACCACTAAAACTTTACAAGACTCAGCTAACTTGTTAGTGATAATAGTTTGTGGATAAAATTTAAAATTCATAATTATCATCAGTCATTTTTATTATCATGGATAGTGAACGCCCCACAGGTTGGCTACAATTGGCTTTTTAAAAATGTGCTTACCCAAGAACACAACGCTAAAATGCATTTTTTCCTGTTTCTTCTGTCATCTTTCTCAGAGAAAATATTCTTTGAGTAAATTGCATAAATCCGGATTGATGTAATAAAACTCAATCGCCTGAAACACCTATGCACAAAATTTTCAAAATAGGAGAAACAGGCGTGTAACATTGCCACCAGGTTAAAAGGTCACTTTGGTCATTCCTGATATCACGTGACTCTGAATCTGGGGCTGGTGATCAATTTTGTAGAATTGACTGGATTCTAGCAAATAGTGATTATTTGAGGATGTTTCTCTCTTTTGATGAGTACTTTTCATGGTATCTTAAGTATTCCCAGTAAAACAAACACAGAAGGATGAAGGAAGAGATGAAATATAGTTAATTTATTATAGACATTAGGCCCCTGTGCTATTGCTATTCTACAGTATTGAGAAGACTAGAAAATCAAAGTTGTTTTATTATAATGAAACCAAACAAAATTCTTTTTTTTAAATTCAGCATTTGAATAGAATCTTCAACTTGATTCAAAATAACAAATAATGAGAACGTTTCATGTTTCCTCTTTGTCAATAACATAAACCAGGATTAAGGCCTTAAAGACTGGTGTAAGATGAAAGTATAGCAATGGTGGGACAGGAAATAAAGTGCTCCATTTTAAAGAATCGTGAATTATCATAAAGTAAAATGAAATAGAATAAAAGACATACAAGGAATGAATACAGTGCTAGAGAGGAAACCTGAAGCGTCCACATAATTTGTCTTTGTGGATTAATTGATGAAGAGGCTTCCATCCACCTTTTCATTGTTTTTCTTTTTTTTTCTTTTCTTTCTTTCTTTTTTTTTTTTTTTTTGAGCTTTAATTATCAAGATCTTGATTTTATTCTCAATATTATGGTACTGGATATTAAAAAAGTAATGAACAGTGTAGAAAATGGTGACTGCTTCAATATCCAATTCTTTCCCTTTTCCTGTTTCCGTAGATCTAGCAGCGTAGATAGGTCTGGACCAACTGGTGCTAATGGCCACATTGAGGGTTACCAATCCCCGTCAACCAGACATAGAGAAAGTGATAGACCTACCAGTGTGCCCTCTTACTCTCAACAACAGGTTGGTATTCTAGAAAGTAATGTGGATATTTGTGTAACAAATACTAGGGACATTTTACCATATTATTATTTCCCCTTGATTTGGACGTCTTAGATTATTAATAATGTCAAAAAGAAATTCTCTTTATTCATCCCAAAGTGAATTTTTTCTTTAAGTTTATCTGAACGAAAGACTGAAATAAATCACACATCAGCCGCATTACAGCATAGCAAAGCGAACAATAGAGATTAAGTTTCTAGCTTTTGAAAAAAATAGATGTCAGAGAGGGTTCTAAAGCCTGTGTCTGTAGGTTCTAGTTCATTATTCATTTGGCCATTTTGCCGTATAAAACAACCAGATCGTGTCAATACAAAGAAGTTTTACTCGGAGCTTAAATTAAATAGAATTCATTTCTTCTTCTTCCACAATTTTTAATTGTCTCTTTCTTTTGTTTTGTTCCTATTCAATTTATACCAAATGTTTAAATGCAATTGCTTGAAGTCCTGGGCAAGGTAAAATTGTTTGATTAAAACCACATCACTGTGTAATTTTAGGCAGTGTGGCACAGCAGAATGACCTTTGCTTCAAACACCAAACAGTAGAAATTCATTTTTTTAAAAATTGTTTTAATAGTTTGTACTAATCATTTTTTTTTTAAAATATATTTCTTAGCAAAACTCTGACATCAGAAGTCTGACACCAGACAATCGAATCAGAGTTCCTTCATCTCCCGACTTAACAGGCCTTAGAGGAGCCGTTTTGTCTGATCGTATGGAGTCTGAGTCCAGGAATTTGGACAGAGCGAGTGTCCACTCTAATGCCGGGTCTAGAGCTAGCAGTCGAACCATCACTCCATCATTCTCTGAGAAAGAGGTATGGAATTGTTTGCCTATGGCAGGAGTTATATTTGTAGTTTCTTTTTTTTTTTTCAGTAACAATCATACTCAATAATTATAATGATAATGATGACAGTTATAATAACAATAATGATAAAAATATAAATAAAAATATTAATAGAAACAAGGAGAAGAAGAAGAAGAAGAAGAAGAAGAAGAAGAAGAAGAAGAAGAAGAAGAAGAAGAAGAAGAAGAAGAAGAAGAAGAAAAAGAAGAGGAAGAATGTAATATAATAATAATAATAATAAATAATAATAATAATAATAATAATAATAATAATAATAATAATAATAATAATAACATTAAGAAGAAGAAGAAGAAGAAGAAGAAGAGGAAGAATGTAATATAATAATAATAACAATGATAATAATAATAATAATAATAATAATAATACTAATAATAATAATAATAATAATAATAATAATAATAATATTATTATAATAATAATAATAATAATATTAATAATAATAATAATAATAAGAAGAAGAAGAAGAAGAAGAAGAAGAAGAAGAAGAAGAAGAAGAAGAAGAAGAAGAAGAAGAAGAAGAAGAAGAAGAAGAAGAAGAAGAAGAAGAAGAAGAAGAAGAAGAAGAAGAAGAAGAAGAAGAAGAAGAAGAAGAAGAAGAAGAAAGAAGAAGAAGAAGAAGAAGAAGAAGAAGAAGAAGAAGAAGAAGAAGAAGAAGAAGAAGAAGAAGAAGAAGAAGAAGAAGAAGAAGAAGAAGAAGAAGAAGAAGAAGAAGAAGAAGAAGAAGAAGAAGAAGAAGAAGAAGAAGAAGAAGAAGAAGAAGAAGAAGAAGAAGAAGAAGAAGAAGAAGAAGAAGAAGAAGAAGAAGAAGAAGAAGAAGAAGAAGAAGAAGAAGAGAAGAAGAAGAAGAAGAAGAAGAAGAAGAAGAAGAAGAAGAAGAAGAAGAAGAAGAAGAAGAAGAAGAAGAAGAAGAAGAAGAAGAAGAAGAAGAAGAAGAGAAGAAGAAGAAGAAGAAGAAGAAGAAGAAGAAGAAGAAGAAGAAGAAGAAGAAGAAGAAGAGAAAGAAGAAGAAGAAGAAGAAGAAGAAGAAGAAGAAGAAGAAGAAAGAAGAAGAAGAAGAAGAGAAGAAGAAGAAGAAGAAGAAGAAGAAGAAGAAGAAGAAAGAAGAAGAAGAAGAAGAAGAAGAAGAAGAAGAAGAAGAAGAAGAAGAAGAAGAAGAAGAAGAAGAAGAAGAAGAAGAAGAAGAAGAAGAAGAAGAAGAAGAAGAAGAAGAAGAAGAAGAAGAAGAAGAAGAAGAAGAAGAAGAAGAAGAAGAAGAAGAAGAAGAAGAAGAAGAAGAAGAGAAGAAGAAGAAGAAGAAGAAGAAAGAAGAAGAAGAAGAAGAAGAAGAAGAAGAAAAGAAGAAGAAGAGAAGAAGAAGAAGAAGAAGAAGAAGAAGAAGAAGAAGAAGAAGAAGAAGAAGAAGAAGAAGAAGAAGAAGAGTAATAATAATAATGATAATTATAATAATAGTAGTAATAATAATGATAATGATAATGATAATAATTATAGCAATAATACTCTAATGCTGCTTAGGTCACATGATCACAAGACAAAGAAAGCTTAAAGGACATTTTACAGGACATGTAAAATTTCAAATAGGTTCTAAAATTATAATTAATACTTTAAAAGGTATGCATGACCCTATTCTGCATTGTAAGACATTCTGCATTGTAAGAGTGTTTTTAATCTGTATCAAGATGTTATGAATATATTTTGTTTTATTTTTCACAGAATTTCTCACCCCGGATGAGAGACTTAGAAGACACAATAGCCAATCTTAGAAAGTTATTAACAAAGAGGGAGGCTGAAGTCCATTCTCTAAGCGCAAAGATTTCTGACTTGAAAGACATAAACAGATCTCTGAAGGATGACCTCGATCATGCCAAGATGCATCGGCCTGGCACAAGCGAGGATACTGTTTTAGAAGTAAGATAGATTTAGTCAGGAGGTAATTAGGTCCCATTCAGATTTTACCAGAAATTAATTTGAATAACGTATGTATTAATATTGTTGCCAAAGTAACAGAAATGCATAAATTGAAATAAATAAGAATATTGCAATTTATATTTAGATAACATTCTTGAAAAGACTGAAAAAAAAATTGCACAAAAAAGCTTACAAATTTTATTTTAAATACTATATGGCCGTTATTCATTTTTTAGTTAAGAAAGAAGGAAAACCATATTGCTGTCAAATCAAAGATGTTGGATCCATTGTCATTTTTATTTCACTATGCTAAATAGGGAAATCAAAACTGGTTTTATTGTAAACATTTGACCTTGGTATAGATTTCATTCTTCTACTTTTGTTTAATCAAAATCTATGCCAAGGTAAAATGTTTTCAGTAAAACCATGGTTTTCATTTCATTTTGTAGCACAGCGAGATACAAAGTGACGATGGATCCAACATCTCCAATTTGACAGGTGAGAATGTTCTTTGAAGCAGAGTGGTTTTACATCTCTTTTTTTTTATCTATATAAAATAGATGTGACCTTGAATTTTATGTAATATATTGAAACTTGTCCTTCTATGTGTGACATTTCCAAATCCCGAGGAAGAAGAAGTATTAAAAAACGGATGATCAGATGGATTTGTTATCAATGACCCACTCCCAATATTACCACATGTATTTACAACTCACTTGTACATACGTTAATGATTCATGTTGACATCAGGTTTTTGTTTGATGTGTAATCTATAGTCATTCACGGTATCCCTAGGTGACAGCTTCTGATGATTTTTTTAACATCACAAGAAATATAAAGGGAAAGATTATGAGGAAAGTTGAGAATATTTGCGATTTTTCCGAATTATCTTAGTTTAACAATGAATTACCATTATTCTTTCAGCTCAAGCAAACTGTTGCTGAAAAAGAAATTTTGGCCACAGAGGTTGTGTCTCTACGAGATGAGCTGCAGAGACTGAAACATGGAAGTGGTCGTAGATCTAATTCATCAGAGATTAGCGACTATTCACCAAACCACCCATCCGTGTTGCAACGTAAAATTGGTTTGTTTTAAAATTTATTTTTGTGTAGACATTTGTCTACATACCTCGTTAACCAGGAGTAACAACTGATTCATTAATTATCTGTAAATAGCTGATGAAGAAACAACTCAGTGCCACCAGGTGGGGTCTTCTGACCTCCCATGGTGGGCAAAGAGGTTACTTGCTGTGTCTTTGAAAAGAGAAATAGAGTATCAATATGATTTGTATTAGCACCTGTCGTTTTAACCACAACAACAACCAAAAAGACAGCACCTCTATCAAATCCACTGCTATGGATGTAATGACATTTCCAGTAGCAGACTGTGCTCAGTTGTTACTCTAGGAAAAGTTACTACACTCAGCTATTTGTTTAATTAATTTTTAGTCATAATTATTCTGACTACACTATTATTATTATCACAATTTCAAGATACAGGATAGGCGTGTCTTAATTAAGCCATAGAATGCACTCATATTGTTATATATCTTTTATCTTTGTGCGACTATGTGGTCTAATGGTATGACACTTGCTTTCAGATCAGAAAGTCCTGGGTTCAAGCCTCAATCGGCGCATGAGTCCTTGGAAAAGGCTCTTTACTCACTATCTATCACCATACTCAGGTGTATAATGAGTACCTGGCCATTAACAGCGTTGTCTCTGTCTGAAAAATTTTTATATTGCCTAACTGGCGTCATGTCTTGTTCTACATGTTATGTTTTGCTGTTGGTCAGGGACTCCTTGTAAAGCGCTTTGAGCATGTTTAGTGAATATTGTACTATATAAAAAAGCTCAAGTTATTACATACCTTTACAAATACTGAAATGTTTTTGTAATTTGTATTGAGCAAAATATGGTTTTTATTTCATTTTGAATCAGCTATCTACCACTCCTGGTTGAGTGCTTTCTAAGTTTTGTGTCACTTCAAAACAAGACATTCCCCAAATGTATATTTGTATATTAGCATGATTCGTTACATTCCAATGTTATGTTTATTTCAGTTGATCTAGAAAGTCACATGAGAGACTTGCAGGAAGCACATGAATCAGCAACATCAAAGCTGGGAAAAGCAGAAAATAAAATCAGGTCCCTTCAGGATGAGAATAAAGATTTGAAATCTCGTAGTCTCAGCATTGCTGATTTACAGGTCAGTTTTAGTGAAAATCATGTTCTTCTAGAGTATTATATGTAACCCACCGTCTCAAAGTGATATTATGTCAGTGTGAAATAAGTGTAGAAAATTTAATTTATAGCCAAGAATATGTAGCGGGTATAATTTCTGTTCCTTCTGGTGAGAAATAGATACAAATTCCTACATTGCAAAAAACCCAAAGTTCGTATTTCTTATCATTTCAATTCTAAATTCATTTTTTGGTGTCCAATTCATCCCAGCGTAATACTGTTTTGACACGGTAAGTCACATACTGTTTTTTGCTGTAAAATTATCAAAGCTGTCATCACGATCAAAGTTGCCAAATTTCTTTTCCCCTAATGTATAGATGCTCTGTAAGTTTTTGATTACACTGACTTTTTCCTACTTTAATGTTTTCCAACCATTCAATTGCGATAATTTCCAAATCAGCATGCCAGTTAATGAAGAAAATGAAAGCTTGGTGAAGCGCATTCACCAGCGGAACATCTTTCCATAGATTTTCTTATATACAGTTTTAGTGTGTGACCATGCCTTTAAAAGAAAAAGCAATTCAAATTGTTGTAAGACCCTTATATATGTACACTTCGTCTATTAAAAAAATACCAAGAGCTAGACTCTTTTCCTTTATCTTATTGATGGATGTGTAGTTGGATGTGAGTATGTGTTTTTATGGATGTGTGTTGTGTGTACTCTTCAACAACTTTGACATAATAATTATTTAGCTTTAAGATCTGAATGGTGCACACTCAGACAAGACCGAAGCAGTCAAATGTAGAGTTCCTTTTGTTTTTTTTGAGATTATATTATTTTAAACTTGAAAATCATCTCCCGTAAGTGCTGTTATAGTTTTTAATTATGGATATATAGTACTTTTTAATGATTTGAGTGTATCCTTTGTTTATGTCTGGATAGGACATTTTTTTTCTCTTGATGGATATTGATGAATCGCTCATGAACCATCTGTTCCCTTTTTAAACTAGTTACCTTTGCCTGACGTTTCCTTTGGTACATTTAACTTCAGATCTATAACTTTTTCCTAGTCATCTTCCTTTTCACTTGCGCTGAAATGATCTCAAGTGTCCCTAGTGCCACAAACCCCCCCCCCCCCCCAAAAAAAAAAAAGACCTCTAAGATTTATCATTTCTATATTGTCTGCTGTAATGGTAAGGTTAAATATATATTAAGTTTTAAATAAAAAGATAAACCAGTTGTTAACATGCATGAATAGGGACCCAGTGCCTTAAATAAAAAGTGCTGAATTGATACTTAAACATCTCTGGTGTGATTCCATGAGGGTAGCTTGGTCTCATTCAATATCTTACTGCTTGATCTTAAAGGTTACAAACAATTGGTTTCAAGATATAGAAACTTTGATAAACTTTGGCACAAAAGTTAAATGGCTATGGAGTCTATCCTTGTTTTGATAAGTGCTGATAATGTTTGATAACATCCTGTGTGATAAGAATATGCTGAATTTAAAGATATATTCTCATAATTTTGATTTTAATCATAGGAGGTTGGTGGCCACAACTTACGTGTAGAGATGGTGACACTGAGAGAAGACCTACGCAGTCTGAAAGAGAGAAATTTCCAACTGACAGAGGAAAACATGCGGCTCAGGGAATCCAAGGATTTAGGAGGTCATAGTGAAAATAAATTGAATTCTAGTTACAAATCAGGTAATATAAAGAACAAGATAGAACAGCTTTCTTTTACTGGAATATATCATGGCTACCACGAAATTTGTGGGTTTTTCAGTTTAAATAATTACAATCATGGCGGGATTTTACTCTAAGCTGTCATCATATCCTACCTTTTTCACCAAAATAGTAGCAACTGTGATTTGATTCAATCTTCAATTACGCTTGAGTTACATTGCTGTCAGGGGGTCCGATAGCTCAGTTGATAGTACATTTGCTTCACACGCAAAGGGACTGAAATTGATCCCAGGTGCAGTCGAGATTATTTTCTGACCCCCTGTCCACACAGCTGTGAATGGGTAGCTGAGTCTGTTAGATCTGGTGGAAAGTACTTTGCGATACTCATCCTATCCAAAAGATAGCATGCAATTGCTATTGTCTGTTTCACGCTATAGAAACCAGGATAAACTCAGGCTCCAGGGGCTGAATGGCTCTGAAGGGCTACTGAAAAGATGCGTTGCTGTCACTGTTATCTTTGTTATAACAAAATAAATGAGAGAAATTAGGATTTGAAAACAGTTCAATTTCACCATGAAAGGATTAAGAATTTATATGTATTCTTCTCAATAAAAGCATAAAAGTTTATCTCAATCTTTATCATTTAGTTTACTTCTCTGTGATTGTCTTTTAAAAAATATATCAAGATATCAACCAGATCAAATCAGGAATCTTATTTGTCAGTTTATCGCAACAAAATGATGATGAGGTTGTAGAAAGCAATATTGTGATCATTCATGTTTACATTTCAGAAGATAAATTTAAATGGAAAAAAAAAAACATTGCCAAAGATGTACGTATATATAAATATATTTGATTGATTGATAGCAGAGCAAATGATTGAAATGAAACCTCTTTTTAATCTCGACAGATGATGGAGTGTTACGAAACCAACAAAACTCACACAACTATAAGGATAAGAATTACAGGTCATCGTACTCTAACTACACCGAAAGTAGATCAGTCTTACCAAATCAGTACAAAATCAACAGAGAAGATTTAGCTCCTAAAGACAACAGCTACACATCTGAACGTAAACATCATGAGTCAAGTTCAAGGTCATTATTACAAAGAGAAAGTATTGAACAATCCAGATTGCGATACCCACCAAAGAAAGACGGTATCCTTGAAGCTAGTAAATCAAGTGTGCTGTATGCAGATAGATCACGGCCTGATGGGGAAATTTCTGAAAAGTTGCAGTCACAGCGGGTTGCAGATTTGTCTTCTTATGACAAGAGATACCTCTCGAGGGAAAAGTCGCCAAGACTGCATAGTAACATTCATGATTTCCGCCCAAGGGACTACAGCAAGGATGACAGGACTGGAGACAGATTGTTGTCTGATCGATACAATTCGGACATGCCAGAGAGAGATTACCAGTCTCGATCTTCAGGGTCTGCACTTAATTCTAAAGGTAACTTGTCGTAACTCTTACTCATGTTTACTTTTTCATAGTAATCTTCTTCTTCTTTGTGTCTCATTTCATAGTAATCTGTTTTCAAAAATTGTCTTAGTGCAGCATTGTGGTCTTATGGTATGTCTTTCACCTTTGGACCTATAGGTTCTTGGTTTGAGTAAGCTATGGGCAACTCAGAGTTGAGTTCTTGGAAAAGTCTCTTAACTCACATTTTTGTATCATCCTCAGCTATGATTAGCTGGACAGTAAATTTTTCTATAAAAAATAGTTATATCGCCTTTCTATTTAGTATTCTTTTTTTTTTTTTTTTTAATTTGCAGAATTGTGATCTTTAGATATGAAGATATTTGGACACTATTTTTCTGTATTAATTTCAAAATTTTGGTAGTTTGTTCCCATATTGAGTGCTGTAAACTCAACTATTATTTAATTAAAAAACACATCAAACTAAAGAAGAAAAAAAGAAGTCGACAAAATTTTGATAATTAATATAAGTAATGATGTGTCAATTAGTGAAAATTTCCAGGCCTGCACTGATGTGCCATATCCATGCATCCCTATCATCATTGTTTTAGGTTTTTTTTGTTTCTTTTTTTTTAACAGAGATATTTTACAATCTGAAACAGAAAAGAGCCAATCAATGGCTGCAGCAAGGTAAACTGATTTTCTTGCAAAAGACTTTTTAAAAATTAAATGTCATTCTATGCACTCTGATGTTATACTATTTTTTCCTCTATGTTTGTTTTGTCTGGAGTATCTCAAAATATTTTATAATATATATAATCATCTATATTATCTCTGTGCATTCATGTAAATTAATTAGACTGCTTTGCACAATATTCATGTCTTCTATATTTGAACAACTGTCAGAATGTATTATACTTGGAGTGAACTTTATGCTGAGACTTCGATTTATAGTAAAAATTCATGAAGACTAGGATCTTAAATATACTGACGAAAAGGTGAAAGTGAAACGGCTTTGGATTAAAACAGTACAAACAATGGACGTTTCTCATTCAAACCCTTCGTCAGTAACACAATAAACAAAGGAACATTGACAACAAATCAAACAATCGTAATTATTTTTAAAAATTTTATTTAAAACATGTTTATCTAACTCAAAGTTAATAAATTATTCATAAAACCGTTATGAGATAGTTGGTCACAATTTAGACTTAAAACTCAAGTTTTCTGCATCTTGATCATACAGACTTAACATTGTTTTCAGACAGTTTTTCATACAATGACATTAAAAATAAGAAATTATAGTGATTTTTGCCACTTTTACCAATCACGAAAGCCAAAGGAATACATATCTATATCGAGGGTGTTTGTATGAGTAGAAAAACTTTTTTTTTTAGATAATATTAAAGTTCAATTCCTAGTGACCAACAGAAGCGAACAACAATCACGTTATTTGGTGGGAATAGTCGTGTGACCTAACCACATATGACAAGAGTTATTGTAGAATTGTTTTTCTTTTATTTTTCTTTAAAGTCACCTCTTTCACATTTGCACGGTTAGAGTCAGACAGTCTCAATATGTTTTTGTGTAATTGCCAAATATGCATCCAATTTTCTTATATTACTTACTGTGGTGTGGTTTGATGCTTGATGTGTGGCATCAAAGTCAACACAGGAAGGCAACAACAAACCAGATTAAACACATCAACGGACAGTGACAACACAGATACCCTGGTTATGACCAAGTCCCTTGATGAGTCAGCTATAAACGGCCGTGGGATAAATTACATGAAAGTTAATGGAATCCATGGTACAAATTCCTGTAGATTTAGATCTGCTGTGGTTGAACCTTTTATGGGAAATCTGGTTTTTCTAGAAGTTGTTTAGGAAACTAGAAAAGATGAATTTCAAAGGTTTTATAAATTTTTTTAATGGACTAAATGTAGTGAGTCTAATTGATCCAATGATGTCTTAGAATAGGTTATTAACTTGAAATGAATTAAAAAGTAAAAAAAAAAAGAAAAGTATAAACGTAAACGCATGAGATAAAAAAGCATGCCATCAAAAAAAAAAAGAAAAAAGAAAATAACATTCTTTTTATAATTTATTGATATTTTTGATATTCAAATGATTTTGCTGTCCTTTTTTTATTGGTTAATTGAAAGTTTTAATATCAAGTTATTAAGTTACTGTATTTAAGAAATGATTTAATGATAAAACTACAAGTTTTTATCCTTTTTTTTACTCATATAAAGAGTCTCCTAATTTTCTTGCAGTTACATAATTCTCTTCCTTACACTAAAATGAGTACTTACAAATCATTGCTTTGAATTTTTATGTATAAAACCACTTTGCAGATTCTTTTGTATATTGGAATAAATTCATACATTTCAATTTCATACTTGGTCTTTGATTTCAGCCCTGAATAATTATCTCCCATGAGAAAGATATTGAATGAAACCCTTTCTTCTTTCATCTATTGTACATTTATTCTTTACTCTGCTTTTGGAATCATCTTACAATCATACATATTGTTTCCTGTTCCATTCTTTTTCATATCTCATAACGGGTTATCTATTAAATGTGTTTCCAATCATTGGATATCTATGTCTGGTTCTGTGGCTCGGCAGTACAATGTCAAGTCTTGTCATTGAAAAATCAAGTAATGTTAAGCGTGGTCAGTGGCTGGATGGATAACAGTGATTGTGGAAAATTTTGGTCTCGATGGTTTGTCCTTGGGTAAAGCACTTTTGCACATTACTCATTCGGCTGATGTGCGAATGAGTACCTGTCTGTCGGCAGTGACAGATATTGAAAGAGTGTTAGTACAAAACGAATGCCTAACAGGCGACAGGTACTATATGAAATGGAAATATGGTTATATATGGCCTGCTGGGAGAATAAAGGAAACATTGTGAAGGCCATTGAGCAAGGTAAAACCATGGACATGTGCAATGTAAATGTTCATATTTATTTATTTTATTTATGTATAATATGATTATGTATTATATAACCTTGGTAACTTGTATTTTAATGTCAGTGTGCTCTGAGGCTAGATTTAGAGTACCTTACTAAAACACAGTATGTTTGATTTTGGAATTTATAGATTGATGTTATGGTTTGACCATTTCTGTGTGTTGATGTAGAGTAGCATATTAAAAGTGATGTACAAAAATGAATATAACATCTTTTTAAAAGTACAAAATACGAAACACAGAATGTTTTGGGCTCAAAGGTTCTTCTTCAGACAATAACAGAAAAAAAAAACAGTTAAAATGTTAATAAAGTTAATTTAACATGATATAATTGTTTTTGTTATTCAAGTTAAAAAAGATTTGACTCTCTTTGGCAAGCCATAAAACCGTCACTTTATAATGAGTGAGCCCTTTCATAATCGGTCTGTCTTTTACAAGCTAGTAACACCATAGTTTGTGTTTCATTTTATATCTAATAATTTGGACTTGCTATTTTAAAAAGAACATCAATAGTGATGAAAATAGTCAGAATTGTTTTATTGTTGATTCTCCAGTGTATTCAGGAACTTTTACCTTTGTACTTTTTAGTCAAAATATGAAAAAGGTTTTATGAAACAGTGTCAGAGAACGCAGAAAGAAAAATACAAGAAACTATCAAGTGAGAAATTCAGCCAACCTCAACTGGATCATCCCAAAAACAATCATTGGGTTTTTTTTCTTGTATTTTTTCATCGGGTTTGTCTGACACTGATTCGTATACATAAACCTTTTACACCAGTACCTGCTCCTTGATTTATTACTTTGATATCATTTAGTCATTTTATTCTAACTCTTTAAGATAGAAAATGTTTGGATTATCATTGTGAAACGTGGTGTATTTAAAGACCGAGTTAAATATTTGCCATTAATTATTACACATAACATAGAGGCATAACATCTGCAACTTGATTCGAATTGTAGCACAAAGTGAATGTCAGATGGTGTTTTTAAGTTATCTGCTGTTCCATTTAATATCATATCAATGATAATAAGTTACTAACAGATCTATCATTATAACATCGCCTTTATGTTAAGGCTCCGGGTTTTGTTATTTTTAGATCACAAAGTGACTGAACATGTGGCAAAACAACATTAGTCCAGTGATAATAGTGAGATGGTGGATTGAAAGATATTTATTTCAGTTTGCTGTGATTTCTGATACGATTAGATCCTGAACCTCTCACTCACCCCCTGAACCTCTCACTCACCCCCTGAACCTCTCACTCACCCCACAGAAATGTTGATTGGATAATAATGAGTTAGTTTAATCCAATGATGACGCTAGAAGACTTCTTGTAGGTCAATTCATATTTCAAGATGTGGGGATATTCTGTTTATAACTTTGTGGTCTTGTGTGTGACACTCGGCTTCTGAATAGTAAGCGTTTACTTCAAGTCCCTAACTTGCAGGCCAAAGTTGAGTCCTTGATAAAGGCTTTCTACTTGCATTATGTCACCATACTCGGGTGTAGAATGAGTACCAGACCTGTTGTTTTGGGACTTTGAGCACATTTAATGGATATTGTGCAATGTGAAAGCTCACATTACCCTTTCATTTCCAATTTAAAATTCATCATCTTTACAATATTTTTTTTTCTAACAATTGCTCAGATAAATATGTGAGCGGCAATTTAGAGGGTCAAAGGTCATTAGTTCACCGTGACTCACCCAGGGGTTTGTACACAGACGACTTAGCAGATGACTCCGATACTGCCACTGATATTCTTCTTGCACAGGAAAGTGGACCAAGAGGTAAAATTTTACTTCTTTTTTTTTTTTAATATACATTTCATGTTAAGAAATATTTCTGTTTTTATTCCAAAATTGTGGCTCACTGCATCAATCTGGTATTATGTCGAAATGGAGTAGACCAGAAAATTTGGGGGTAAAATCAAAATTGCCAGAATTATGAGATTGAATTTTTTTTTTAAAGGTTTTAGAGACAAAGCGTATTCAATGAAAGTATTCATTTCAAATGAAATTAATAAAAAAGTAGTCCTTTATTGCCATTAGGCCCAGAAAGCTGAAGTTTATCCTGGTTTCTATAGCATGAAATAGACAATATCAATTACTTGCTATCCTTTGGGAAAAAGATGCAAGTATATCACAAAGTACTTCCTGCAGATCTAACCAACCAGTTACATACCCAAGCACTGCTGGGTGGACAGGGAGGAGAGAGGATTGAAATTGGTCCCTTTACATGCGAAGTGAGTGCTCTACCATCTGAGCTATTGGGAGCCCCAATATTTGTTTTTTTATTTTTCATATAAACGAAGTTTAAAATTAAATTTTAAGCACCAGAATATTTTTAAAGAGTATTACAAGCATTTTGATTACTTTTCACTCTAACAGAGACATCTCACATAAGGGTCAACTCCCCAGATGAGTCATTGTCGTCACTCAGTGATGGAGAAAATGGAGATTCCAACCGTCTTCGAAGGCGATCCAAATCTGTGGAATTTAGAAGAAGTAAGCCTGGAAATGATTTTGTTTTTTGATGGCATTGAATAAGATTATTTGTTTTTTATAAAAATAGACTATAACAGGATTCTCTCAAGGCTTTGGATATATTAAATGAGTTATTTTTAGCAACACACATTTGCGGGTGAGTGTTAATGTGCAGTAAAAATGAATTTGAGAATCCATGCTATATAAGAAAACCTTTATTCTACCAATCAGAGTAAGATTTTTAGTTATTCTGTAACCAATTAATTATTTAAGACTTTATTTTGCAATGGATTCAAAATTATATATAGTGATTATTTTAGAAAATATTTGCTTCATCAGCAAAACATATTAGAAAGCCTCAACCACTTGGAATTCCCTATTTTTATGTTGGCTTTGTATTTACATGCACCAAAAGATTATTCAGCTGGCCCATCAGCTGTCTTATTAATTCCTGGTTAAGTCAATAAATGAGCAACAATATTATGCAATCGTTGGAAAACAAGTGGTATTCAATGGGTTCATTATTCAACGACAATGTTTTTACAAAGAAACTATAGAGTTTTCCAAATAAATATTTACACTGCACAATACAAGAAGGTTTGATGAAATATGAATTCTTCAATGTTTAGTTGAACTGTGCATGATTAAGGTTTGTATTAATTTTAATGGTGGCACATGATAATGATGTGTAGAGGCGCTCATATTTTAATGTTAACATTTTATTGTAGTTTGATGCTTTTGAGCCTATGTCCATATATTTGCCGGTCTGAAATCCCAAAACATCAAAACAATAATGGGCTTAATTTAACGTTGTTGTAATCGACACTATTTTGCATTGGTTTGAGAGTATTGCCATTAAAACAATGAGCCCCATAACAATTTGGGTTATCAGACCTGCTAATAAATCCTTGGCTAAGGCACTTTGCACACATAACCTCATTCAACTCAGGTGTGAATGATTACCTGGCTTAGTACAAAAAGGATGACAAACAGGCGACTGGTTCTGTATGAAATGGAAATATGGTTCCATATGGCCTGCTGGAGGAATGAAGGAAAAGTCCTTAACTGCATTGAGCATGATTAATCCATGGAAAAGCACCGTAGAAATGTTCATATGTTGTTGAATAAATTGTGTACCATACATTATTCTAACTGGCAAGTTGGCTCATATTCTTCAGGTCAGGAAGGCAGTTCAACACGATTGCTTAGGAGTGGCTCAGCTACCCGACCTTTGAACACTCTGGACTCATCAAGAAATAGCAGTGGTCTACGAAGTGTGCTCCCAGCACCTTTGGTTACACAGCACAACAAGAGCAGCCTCAATAACAGCTCATCTTCCCTCCTCAATAGGTAATTTTATTTTTATATTTAGGGGTCCTGATAGCTTAGCTTAGCGACTTTCCGTCGCCTTGGAAAAATCAGTTGGAAAGAAAAGAAAACAAATCAAGAAGTCTGTGATATCCTTGATATCAGACCGACCCTAATGAAAGTAATAAAAACAAGAAAACTAAGGTATTTTGGACACCTAAGACGCCATCAAACTGTCAACAAGGACATTCTTGAGGGTAGAGTTGAGGGGAAAAGAGGAAGAGGCAAGCCAGCAAGAACTTGGATAGATGATGTGAGGACATGGACAGGATTGTCGGCAGCCGAATGCAGTCAGCAAGCCGACAACAGGGAAGATTGGCGTGTCATTTCAAGTCGACCTCAACCCATGAGATGACACTGGAAGAAGAAGATAGCTTAGCGTTAGAGCACCTACTTCACAAACAAACGAATTGGGATAGATCCCTGGTGAAGATCAGATTTTGTCTTTCCTCCCTGTTCACCCACCAGTAATTTGGTAGCTGGATCTGTTAGACCTGGTGGACACTTTACCTTGCATCCTGTCCAGAGGGTAGCAATTGTTATTGTCATTTAATTTCACCCAGAACATTTGGTTACACAGCACAACCAGAGCAACATGTAACAGCTCGTCTTTCCTCCTCAATAAGTTGGGGGTTTTTTTCTATGTCTATATACTTTGATATGAATGCAACGTACGCATTGTATAAGAGGTCACTATTGCTGATATTATTATATTTGCTGTTACTGTTTGTTGTTATTGTCATTAAACTTGTGTTAAAATTATTTCACTGAGAGGAATCAATTTAGTTTATTTTAACAGGAACAATAACAAAATAATGAAATAATAAAAGGTTTATGTTTCAATTTGTTTTCTCTTGATCTTCACGATTTGGTCTCTATTTTACCCTGGCATAATACTGGAATGAGGTGACGTGTCACAGTTTTGGTTTATGTCAATTGTTGTTGTCGTATATATTCTTTCCTGTTAAGAGAAAATTGAAATTTTTGATTGGTAAGTTATTTCAAATGGTATCCATTACATTGGAATCTTAATAAATCCAACACCATTGAACCAGAAAAATTTGTTGACTTTAGGCAAGGTTGACTTTATCCTTTATCAACAGAACACGTTTAGATGAAGAGCTGAAAATTTGAAGCCAACAAGGGATGTTGACTTTAAGCTGAAGCTTCCCTATATAGAGTGTTGAGTTTATGCGAATTCCACTGTTTTCAAATGCAAAAAGTATGACTGGGCATATTTTTTCCTCTTAGTCTTCATACGTCTGGTGGGGTCCAGATAGCTCAGTGGTGAAATCGAGATTGTCTCTGTCAGAAAAAAATATTGCCATATTTCTCAAGAGGCGAAATGTTACATCCTACTTGTTAAGTGTTGTTGTTGGCTAGGAACCACTTGTAAAACGCTTGTTGCATGTTTAGTGGTTATTGCGCTGTGTACATGCTCAAGTGTTTTGTTCAAATTAATATTTCTGATTGTATTTTCAATTTTCACATTCTAATACATCCTGATATAATACAGTTTTTAGATAGAAGATCACATATTTATTTATCTTTTTTTTTTTTTTAAATTCATTCTTTCAGCACCCTGACTCACGGCATGCGTCCTTTTGCCCCATGCAACCCCAGTGACGTCCGGTCAGGTGATGTGGTCAAGTTTTCAAGAGTGGGAGGCAAACTCACCCAAGGGGTGGTCAAATATGTGGGCCACTTGCCTGGAAGGAGCGATGCTTATCTCGGCGTGGAGCTCGACAAAGATGGTAAGGGTTAATGTTGCCTTCTTTAAATGTTTGTTCAAGAGCATTAATAATTAGTGGTATTAGTAGCTCCGCATCTTGCCAGAAAAGTCAAGCCATGCTTTGGTTGTCAGTTGTTGGATTGGTGACAATGATCATTTTAAAAGAAATTCTATTGCCCGCCCAGTGTTGTGTCCTTGGTAAGGTGCTTTACACACATTACCCCACTCAAATGAGATGTGTGTAAGTACCTTGATATAGATAATATAAGAAATATTGTATGAGTGTTAATAAAAAAAAAACAGGAGGCCTAACAGTTACGGTATCCAACTCGTATTGTTTGGAATGGAAATATTGTTCCAGTGGCCTGCAGGAGAAATAACTTATTGAATATATTAACGAAAGAGTGAAAATGGAAAGGCTTCGTATGGGAACAAAACAGACAATGGACGTTTCGGGTACAAACCCTTTGTCAGCACAACAATACACAATTAAACGTGGAAAACAAATAAAATATAATGAAAAATAACTTGTATCGTCTGTACTCAATGGTGGTTGCAGTATGAATGAAATGTTAGCGTGGCGTGGGTAGAGGATAGGGTGCCCCAGGGGGTGATCTAATTGATAAGCAAAGGTCAGCGTCAGGGAACAGAACTTTCCAGACTATATGGAAGATAAAGACATATTGGAGTAGTAGTAGTAGTAGAAGTAGTAGTAGTAGTAGAAGTAGTAGTAGTAGTAGTGTAGTAGTAGTAGTAGTAGTAGTAGTAGTAGTAGTAGTAGTAGTAGTAGTAGTAGTAGTAGTAGTAGTAGTAGTAGTAGTAGTAGTAGTAGTAGTAGTAGTAGTAGTAGTAGTAGTAGTAGTAGTAGTAGTAGTAGTAGTAGTAGTAGTAGTAGTAGTAGTAGTAGTAGTAGTAGTAGTATAGTAGTAGTAGTAGTAGTAGTAGTAGTAGTAAGTAGTAGTATAGTAGTAGTAGTAGTAGTAGTAGTAAGTAGTAGTAGTAGTAGTAGTAGTAGTAGTAGTAGTAGTAGTAGTAGTAGTAGTGTAGTATGTTGTTAGTGTAGTAGTAGTAGTAGTATAGTAGTAGTAGTAGTAGTAGTAGTAGTAGTAGTAGTAGTAGTAGTAGTAGTAGTAAGAGTAGTAGTAGTAGCAGTAGTAGTAGTAGTAGTAGTAGTAGTAGTAGTAGTAGTAGTAGTAGTAGTAATAGAAAGTTGTAGTGAAACAGTAGGGGGCGGTGGAGGGGACGAGGTGAAAAGGTCACGGGGGGGGGTTTGTTGGATGAGCGAAGGTCGAATCTTCGCGAAGGAAATACGGGTGGCGATGCGATAGTAAAGTGGAATACACCGATAAATATGCACATTGAGAATGGTAGAGCCATGGAAATGTACTATAAAAAATTATCATATTTATTTATTTAATCATATGGCATTGATTATCAAGGCGTGTTGATGCCAATACTTAAGAATTTTAATAGTCTAGCAATTTTGAGCTTTGTCATTGTTTGAATGGGTGACATCAATTGATTTTCCATTTGCCCCTTGTTATGTATTTACATTACCTCAATCAACTCATTGTCTGATTGACTATCCATTTATTATTGACTTAATTCCTATGTGATTTCATAAGTAAGAGGCCAACTGGAATCAACTGACCACTCTTCTTGATCTTGTACCAACCTGTTGCAATTTCCAGTTGTTAACCCAGTCCAGCTCTTGGTGTTGTCTAGCCATACATGCTCTATTGGGACGACTTATTGGCCTCTGGCCTCTACTTTTACTTCGATGATGGTTGTACAGATGCTATTATGCCATTATTTTTTTGTGGCCACAGTATTTCATTTTCCTGATATTTATTGTTTTCATTAATTCTGGGCACAGAATGAGCATATTGCAAACTGACTCATTAGTATTTTTTTTTCAGCTTATTCTACCTATGCTTTGAAAAAAAAAATACAACTCCACACTTCATATAAATGTGTTCGTCTTTTCAGTTTTTTATTTAGTCTGAGCCATACAAGAGTGTAGAATTGACATAACATAATATTTTCATATTCTGATCCCTTTATAGACAATGTATGAATTTGAGGTACAATGAAGGATAAATGACAATGTACCTAAATGACAGGAAATGTTTGTTATACTTTCTAAAATACTTCTTTTGATATTAGTTCAATGACAAACTATACTAGAAGTGATGCAGTGTAAAGAGTGGGGAACCAAAATTAAAATAACAGCTTTAATTGTTCAACATTTATTACATCAGCAAACATAGTTTTTGGCTTTTCACTGATTTTTCTTTTTTCCATTTCTATCTCCAGAGGGAAAGCATGATGGAACATTTGAAGGTATCCGTTACTTCAAATGGTAAGTTTCTCTCTTTAAAAAAAAAAAGAAGAAATTAGTCCTTCAGAGCCATTAGGCCCATGGAGCCAGAGTTTATCCCGGTTTCTATAGCGTGAAATGGACAATCGCATGTGCTTGCTATCCTTTGGATAGGAGACTAGTCGATTGCAATGTACTTTCCACCAGATCTAACAGACCCAGCTACCCATTCACTGCTGGGTAGACAGGGGGATCCGAAAAAAAATCTCAACTGCACCCGGGATTGATCTCGGTCCCTTTGTTTGTGAAGCGAGTGCTTTACCAACTGAGCTGTCAGGACATCTCATGTAGCTTTACAACATTGTTTTTTGTTTGTTTGGTTTATTTTTTATTTTTTATTTTTTTATTTTCCAGAAAATTATTATTATAACACACCCTTTTCTCTATGCTCCTATCAAAACACGGGTCAAATAAAAAAGTGATATCTGACTGATTCATGATATGGTATGCACGTAAATAATATAATATGATGTAATATTCCATTCAATTTACCATTTTGTAAGCTTTGACTGTCTTATATATGAGGTGGTATAGTAAAATTTCCAACAAACTGAGACTGAGAGAGAGAGAGAGAGAGAGAGAGAGAGAGAGAGAGAGAGAGAGAGAGAGATAGTAGAGACCGAGAGAGATAGTAGAGACCGAGAGAGAGAGAGAAAGAGTAAATTTGTAAGGTGAGAGAGACCTTTTAATGTGTTTAGTCATGCTAATTTTTTTGTTAATTGATTGCTATGCGTGTGATTTTTTATTTACCTTTATTTTTGTTAGCTAATAATTATTATTTTTCATAATTCATTTGTTAATGGCAACAATATTTGTAAATTTCCAGAAATTGATAAATAAATCTTATATCTTATCTTTTCCTATCTTATCTTATCTTATCTAACATAGCTTATTGCTTTAAAGGAAACAGGTATTTGCAAAAGTTATTTGAATTTTAAAGAAAAAAAATCACTTTCAAATATTTCCTATGTTTGACTTTTTTCTCACTCTTTCTTCTCCAGTAAACCAAACAAAGGTGTGTTTGTTGCTTTCAACAAGATTGTTATGGCCTGGGCACCATGAGACAAGTTATGTGTCGTCTTGGATTTGGAGATATTGTTGATTAAGATGTGTCTGTTTAAACTCGTTGTGATACTAAGCTGTTAGAAGCTGTGGTGGACTGTGAATTGTAATGTACAAAAAAATGACTATAATAGCTTCAAAACAGAACAAAATACAGTCACGTCTCTCCAATCCGAACACCTCCATTCCCAACATTTTGTCCGGATTATAGAGACATCGGGATAGTGAAAACTGTTTGTAAAGTGTACAAATAAAGAAAAATAAAATTCGCCCCCAAGCATCTTGTCTGGATAATGGAGACATCCGGATTGTGGAGCTCCAGATTAGAGAAATGTGACTGTACTGAACTTATAAAATGTTGGGCTCAAAATCCTTCTTCATCCAATAAAAAAAACAGAAAAAAAAAACAGTTAAAATGTTAATAAATTATGATTCAGGCTCAAAGTATTTGCATTTTAATCGTTTTTGTTATTGGCTGAAGAAGGGTTTTGAAACTAAAACATTTCATGTTTGCTTTCTTTTTTTTTTTTGGTACTTTTATAAGGCTGTTATGTTCAGTTTATGTACATCCTATTTTTGTTCCACAAAAATATACATACATTGTTTACTAGTACTTATAAATGTTATTTTTGTTTTTGTATTGATGTTACATTGTTTCCTGGATTTTAAACCTTAAAATTCAAGTTGATATAAAATGTTTTAAGAAAAAGTCTCTTTGAATTCATTAATTGTATAAGGTATATAATATTTAGACCAAATAATTATCCATGAATTATATTTACATTATTTGATGTTAATTTGATGCTAGCTAGTTGATGATGAAGTTGGTTTTATTTGTTTGGATATAGAATTCCTTGAAATATTATCTATTATTTAATATAATAAATTCCTTTATTCATCCCCAAGAGGAAATATGCCTACAGGGTCTATTCCAAGGGAAGACTGGAATAACCCATGCATCAGCCGCAGTGCAGCACTGCAAAGTGAGCTACGGCAAGGTGACCTGCTTTTAGCCACAAAGCGTGATGGGGAGTCAAATTTAGTACCTCTCGGATATGTTAAGGTGGTGCCATATGTATTATTCTAAATTCATCCCACCACCATTAAGCATTTTAAAAAAAAATTATTTGGAATTTTTATAGAATATCAAGATAGAAAAGATATTATCATTTCATCTCATATCAAATCATATCAATACATTTTGAACAGATAGACCATATTCTTTTAAATGCTCCTCAAGACAATTCTGAACTTGTGACAAAATATTCTTAAACATCTGTGGTCAGTAACATCATAATGATTTATTATAGAGATGTGCCGTACAAGCATGCTGTTAAAGAAATAATAAAAGATGTTTTATGTTTTAGTCAGTGTCATAAATGGATAATACATTTGATCAAATTATGTGACCCATCCACTCAATACGTATAATGTCGGGTGATTTTTTTCTTGCTGAATATTGAATTTATGGTCAAAAATATGGAAATTTGATTTAGGTTGTATTTTGTATCAAGGAGAGGGATATAGCTTCTTTGCTTGGAGTCTTCTGGCCTCCCGTGGTGGACAGGAGGTCACTGTGTTTTCTAACCCCCTATATCTCTTTTCTGAGTTGTTTTCTGTCTCTATTTTGGAATGGGATCACTTGGTTTTGTCCTGACCCTTGCGGGAGTCCTTGGCTGAGAGGGAAACAGTAAATTGTGTAGTATGTTTTTGTAGATACTTTTGTTTCTTGGAAATCATCTCTCTGTTGTGATGTTTTTTTTTGTTTGACATAATATGTTAATGGTTTCTAAACATTTGAGTGTGTTCATCTTTGCGGGATCCTGTGCTTATGTCTGGATGAGCTATTAGGTGATGTCAGATTAATTACATTTATAGTATGCTCTTGGAATCTACTTCTGTTCCCTATTTGAAACTATTCCTGATTGTCTTATTTTTTTATTAGGTGCTTTAATTGGACTTTTAGAACTTTTTACTGTCCAATTTTCTTCCTTTTTCCTGGCGATGATATGGCCTAAATGTGGTGCAAGTGACGTAAAAACTTTAAAAACAAACAAACAACTTCAAAGTCACCTTTCATCATCTGCTGATTCTATCCGACATTATACCATATTGAGCTGAATGGTGACGTTTAATGTATCAGTTATAGTTCCACTACTGTTAGATTAATTATTCCGTCCATTAGTCAAATGAACTATATAATATTATAAAATGTTATACATAAAAACTGTGATGGCATTCCAAATTTTGTTTTATAAGTAATTTTTTTTTTTAGAATAAAATTTTCATATATTTTTATTACGCCATTTTTCTTTTGTGATTTTATATTTTAATTTTATCTGAATGTACCGAAGTGCTGTTATATATAATTCTACAATTTTCATTTATTGAAGTCATAGAAAGTGACTATTTTACTAGGATTTTAATATCAACAGTGTTGTAAATATTTTACAAGAATTAATTATCAATTGTCTTTACAGTAATTAATTTTTTGATTACTTAATTCTTACTTTTAATGTATGCCTCCTTTCATTCTGTGATATCCTAGCTACACATCCATTGCTTTTTTTTTAACTTTTAAGGTTTCTAAAATAAACGGAAATTTCCACGGGTCTTCATGAAGAAAGATTTTACGTTTTTCTTGAAGTATTTTCACCAAAAATAAAAAAATAAATAATCCAACAAAGTAGCTATATTTCAGTAAAATGTGAAGACTTCATGTGTACTTTAATGCATTCAATTGAAGTGTGTGCACATCTTAAATTTGATTTGTATTTTAATGGTACCCCATTATAATGTATGTGCTCGTCATTTAAAGTTCACAGTTTATTAAATTACCCTGTAAAAGGGAATATTTTTAAATTCTTACAAAATCGAAAGACATCAATTTTGGTAATTGAAGTTGAAAGAACAATAATCGAAAGCCATTAACTTTGATAAGTTGAAGTTGAAAGAACAATAATCAAAGACATCAATTTTTATAAATTAAAGTTGAAAGAACAATAATCGAAACACTTTGATTTTGATGAGTTGAAGTTGAAAGAAAAATGTTAAAATAATTAGACATTATTACAAAATTTATTCGATATTTTTTTTTGTTTGTTTGTTTTTTCTTTGGACAGATAATTAAATGAAAAATATTTTTTTATTCTTAATTCAAATTGCCTTTTTTAATCTCTATTTATTGATCTCTATGGGTGACCCACCATATCAATCCGGTGTTATGTCGGATTTAAATAGAATCAGAAGATTGAATTTACAATGAGAGAGATGAGAATTATTAAATTGGTTCCTTTTTTTTAATGCTCAAAAACAAATAAAACATAAAAAAAAGAAAGAAACATTCGGATCAATGTAGGTCTTTGCAGGGGCGGTTCTAGCCTATTTACAGTGGTGGGGCAAAGATGATTCGGTCATATATATATATAATATATATATATATATATATATATATATATATATATATATATATATTATATATATATATATATATATATATATATATATATATATATATATATATATATATTTTATTTTTTTTTTTTTTTATTTTTTTTTTTTTTTTTAATTTTTTTTTTTTATTTTTATTTTTTTTTTTTTTTATTTTTAAAAATTTTTTTTTAATTATTTTTTAAAAAATCTATTTATTTATATATTTATTTTTTATTTATTTATTTATTTTTCAAAGTTATCTTTTTATTTTTTAAAAAGTTATTTATTTATTTATTTATTTATTTTTTAATTAATTTTTTTAAAATTATTATTTTTTTTCACCTTTAAAAAATAATATTTCAACCACAAATAATCACATTCACAATGAAATGACAATACCAGTAGATTTTAATTATTCCAAACGTAATCAAAAATGAATCACGAAAGAGAATACAACTAAAAAATAAAGCGACGAGACATAATGCGACAACACCTTGACAATACAAGTCCATTTCGTTCACTCGAAATATTAAAGATTTGCTTTAATCCCTCAACGGCGAGATTAATATTTCTGTTACATTACTGGTTTTCAGTAGTATGTAGTAACCTCAAAGTTTTAATCGAGCAGCAACAACAGCGATATGACTCGAGTTTCATTCAGAGCTCAAATTGCATTTCACTGCTGTCTTGATGATTAGAATGATTGTGGCGGTGGTGGTAGTGGTTGGAATAGTGGTAGCGGTGGTGGTGGTGGTGGTGGTGGAGGAGGATGTAATTATGGTAGTGGTTTTGGTGGTGCTGTTGGTTAGAAAGATAGTTGTGGAGACGATGGCGGAAATGTTATGATGATGCTGATATTGTTTTTATTGTTATTGTAGTACTTGTTGTTAATATTGTTGTTGTTGTTGTTAATGATGAAGATGATGATGATGATGATAATGATGATTATGATGACAACGACGATGTCGTCGACAATGATAGTTACCATACGATATTACAAAGTTTATTCAATCTTAGGTTTCGACAATAAATCATACAATTTGATGACCACATACATTGAAGTGGAAAAAAAATGGTAAATGGAACCCAACAATAAACTGATACCATTAATAACCACACAAAAAAAAATAGAACAATAGTAATACCACCAATACGTACAATAATAATAATAATAATAATAATAATAATAATAATAATAATAATAATAATAATAATATATAATAATAATAATAATAATAAAAAAATAACAATAATAAAATAATAATAATAATAATAATAATAATAATAATAATAATAATATAATAATAATAATAATGATAATAATAATAATAATAACAATAATAATATTACCATCATCATTACTACCACCACCATCATTACCACTACCACCACCGCTACCACTATCACTACCACCATCACCATCATTATTACGTTTCCAATCATTTTTTCTTTTCATTTGATATCTATCAAAACAGACGAAATTCCGGTCATTTTTTTTAAAGGGTAGTTAAAATATCTACGATTTTATTAGCCCTGAAAACTACGATTTTTATTTTCCTATTTCAAGTAGGCAGGTCTGCTATGACAAGTATCAGTATCAGTTCCATAGTCAAAATAAGACAAACAAAAACAAAGTTTATTTAATCTTAGGCTTTCGCCAATACTTCATACAATACAATTAAGACAAAATAATGATACCAATCTCTCCTCATGCATTCGTTAGACTATAACAATAACGACCGTGTTATCTTTACTCCTTACCCAACCAACCCCGAGCTTCCCGCCTCTTCATCGCGAACTATCTTATTCTTATGTATGTGTTAGCTTCAGGACGGGCAAGTTCGGAATCTGCCCACCCTTCCGTATTTCCTCTATAACTTAGTTAGAATTCAATTCTCTCCTTTCTCAGAAGAGTATTTCTCGTATACTAATTCATTGTTGAGAAAACCAAAATGGTGGTTGTATTTTATATATTTATTCAGTCGTGACTTTTGAATAAAAATGTTTTGTTTTCTTAGACGGAATACAATAGAAAATTACATTGTTTTGCAAAATTATTTTGTCTGGCAATAAAAATACAGCGGTTATTACTTTAAGAATTAAAAAAAAAGAACTAACAAATTAATTTGTTAAAAAACAAAACAAAAGAAAAAAACCCCAAAACAACAACAACAACAAAAAACAAATAAGAAAACAATTTAAATAAATGAGTTTTGAGAAGCACTAAAGAAAACGAGAAAAAAAGAAAGTTTAAATGGATAAACAAATATATAAAAACAACACAAATTAATACTAAATTGATATAAAATTAGTAAATAAATAAATTTAATTCAATACTGGAACCCTCCCAAAGTCATTACATCAATGGTACCAGCACAAGTAAGGCAATAAATAAGAAAAAGTTCGTTTGCCAAAATCTCTATTTAGTTTTCACTGGTTAATAAGGTGGGCTCATTTGGATTAGCCCGACCTAGTACTAGAGAGGCCAGACAGCAAAATCACCGTCAGGCGACGTGACGATGAGATGACGATGTGGGCGGAGTGGAGTGGTTGGGGGGGGGGGGGGGGGGTGATTAAAAAGAACAGGAGCGTATCCTGGTTTGTGCATTACGGGATGCATGGTGATTCGCAATCTATCAAAAATACACACAAATTGATTTCAGTACGAAGTATAAAGTTTAAGTAGTAACTTTTGAAATTATCTAATTTAAATTTGATTATTTCAGACCTGGTAATACAGCATATAACTTGAAAAAACAGGCTGGTATTTGCCCACCCTGCCCATTATTACCAGCTGTCCTTGGGTCTTTGTTGTGAGTTTAATTTTATTAGTTAGATTTAAATATAGATTATAAGGCAATGTATTAATACCGACATAATGCCCTTGTAAGATGATTGGTCACATTTTTAAACACTAGTACCATAGTGCCTTTTAAACACTAATTTTATCATATCTAATTTAACTTGATTAGGCCTTTCTTGTGAGAAATGGAAAAGTACTTATTCCTTACTAATGATTTGTCTCATTCATTTCCTTGGTGTAACTTTTTCTTGATTTAACAATTCTAACCCAATTTCTACCAATGAGTGTAGCGACAGTAATAAACTTCTAGACACAATAAACGTGTCGTGTTGTTTTTATTTATATATATTATCTTTTTATTTAAAAGTTTAAATTCTATTAAAAAATATTTCCTTTTTTTTTGTATTTGTAATTGTCCATGTCGTAGGTTTTGTTGGTTCTACTACAAACTTTGACGATTATAATGATAATGCTGCTGCTGGTGATGGTGATGATGGTGGTGGTGACGACATTGATGATAGTGATGATAATGACGATGATGATGGTGATGGTGGTGGTGGTGGTGGTGGTGGTGATGATGATGATGATGATGATGATGATGATGATGATAACGATGATGATGGTTATGATCTATGGTGGGCAGAGAGTTCACTTGCTGTGTATTCTATCCGCCATATTTGTTTTCCCTTTCCATGTTGCTCTCTGTCTTTGCTCTGGATTGCTCGTTTTTTTTTTCCTGGCCCAGGCGGGGACCTTTACCTGAGAGGGAACCGGTCGACTATATAGTTCATTTTTTCGGTGAGATGATATATCTTTCCTTGTAAATCATCTCTCTGTTATGTACTGTCGTGTTTTAATGTTTAATATATTGTACTTTGTAAACATTTAACTGTCCTTCATAGCGGGGTAATTTGCTTGTGTCTGGATAGGACTTATAGGTAATGTCAAAATAGCCACATTGATGGATTGATCGTGAAATTCCCTGTTCTATATTTGACCCCGTCCCGTTTGTCTGACTTATCCTTTGGTGCTTTTAACTTCAAATCTACAACTTTTCTTCTATCATCTTCCTTTTCACTGGCGCTGAAATGACCTAATTGTGTCTCAAGCGCCGTAAAACCCTTAAAAACAAAAACAAACATGATGCTGGTGATTGTAATGATAATATTTACTATGATGGTGATGATGACAATTATGTCACAATAGTCAAGCAATGTTAAACGTGATCAATGCGGGATGGGTGACAGTGATCGTGGAATTCTAGTCCCGAGGTATTGTCCCTTGGTAAGGCACTTTACACAGATTACCCGACTCGAATCAGGTAGAGAGGATATTGTAAGAGAGGCAGTACGCCTGTATAAAGGACGCCTAACAGGCGACTGGAACTGTATGAAATGGAAATATGGTTCCACTAGGCCTGCTGGAGGAATAAATGAAACATTGTAAAGTGAGCATGATTAATCCGGGGAAATGCTCTACATAATGGTTCATATTTATATTTTTTTAGTTATTTCCTTTTTCACTCCTTATATTATTGCAAATTGTATGGACTCATTGGTGTAACGGAACTACTCTCAAACCAAAACAAAATATTCTTTATTACAATAACGATAAATCAAGCCCACCATTGCTTTCCGTTATCAAATCTGCAAACATGCGTACACAAGATGGGTAGATTAATTCTTTGAACGAATCATGACCACTTCCTGCATAAATCAGAAGGTAGATAAGCCTCCAAATTCGACCTACCGCCTCAAAAAGGACATCATTTCTACAAATTAGGGAGCGGGTACTGGTATAAGATAGGATATCCAAAAAGATGTGAAAGAAACAGTGTCAGACAAAACAGAAAAAAAGAAGAATAAACTGTCCCAATTAAATAAATAAATAAAATCAGCATGTCCCGACTGGCAGGGTTGTTTTTAAAAAGCTTATTCAAGTAAAACTTTTCTGGCCAGACAAAAAAAAAAAACGTGAAAATTTACAAAACGCATTATCCACTGAATGTGCTCAAAGCTTTACAAGGGGTTTTAAGGCCTTAGAAAGATTGAATATGTGGGATGCGGTATAAGGTCTGTAGGTGTTACTGCAATTTTTTCGACTGTTAATGGCCCGAGTACAATGAGACAATATTTAAATAGTTTTCTCCAAGGACTCAACTTTGCGTCGCTCACAGTGTGACCGAGTATTGAAGAAAATGATTTTTAAAATAGCAAAATACTTTGGTTTTGTGTCTGGTCGAAGAAGAGTTTTGAGCCCAAAATATTCCGTGTTTAGTAAGTATTCTTTCCCATCTTTTTAAAAGCTGTAATTTATTTTTGTGCAATACATCTTTTAGTCTACAGCTTCTAGAAGCTTAGTATACACCGGAGGAAGAATTTTATTCCGGGTTCTATAGCTTCTGTTTTGATAGGGCGCTTCTCCGGGGGGATAACTTTGCGTGACCGGGACTCGAACGGACCAAAGGTCTATATTAAACCGGCTTCACTTTGCACAATTTTTTATTTCGATCGCAATTGGATTCAATAGTCTGATGTCACGTCGCCCACCAACGGCGGCCATCCTGGTTCTAAACAAAGAAAATCTGTACTTTTTATTCTTCAGGCTGGCTAGAACTTTTCATATGTCTTGTGATCAGAATGTGTAAAAGTCAAAACATGATCAGTTTATAATGTGTTTTTTTTCTCTGGATACGCTTTTATGCTCGTTGGAGAAATATTTCATAAGGGCGTCCGCCATTGTTCGATAGTTTTGAGCCAGCTACTAAGTTACCATGCGTCACTACGAGGGAAGTGACGTTACGACTGTGACTGTTGAAGCGTATTAACAGTTAGATTTTTGACCAATCAAAACACTGGATTTATTACACACACTGAAGCCTACTCGGACAATCATAGCCGGTTGTTTACAAACAATAGAATGAATGAATTCGACGTTTCTCTGTTCTTTGTTAATGCTTTTAGACCACCAGTTGGATGCTTAGTTCAGGGGCATTGTAGGTTACACATAGTTTTGTGTATTGGTACACGTAATCGAGCTCTTACTTACCAACTTTGGCCTTTTTGCCCCTCCATGAGCATAGGCCATCTACGAAAGTCCTCCACTTTTTCTGTCACGTTATTGATAGTATTACCTGCGTAGTTGGCTTAGGTTAGTAATCACTGCCAACCCCCCCCCCCCCCCCCCCCCCCACACACACACACATACCCCTTAGTAATAACGGTTAGTACTGTTCAAAGAGGCGTCATTATGACATCTCCACTACAAGTCTATTGCAAACGATTCCGCCAGATCCAACAAACCCAGCTATCCAATTAATAATGGATAGAAAGAAAGAAAGGGAGGGGGTGGGTGGGGTGGGGGGGGGGTCAATCGGGAAACAAAACAAAGTTGATTGCACATGGGATTAAGACCTTTGTGAAGCAAGTGCTCTAAAAATAAATTATTTTCCTTTTCCTGGTGTCTCGGAGATATAGTGCTATATACGTTTTCAGCATCATTATTACTATTATTTATTAATCCCCAAGGGGAAATTTGTCTTTTGGGTCTATTCCAAGGGAAGACTGGAATAACCCAGGCAACAGCCGTAGTTCAGAGACGCAAAGTGAGCAAGGCCACACAGCCTGGCGGATAGTCGATTTCAGTACCTTTCGGGTACGAAGCAAAGACAAAATACCGCTGAGCCACGCTGCTCCTATTTATAATATTAACATTATAATGATGGTCTCTGAAGTCTCGATTTTCACGATCGGCAGCAGCCTCTTATGGTTCTCACACTACTATGTTATGACGACCGACCCAATCAGCAAAGTCCGGTCCGCACTCGTGCACCGTCGCGAACCTGCCCGGTAGCATCGTCACAACACACCGTTCAACTAGATGCTCTGCCGTTTCGGCGGATCAAAACTCTGGAGTCTACATGATTGGGAGCTTATCATGTTTTATTTAATTTTCGCCAGATCAGACCTCTGATGACGTGAAAATCGGGACTTCAGAGGTTTAATCCGCCGACCATAGATATCTAAGGTATGAAGTAGAAAATGTACATCGAACATTATGTTTTTATTGTTGAAAGATGCTTATTGATTTAATAATACATCTTGCACGAAAGAGCGACGCCATCATAAGAGAGGACATAATCAAGTTTTCGACCTTGACACACGAAATACTACATCTTGACTTTAAGGATGAATCTGTGATTGATGATTCTGTGCACGGAAAATGGAGTCGTTGATCGTCTTCTTGGAATATAAATTATAAATGGCGCTCTGCCAACTGAGCTATCAGAAACCATGAATCAAGTGAGGTAGATTTGATATTATGTGACCTACGCCCTCAAAACGATATTATACGCCGGAATGGTTTAGAAGCTAAAAAATGAAATTAAGTCAAATATGGGACTTGAATAAAGTATTGGGAACGAAATATACATCACTCAGCTCTTTGTTATTGTATATAGACAGCCATTTTAATGAGCAGTTCCCATTAAATTATGTAAATCAGACTAGACACGTTTAAGGTTACACATGACATAGTTTTGTGTGTTGGTACGTTTTATCCGGCTGGGAGGATGTTGTGAGTAGTTTACCTAAATGAATAGCATCCATAGTCTCTGATAACGCTAAAAAAACAAAACTATTTTTATTTTTTTTTTTACATGTGCCGTTTTGAGGCGATAGATCACTTAATGTGTGTAGGTCTACATGAAGAGACTGATTGATTGATTGGTACCAGTACCAAACATAGTAACGCTAAGTATGTAGTGTTGTTGTTGAGAAGATTTGGGAGAGGGGTGTGCGTGTGTAGAAGGAGCTATTGGCCGGCACTGCCGTAGTTGGTGGGGATTGGGGATCAATAAGGCAATACCTGAACCGAAAAGCCCTCAGCTGTCACGAGAATTGGACACTCCTAGAGGTGCGAGGGTGTGGAGGTATGTGTGTGTGTGTGTGTGTGTGTATACTTGTGTTTGTGTTTGTGTGTGGAGGTGTGAGGGTATGTGGATAGTTATGTGTTTGTTTACGTACGTGTGTGTTTGTTTGTTTGTTTGCGTGTGGAGGGAGGGGTAGGGGGTTCCAGATGTCAGAGGGTATGTGGCTGTGCGTGTAAATGTGTGTGTGCGTGTGTGTGTGTCTGTGTGTGTGTTTGTATGGCTGAATGTGTGTGTTTGGCTGTTTGTTTGTGAGGGGGGAGGTTTGACGATATGTTGCTGTGTGTTTGTGTGTGTGTCTGTGTTTTTGTGTTAGGAGGGGGTAAAAAGGGGAGGGGGGGAATTTGCCGAGAGGTGTGAGGGTATGTCATGTGTCTGTGTGTGGCTCTGAAGGGTAGGGGGGAGGTTTGTATAAGGAGCTTATAGTAGTAGAAACTAATCAATCAATCAGTGTCCTTTCGAACTCTACTTAATGATGATGTAATATTAATAATAATAATAATAATAATAATAATAATAATAATAATAATAATAATAATAATAATAATAATAATAATAATATAATAATAATGATGATGAGGATCATGATGATGAAGATGATGATGATGATGATGATGATGATGATGATGATGACGTCGACGACGACGACGACGACGATGATGATGATGATGATAATGATGATGATGATGATGATGATGATGATGATGATGATGGAATCAATAATAATAATAATAATAATAATAATAATAATAATAATAATAATAATAATAATAATAATAATAATAATAATAATAATAATAATAATAATGATAACAATGATAATAATGATGATGATGATGATGATGATGATGATGATGATGATGATGAAGATGATGATGATGATGATGATGATGATGATGATGATGAAAATAATAATAATAGTAATGGATATAGCAGGAGTTTTTGGGATGTGATAGGTGTATGTGACTTGTATAAACGTCACTGGTTTGATGTTTTTATTATTCTTATCATTTACTCGCATCGCATGGTTTACACAGAGTAAAACAATACTGTCTTAATCAGTGGTCTGGGTACTGTTTACTAATCATATTATAATATTATCTGTCCTACATTATGTGGAATATCAGAGTATCCAGCAAGGTTTAACTAAGGTATCATGACGCCACATTTTGATGTTTTACATAATTAAATAAATATGACATTTATATAGAGCATTTCACGCCACAATGTTTAATTGTACGACAATTCACGTTCTCCCCGGCCAGGCGGAGTTGCCGTACAAGTAAGGTCGCGGGTTCGAGCCCCGATCGCCGCCGCGTCATTTTTATTCTCTATTCTTCCCTACTTACTTCATTTCTTGTTGTTAATATATTTTCAGTCATCCAGTTATAGTCGCCTGTTAAGCGTCCTTTTTATGCTAACTCTCTTACAATATACGTGACTGCCTATAGTCAGGTATTCATTCACGTCTGAGTCGAGTGAGGTAATGTGTCTTAAGTGCCTTGTCAAGGATACAACGTCGGAACTGGAATCTCCCACACTTACTGCCACCCACCCGGCTACTGATCACGCGTAACACCGTTTGACTTTTGTGACATGACGAGAAAACGTACCTCTGACCCCTTTCAACCACTGATATATAAAAAATGTTTAAATGTTTTATGAATGAATAATTTCTCTAAAAGAAATTAAAACTAAAATTTGATATTTCTGGTCAGTTTAGCGATAGAGGCCATTTCGGCATCTGATACAACTTGACCATTGACATTATACATGATGGGGGCACATGGGTCCCACATATTATGACTTTGTGGTCAACTGGGTAAGACACTCGCCTTCGGACCGGTAGGAAGATGATGATGATGATGATGATGATGATGATGATGATGATGATGATGATGATGATGATGATGATGATGTTAATAATAATAATAATAATAATAATAATAATAATAATAATAATAATAATAACAATGATAATGATGATGATGATGATGATGATGATGATGATGATGATGATGATGAGGTAATAATAATAATAATAATAATAATAATAATAATAATAATAATAATAATAATAATAATAATAATAATAATAATGATAATAATAATAATAATAACAATGATAATGATGATGATGATGATGATGATGATGATGATGATGATGATGATGATGATGATGGTAATAATAATAGTAATACTACTACTACTACTACTACTACTACTACTACTACTACTACTACTACTACTACTACTAATAATAATAATAATAATAATAATAATAATAATAACAATGATAATGATGATGATGATGATGATGATGATGATGATGATGATGATGATGATGATGATGATGATGATGATGATGGTAATAATAATAATAATAATAATAATAATAATAATAATAATAATAATAATAATAATAATAATAAATAATAATAACAATGATAATGGTGATGATGATGATGATGATGATGAT
>NC_088362.1:83697090-83729590 GCF_034508935.2 Berghia stephanieae
ATTATTATTATTATTATTATTATTATTATTATATTATTATTGTTATTGTTATTGTTATTATTATTATTATTATTATTATTATTATTATTATTATTATTATTATTATTATTATTATTATTATATTATTATTATTATTATTATTATTATTATTATTATTATTATTATTATTATTATTATTATTATTATTATTATTATTATTATTATTATTATTATTTTATATCATTACTATTACTATTATCATTATTATAATAATTATCATAGTATTATCATTATTATTTTTAATATTATCAGCAGGAGTATGTGGTTACAAACGGTAAGAAATATTAAAAGCAAACAGATAAGACAAAAGGTCGACTAGTTCGATCGACGATACGATAAACAAATTATTCCAACTCTAGCAGCCCGATAATATAAGGGGATATTCATATTCCTTGGGCCTTATCAATGTGTAGTAACTACCGTGATTGCCAGAACTCGGTATTCTGGCTGTAGGACTCCATGGCTAGGATGGGTCCAGATGGCCGGTGAATCACGGAATTACTGAGTTAAAAATATATATTAAATAGATAAAGTTATAGTTAGTATAAAAATATGGCTTACCCTGAATCTAGTGTCGTAAGTAAGAGTAGTGAAGTAAGTCGTCTGTTGTATCGAAGTGAGGTAAGTAAGTGTCGTAAGTCTAGGAGCAAGTGTAGTAAGAATCTGGGTAAGTGTGAAGTGTGCAGTAGGTAGTCTGTAGGTAAATGTGTAGGTAAGTCTGTAGGTAAGTGTGTCGGTAAGTCTGTGAATCGAGAGGTCCACTCGGCTTTATATGAGCCGGGTCAGCTCGGGACGAGGCAGAGCGGAAGTAGGAATGACCATTGCCAAGGTCACTAGCCGTACGATTGTTTACGGCTGGAGATCCCTACACTGCTCCCCCCTCAAAAAGGGCAGGGTGGCTGGATGTGGGGTACTCACCTGCACCTTTCTGGAGCTCTTGGTATTACGGTGAACTACAGGAGAGGAGCCCTTATCTAGGGCGTAGCAACAAAAAAAGGGGGGTAAAATAAAAATGAAGGCCCTTTCCTAGGGCCGAACAAAACATAAAGAAGCCCTTACCTAGGGCTGAAATAAAAGGAAAGCCCTTTCCTGGGGCAGGGGCAAAAATAAATCTATTTACACGGTTGCTCGCCCTAGCATCTAGCTGTCTAAGACAGAGCTGTGGAGGGACAGCTCCATCGAGGGCTCCCTCTCCTTCATTCTTTTATTCTCCTCCCGGAGACGGGTGACCTCAGCTGCCTCGGTCCGGAGGGAGGCCAGCTCCTGCCTGGCCCTCTTAAGCTGATTCCGCAGGCTGCGGAAGTCCCCCCGGCGGCGGCGAGATCTGTCTCGGCGGTCGGCTTGCTCTTGGTCCTCCCTCCTATGCCTGCTGGGAGGCCGATCGCGGCTCTGTCGGGCCGGGGTACTAGTTCTGTGGGCCCGACGGGGCGAGCGGGACCGTCTCCTACGGTCACGGGGCCTCCGTTCCTGGTTAGAGTTAGAGGCGACGGCGGAGGTCCGGGATCTATTCCCAAGTCTCGAGGTGATTGGAGGAGTCCTCGAGCGTCTAGTGGAATTTCTCCAGGGCTGCCTGCGATTCCGAATCGCGTGCTCCGGGTAATAAACCGCCTGTCCCCTCTTGAAGGAATGGACGTGGGCTTTGATGTCGTAGTCCCTCTTCGTCCTCTTGAGCTCAGTTCGGAGGGTGGTTCTCGCAGTCTCGTGGGCTATCTCTAACCCCTGCTGTAGAGAGTTGACATAATCTTCAGGAGACTGTGGGTTTGTACGTTTCCCTGGTATAACCAATTCCACCGGTGTGCTCAATTCCTTCCTAACATCAATTTGTTAAAGGCGTAGGTATGACAAGGAGGTTTCGTGGGCCTTCGTCTCTTCTGTATAAGGCTCCATTGATCAGGAAGAACAGGTTGCGGTGCACCCAGTAGAACTTTTCTTCCTGGCCGGACAACATCAAGTCCGACATTTCTGGGTCTGCTCCTAATTTCAGCCATAATAGCAGGTGGGTCATGTGATGATCATCCGACTGCAGCTTCCTGACATCCTCCATGTCAATGTCGTCAAGGCCAACTTGTGTCGAGTCGTCTTGTCTTACGACTTGTATTTTGTGTCCACCCTCATTGTAATATTCAACCCATTGACAATTGTGTCAGGGGACCTGAGGGGGACAGCACAGCTCACTCCTGACGTCATCCGGGTAGAGTTGTTCGATCCTCTGATCTGTCGCACTTTGCGTCCACCCTCGTTTATGATATTCGACCCAGTGACAATTGTGTCAGGGGACCCGAGGGGGATAGTGCAGTTCCTTCCTGACGTCATTCGGGCAGTGTCGTCCAATCTTCTGAGCTGTGTCCTACATCCGCCCTCGTTTATAATATCCAACCCAGTGACAATTGTGTCAGGGGACCCGAGGGGGACGACGTTGTCTACTTCTGATTCAAAGGTTCCCCATCTCTCCTGTGTTCGGGTGCAATATGCGCATCCGCCACAAGGCAATTCTGATAACGCCTTGTGAGGACGGTAGTGTTGGCAAGTGTCCGTCGTGGGAGGTCGAGATAAGGCATCAGCATTCATGTGCAGTGAACCAGAGCGGTGAACTATCCTCATGTTGTATTGACTGAGTTCTTCGATCCATCGGGCCAGTTGGCCCTCAATCCTCTTGAAGTTCATGAGCCAAGTAAGGCAGCGATGATCCGTTCATACAGTGAATTCGCTGCCTAAGAGGTAGTGACGGAAGTGATTGGTAAAGCGCACAATTGCAAGTAGCTCCTTCCTGGTAGTGCAATCGCGCCGCTGAAGGGGTGTCAGGGTGAAGCTCCCATATGCAATCACCTTCTCTTCCTCTTCTTGGATCTGAATCAACTCGGCTCCGATGGCGCAATCTGAAGCATCAGTATCGAGGATGAAGTGGCCTGTCGTAGTGGGAATGGCCAAGACCGTGGGGAAGTAAGGCGTAGCTTGATCTCCCCAAAGGCTGCCTGCTGCTCATCACCCCAGATGAAAATTTTCTTTCTCAGAAGTCGTGCGAGTGGTTCTGATATTCCGGCAAAATCCTTTACGAAGAAGCGGTGGTAATTAGCTAAGCCCAAAAACTTCTCCATTCCCTTAATGACGTAGGTGCTGGCCGATTCCGTACAGTGGCAATTGATTCCTCTGTCATAGACAACTGGTTTCTTCCTACCTTCCTACCAAGAAGTTTTGTTTCTTTCCTGAAGAGCTCACATTTCCTGGGTTTGAGCTTCAGCCGGAAGGCACGAAGTCTGGTGAACACTTCCCTCAAGTTGTTGAAGTGGTCCTGGAAGGACTTCCCCAGTACACAGATGTCGTCCAAGTAGGCCAAGACAGAGTTCCAGTGTAAGTCCTTCAAGACGAGGTCCATTACTCTGCTGTAGGTGCTATAGAATTGCAGAGTCCAAATGGCAGCTTGTTGAATTCAAATAGGCCCCTCCTCGTCCTGAATGCAGTCTAGATGGCGGGGCTTCTTTACATTTCTGCACTCTGGTGCTGGGTTCGAATCCCCACTGTCTCCTAGTGCCAAGGCTTCCTTATTTCTTATATCAGCAGTGGTCGTCGGTATCGAAAGGGTCCTTGGGTTCTGGAGCATCAGTGAAGGTATCATCCATTTTGGGCACCATGAGTGTAAATTAATAATTATTGGCTTCCTGAGGCTGCAGAGACTTCATAAACTTAACGATGTTCTTGGAACTACAGAAGTCTTTCTTGGTCATCTATACTCTCCTGATAGGGCAGGACGAACTGTCTGGCAGTCTGCTCAGAGACAATAATCCATGGGCTGCTCAAAAGAGCAGTAGTCCATTAGAATTTATTCACCATGATGATATTCACTGACACGATTATCCTAATCTTCTGAGAATAGACTATGGGAAACAGTGTCAGTAACAAAGAAGCAAATTATAGTGTAACCTCAAGGAACTATTACGCCATGCAAGCAATCAATGCAAGCTAAAAGCACAAAACAAAATCGAGCGGGCTTAAAGCCAAGTAATAAAACTAGCACAAGCATGAAGCCAAAACAATATAATTAGGCCAAGCTCATGCCAAAGCAAGCAAATGTAAAAATATAATATATGAAGCATTTGTATATAATAGAGTAAAGATCACAGAGTAATCTAATGATAACAACAATCTACACATCTTCACAGCAAAGCAATTGCTCCAGGTCGCAGTTATGGCCATGTCGTGCACCAACACTTCACTGACCCATGGTGCGCGACCTGAGCATGAACATCACAATATGTATCATGTGATTCACTGAGAATTAGGTCCTCCAACTCGAACCTTGGTCGCAACAGATAATGCACAAACATCTCTCTGCGCAGGCCACCAAGCTCGAGTGACCATCAAACTCAGTGAATCCAAACTATCATCAAATGGTTGCTTCCGAGTGGTCATCTCCACAGCTGCAGCCATGGTCAGGACATGCTCCGACATGTCACTGCACCATGCTGCCCAATCACAGTGGCCATTCGAAAGCAAACCTAGGGAACTAACACTATCTATTGGCTGGTCTGTCACTCGAGGCCACAGCATGGTCAGGGCATGCTACAACATCTCGCTGCACCATGCTCTCTGACCTGAGTGACCTCCAACCAATAAAACCACAAAGCAATGATCAATAATAACATGGGGTTGTTTATTGTAGGATAGTCGCTCCCTAGGCCGCAGCCATGGTCGGATCATGCTCCGACATCTCACCGCACCATGCTGCCCGGCCCGAGCGACCATCAAACAACAAATCAAAATGAAGAAAATTAATGCACAAGTAATTATGTATGGTCTATTGAAAGATCGGCCACTCCCCAAGGCCGCAGCCATGGTCGGATCATGCTCCAACATATCACCGCACCATGCTGCCCGGCCCGAGTGACCATCAAACAATAAATCAAAATTTAAATGCTCAAAGAACTATCAAATCAAAAGCCATGACAAGCAACATACAAATAATCATGTGTAGTCTATTGAAAGATAGGCCACTCCTCAAGGCCGCAGCCATGGTCGGATCATGCTCCAACATCTCATCGCACCATGCAGCATGGCCCGAGTAGCCATCAAACAATAAATCAAAATTATGCAAATACTAAATAAAACATTAGGTATGGTCTATTGAAAGATAGGCCACTCCTCAAGGCCGCAGCCATGGTCGGATCATGCTCCAACATCTCACCGCACCATGCTGCCTGGCCCGAGTGACCATCAAACAATAAATCAAAATTGTACAAATACTAAATAAAAACAACTAGGTATGGTCTATTGAAAGATAGGCCACTCCTCAAGGCCGCAGCCATGGTCGGATCATGCTCCAACATCTCACCGCACCATGCTGCCTGGCCCGAGTAGCCATCAAACAATAAATCAAAATTATACAAATACTAAATAAAAAATTAGGTATGGTCTATTGAAAGATAGGCCACACCTCAAGGCCGCAGCCATGGTCGGATCATGCTCCAACATCTCACCGCACCATGCTGCCTGGCCCGAGTGACCATCAAACAATAAATCAAAATTATACAAATACTAAATAAAAAATTAGGTATGGTCTATTGAAAGATAGGCCACTCCTCAAGGCCGCAGCCATGGTCGGATCATGCTCCAACATCTCACCGCACCATGCTGCCTGGCCCGAGTGACCATCAAACAATAAATCAAAATTGTACAAATACTAAATAAAAACAACTAGGTATGGTCTATTGAAATATAGGCCACTCCTCAAGGCCACAGCCATGGTCGGATCATGCTCCAACATCTCACCGCACCATGCTGCCTGGCCCGAGTGACCATCAAACAATAAATCAAAATTATACTAAATATGAAAATAGGTACGGTCTGTTAAAAGATAGACCACTCCCCAAGGCTGCAGCCATGGTCAGATTATGCTCCAACATCTCACCGCACCATGCCGCCGGGCCCGAGTGATCATCAAACAACAAATCAAGAAAAAAAAAACAGACTTAAAAAAAATAAAAATGAACCACACAAATCACCAAGGGATCCTCTCAGGAGAGGAAGGTGTGTGAAAGAAAAATAATAACTGATGATATATTATAATAAAATCAATAGAAAGTGTAACCACAATCACAATGTAGCACTGGACAAACAAAATCAAGTCAAGGACAGATCAGATCACAAGAACTCAACTAATCACAGTCATAAGCAGTAAACAAAGTCAAGTCAAGGACAAAGCAAATCACAAGAATTCACAATAAATTACCAAAGATATAAACTAATCACTAATCAGTTATAGGCAATAACAAAACAACAAAAAATATTTCCAGTAAAAAGAATAAAAAAGAAATCAAATGTAAAAAAAAATTTTTTTTTTAAATCATGAAACATGAAACCGTCCACAAGGTCACCAGACAGGTGTGACCTTGGAGTCAAGGACAAGGACGACCTTGACACGATCAAACAAAATTCACGAACTGAAATTCCCTACAACTGAAAGAAAAGGGAAGGGGGCGTGGTCATACCTATCACCAATATCACAGCACAGAATTCATTCAAGATTTAATATAAGAATTATAGTAGAAAATACATGATGAAAAATAACGAAGTATTCACACGGTAAAAATCAACGAAATTCGAAATCCCATTCAACGAAATACGACGGTAGGAAATAATAAAATGGATAATGTAAAAAGTAGAAAAAAGTTTTCGCTCGTGACGCCATTGTAGTAACTACCGTGATTGCCAGAACTCGGTATTCTGGCTGTAGGACTCCATGGCTAGGATGGGTCCAGATGGCCGGTGAATCACGGAATTACTGAGTTAAAAATATATATTAAATAGATAAAGTTATAGTTAGTATAAAAATATGGCTTACCCTGAATCTAGTGTCGTAAGTAAGAGTAGTGAAGTAAGTCGTCTGTTGTATCGAAGTGTGGTAAGTAAGTGTCGTAAGTCTAGGAGCAAGTGTAGTAAGAATCTGGGTAAGTGTGAAGTGTGCAGTAGGTAGTTTGTAGGTAAGTGTGTAGGTAAGTCTGTAGGTAAGTGTGTCGGTAAGTCTGTGAATCGAGAGGTCCACTCGGCTTTATATGAGCCGGGTCAGCTCGGGACGAGGCAGAGCGGAAGTAGGAATGACCATTGCCAAGGTCACTAGCCGTACGATTGTTTACGGCTGGAGATCCCTACAAATGATATATTCACAACAATGACACAACCTTATCGATCGTCAAGTGTGTGTGTGTGTGTATATATATAAATATATATATATATATATATATATATATATATATATATATACACACACACACACACACACATATATATATATATATATATATATATATATATATATATATATATACGATGAAAAAATGCTACATAAAAGCGGTGTTATTTTAAAATCTTAACTGACCTGCATGTTTTTATATTAATTGCAATCTAATAAAAAACAAAACAAACAATATATATATATATATATATATATATATATATATATATTTATATATATATGTGTGTGTGTGTGTGTGTGTTTGTGTGTGTGTAAGTGTGTATGTGTGTGCGCTCGCGATCATGCGCGAACATCAATTAAAACAAATAAATAAGATCAGAGTACTACATTTGTAACCCGGCCCATCAATCTGGCATCATATTAGAAAACACTGGTTTGAAAAAGAAATCTTATTTAAAATCGAAAGAAGAATTCTTGTCGTTAATTATGAATCAATATTTATATAGTCAGCTTAGAATTGAATCTTAATTCAGGATTTGATTCACTCGTACGTAAAATCGTTTTGAAAGGATTTGGAAATATTTGATAAATTGTCTCGCCAGCCTGTAGTGATTGGTGTACGAATAATAACAATAAAAGCTTCCACAGAGAATACTAACGGAAGTGTGAACATTTTCACTCTTTCGTTAGTATTTTACGATCACCGGCTTCATGCAGCCCCTACCGTTTTCTACTTCCACAGAGAACAACATATCAAACACAAACGGTTCAAACCCCTTATATCATTAAAAAAAAACCCAGTAAAAACGTAAATCATCACTCTAGTTTCAGACAGACGGCCGATTTCATAGCTTTTGTAATTGACTGAAGAAGGGCTTTGAGTTCGTAACGTTCCGTGTTTGGCATTTCTTTTCAGTTTGAAGCTATTGTTAAATTCCTTTTTGTACAATACATGACCTTTTGAAGTCCACAGCTACAGCCTCTAACAGATTTGTATTCACTTCAGGCTGTGATGCACACACATACACACACACACGCACACACATACACACACACACACGCACACGCGTACACACACACATGTATATATATATATATATATATGGTATATATATATATATATATATATATATATATATATATATATATATATATACTCGTATATATATATATATATATATATATATATATATATATATATATATATATATATATATATATATATATTATAAAAACAAAAACCATGAAATAATAATGCTCTACTTTTTGATAAAAGGAGCTATAATGTTTTAATAAGACAGCTCCTGTTTACCTACAAAACATGGTTAATTTCTATGTGCCGGAGAGAGAACTTAGATCCAGTGGTCATGATCTCTTCCATGTTCCTCGCTGTAGATCGTCTTTTAGCGACAGATCTTTTAGCCAGCCGGCAACCGTCTTATGGAACCAACTGCCTTCATCCCTCAAAAAATGTCCAACTTTTGAAAACTTTAAAAAGAAACTCAAAACATATCTCTTTTGGAAATCATTTGATGTTTAACATTTCTATTAGGTCTACATGTTATAGATATCCTAAATTTTCATCTTGTAGCACAGTGCGTGGTAATTAAATTACAGATTGATCAACGCTATTCCAATATGATAGCTTTTATGCTTAAATTATCGATTTATTGTTGTGTTTTATTTGCATTGTTAAGCGCCTCTGAGCACATTGTGGATCTAGGCGCTATATAAATTCATTCATTTTCATTATCATTTCATTATTATTCATAAAATATTTCAAGTATAATTATGATCAACTTCTACAATATTGTTCCGACCATCGCTCTCATCAGGAAGACTTCTGATGAGAGCGATGGTCGAAACAATATTGTAGAAGTTGATAATAATCATAATTATATTTGAAGTATTATATATATATATATATATATATAATATATATATATATATATATATATGTGTGTGTGTGTGTGTGTATGTATATATATATATATATATATATATATATATATATATATATAATATGATATATATGTATATATATACATTTTATCGTTAAATTCGTTTCATGGACTGCTTAATTCTAATTTGCTATCTACTGCCTCAAAACCAAATTATGTCTAAGTCATTCCGATGCCAAAAATTGAATTTATAGTCCAAAGTATGAGACTTTGGTAATATGTTTCTTGTTGCTGTCGCTGTGTTGTTGAAAAGAAGAATTATTATCATTATTATTTTTATTTAACTTTAATTCCTTATTCTTTATTGAGGAAAATTAATGTAATATTTTAACTCTCTCTCTCTCTCTCTCTCTCTCTCTCTCTCTCTCTCTCTCTCTCTCTCTCTCTCTCTCTCTCTTTTTAAGAATTTCCCCCGAAACTTCACACCCACCCAACACAAAAATATTTTTTTTTACTCAAACAGAAAAGCAAAATGAGCTCTACAACGCACTGTTAAGTTTTTATAGCTATATCAATAAAATTCTTTAAATTTTGTGATGTACAAAAGAAATTAGAATGAGAAAATTGTTGACTGCATCGTGACGAATATGACGATTTTCCTGTGGTGGTAAGGAGAGGGTTAAAGTGACAATACTGAAATATCACATTTCTGATCATTTCAAGTTTCATTGGAGGTATGTGTCCCGATGTGTCCCAGGGGGCGAAGTGGCCGAGTGGTTAAAGCATTGCACTGTGATCCGGAAGGTTGCAGGTTCGAGCCCGACTTCAGGCACTTTCGTTTATTTTTTCCCTTGGGCAAGACTATTAACCCCCAATTTGCTCACTTGGACAACATGGGTGATTCCTGTTGACTTCAGAATCCTGTTTGATGGATTATCTACAGTCCTAGGCGACGGGATCTTATGATGCTGTGGCGGAAGGGTGTAATCTTTTAACATTTTTTGTATGTACCCCGATAACTCAGTTGGTAAAATACTCTCTTCACACACAAAAAGACCGAGATCGATCCCTGATGAAGTCAAAAAATTTTCTGACCCCCCCCCCCCCAACAGTGATTGGGCAGCTGGGTTTATTGGACTTTGCGATGGACAATCGGCCTAGAATAAGGGTAGCAAACAAATTGCTATTGTCCGTTTAACACTGTAGTAACTGGGATGTATCTCCATGGGCCGAATGGCTCCGATGAACTACATTTTTAAAAACAAACTTTCATGTCCCCTTTTAGCATCGGTGTCACCTCAATATTATATCTTTTGACAAAAGCAAACAAAACAAACAAAATACCTAAGTTAAATGCTCAAGTAAAATATGCAACAAAAAAACCACACCAAAATATTTATAAAAAACAATTGGATGAAGAAATTCAAATCATTTTTATTGAAAGTGGAGTTTATAGATGTCAAGGAAAAGTTACACTTTATTATCGATGTTTTGTTTTTTTTGTTTTGTTTTTGTTTTGTTTTTTACTTAAACCTTCAGAAGAAGGTAACGGTCAGGTGACCGCCAAGTGATCATTTCAAACTGAAACCTGTTAAGAGGACATTGCAAATGTCCAGAATAAAACCACACTGGAATATCGGTGTTTTGAGTAAAAATTTCACAAGTCGGTGACGGTCAGATGACCACCATGTGACAATTTCGCTACACAAAGTATCAAAATGCTAAAGATTGATTGCCATACTGAATTGTTAAATTATGAGGTTGACAATAGCAAAAGTATAGTAAAATAAAGGGAGTAAAAATGACTTTTATAAAACATACAAAACAAAGTAAACGACGTTTCGCCTTTGGCCTTCTTCAGACCCCTCAAGATTTTGCTACAACAACAAAAGAACGCTTTATAATGAGATTTCATAAAGCTCAATTTCAACTCAAGCGCTTTACAAGAAGTTTTCAACTTAAGCGCTTTACAAGAAGTCCCAATCAAATAAAATTGAACATAAAGGCATAGCACGATGCCTCTAAGGCACAATTATTATTTTTTCTTTGAAGACAACGCTGTTACCGGCCAGGTGTCTGCTCATTATACGCCTGACTGTAGTGAGAGAATGTGAGTAAAGTGTCTTTCCGAGGGATTCGTCTTTGAGTCGCCGCAGGTCATAAGCCGAGTGTTATACCAAGAGAGCACACATTCAATAGAATAAATACTTACATTCGTGATATTATGTTTAACTTCTTATGTTGTTTTCCCCGACTCACCCTGCGTCAAAGGGGCAGAGTGTGTGTTTGTGTGTGTGGGGGGGGGGGGGGGGGGGGGGGGGGGAGGGGGAGTCAAATGACTTGTCAATACTACAATCCAATAAGTACTATGTACCTGTCAGCTGTCAAACACTTAAGCTCATCGTTCACCACTCTCTGTTTTCTAAATTATTACAACAATAATAATAAAATAATTATTATATCAAACAATGGTGTTATCACTATCAATACTTATTGTAATTATGATATTATACGAGGTTGTTGTACATACTTAAACACGGTTGTTGGCGGTGGCTGTAGTTGTGGTAAAGGTGGCGATGATTGTGGTGGTTTATGCGGCGATGGTAATGATAGTGGAAGTGGTAGTAGTTGTAGTGACGGCGGCGGTCGTCGTCTTTTTTGGCTCGGCTGGCAATACGCCAACACAGCCACATGAATAAGATCTCAGCTTGCTGGTTTGAGCAAGGCGTGTTTTCCTTTACACTACATACATAATACGTGAGAGCGATGTGTTACATTCGACTGTACCTCAATCAAACTTGTATTGAAAACACTGCATAATTTCGCCGGTCATTTCAACCATAGGAATGTATGGTGTGCATTTCGTATGTCTGGTGTTTATTTATGACTTATGAATCGTTTCAGTTTATACGGATAAAAATAAGCACGGGTAAATATTATTAGAAACATTTTTTTCCATGTTGTTATGTTTTTATTTAATTGTTGTATTGATTTATGCACCTAATTTGCGTTGTTAAGTGGGTAACACTATTATCTACGTTTATTTGCCAACTTGAAGAAAGAATGAGGTTTCTGATTATGTCTACGATTTCAAATGTTCTCAATCTCATTATTTATCGTGTGATTTGTAAATGGGTTGTGATAGTGGGAGTAATGATTAGTAAGTTGGTGGGCAGGTAGGTAGGTATAAGTTGCTAAGTAGTAGTAGTAGTAGTAGTAGTAGTAGTAGTAGTAGTAGTAGTAGTAGTAGTAGTAGTATATAGTATAGTAGTAGTTGTTGTTGTTGTTGTTGTGTTGTTGTAGTGAGTAGTAGTATAGTAGTAGTATAGTAGTAGTAGTAGTAGTAGTAGTATAGTAGTAGTAGTAGTAGTAGTAGTAGTAGTAGTAGTAGTAGTTAGTAAGTAGTAGTAGTAGTAGTAGTAGTATAGTCGTTAGTAGAAGTAGTAGTAGTAGATATAGTAGTAGTAGTAGTAGTAGTAGTAGTTAGTAGACTAGAGAAGATGAAAAAAGCCGAACGTCAATTTTTTGTAATGTAAAAAAAAAAGCTCAAGAAGAAGAAATAATATAATAATAATAATAATAATAATAATAATAATAATAATAATAATAATAAATAATAATATAATAATAATAATAATAATAATAATAATAATAATAATAATAATAATAATAAAATAATGATGAGATGATGAAGATGAGAAGAAGAGAAGAAGAAGAAGAAGAAGAAGAAGAAGAAGAAGAAGAAGAAGAAGGAGGAGGAGGAGGAGGAGGAGGAGGAGGAGGAAAAGAACGGAATTTTATGAAAATGACGAGGAGACAGAGAATTGGAGAATTTACTTCGTAATTTAAGTGGTGATAAAGCCCTCGAAAATAATAGTTAATTGGAAAACTGACTTTGTGTAAGTAGAAAAATGTTTAAAGCTATTGATACTTTTAATTCAGATTCAGTCATCACCTGTTATGCCCCCCCCCCCCCCCCCCCCCCCCCCACGGGTTGAATCGTACCAGCACACAAAAGTATGTATTGTTTACAGTCTGGTAGAAGGACTTTAGAGAGAAAGAAGTAGCACATAACTGGCGGTCTGAAAAAAAGCCGAACGTCAATTTCATTCATTCTATTTAGCAAACAAAGAATTTTTTGTAACTGTTATTATCTCTTTAAAATAGAAATGAAGATTTAAGCTTTCGGGTCAAGTAAGTTTTAAGTGACCATTTCCTTATTGCTATAGCTACATATTTCCCCGTGTGTTAATTATTATTTCCTCTCTCTCCTAAAAAAGTTAATTGCAAGCGATGATATTGCCATATATGCAACCCATTATTATGTCGTGGTGAAGTAGTCAGAGCCAATTGGCTCATAGAGTAAGAGTTTATCCCGGTTTATCTAGCGTGAGACGGACTATCAGCTAATGCCTTTGTGCATTCGTCTCCAGTATATCATTCATGTTTTGTTGACAAAGGGGCAACCCGAAACGTCCACATTATCTGTCTTCGGCAATTAAATTAAAGCTTCCACTTCATTTGACTATTGTTATTATTTCTTCGAGCGTCAAGCAGCAGCATTTGCGTTATAGATAGAATGAATTTGACGTCACTCATGTCTTTGTTATGGCTTTTTGCCATCCGCGTTTATGAGTTATTCTCACTAAACTGTATTAACCAGACTATAAACGTTTAAGATTACACAAAGTTTTGTGTGTTGGTCCGTTATACTTCCAGATGGCAATGTTGTGAGCTTCTTAGCCAAGCGCATATTATTATCTTTATGTTTGACTATAAAATTTGTTTTCTACGTGAGCAGTGTGGCTCATAGGTACGGTCCTTGCTTCGTACCTTAACGGTTCCGAGTTCGATCACCCGCCGCTGCGCTGTGTGGCCTTGAGCAAGTCACCTCGTCCTATCTCAATTTGCGGCGCTGTACTGCGGCTGTCGCCTGAACTATTCCAGTCTTCCCTTGGAATAGATCCTAGAGACAAATTTCCAACTGTGGGATGAATAAAGGAATTTCATTTTATTTAATTATTATTTAAAATCAATGTCACTAAGGCATGAAACCGTTTCGAGGACATGGGTTACATATTTATTTATTTATTTTACATAGTTATTCTACTCGATACCTTTATCAATTACACCAAGTTTCTGTTGGGTGTTTTTTCCCCTTTCTTTCTATAAATTCAATTTATTTTGAGCATCGATATCACTCCCACATATTATAATACCGTTTAGAGACGTTGGGTCACATTGGTAAATAGCGTCATCAAACTGGTATCATGTTGTCTTGAATTAAGTAAATAAATAAATAGATAAATAGATAAATAAATAAATAAATAAATGGAGCAGCGTGGCTCAGCTGTAAGGTCTTTAATTCATACCCGAAAGGTACCGAGTTCGAATATCCGCTACGTTGTGTAGCCTTGAGCAAGTCACTTCACCCTAGCTCAGTTTGCGGCACTGCACTGCGGCTTACGCCTGGGATATTCCAGTTCCCTTTGAATAGACCCTAGAGACAAATTTCCCTTATGGGATGAATAAAGGGAATTTTCTAAAAAAAAAAAATTTAGCTAGACGTCTAAATAAATAAATACATAATTTTTTATTATTCATAAGTAAATTGGGTATACAAAATAATCGTTGTATAATATTATCTCATGACTTCATAAAAGCAAGGGATTTGACTTAAAGCAGCTCGCTGACTTAGTGGACCGACATTCAACCTTAGCAACCTTGATGTTTTCTGTGCCGAGGAATTCCCGTTCCTATCTGTTTGATGCCATGTCTCTGATTTTGTTGAGGGCTATACTATAGTTGATGTTTGGTAATCTTTTGAGATCGGTGTGGGGTGTTATAGGTAATGAGGTGACATTCATAAAGCAATGACCTATAGTGAATTTAAACAAAAATAAATGTAAAAGTGTATCTGTGATATTAATATCTGTACATAAAATATTGAAAGCAAATTCAGAAAAACTAAGTTTTGAATTTAGAAATATCACAAATTGGTAAATTTAGCTATTTTTCAAAATTATTTGTTTGAGAACCAAAAAAAAAAAAAACTCTCTCCATCGAAGGTATTTAGTTTAAGTTACATTTTTATGAGTTATGTTTTAAATTCAATTTAAGTATTATGCTCACCCCGAAACACCTACTGTTTTGAGTCAATGGGTACATAGACGTCCTATAAATATTTTATCTATCCTGCCGTTGTTTTTTTAAAACACAGAAGGTATATGTAATGTTAACCAAATAGCATATACCGTGTTCTTCAATAAAACGGCATAATGCATGGCCTAGCCGCCTCAATCTGGTAAATAGCAAACGACAAAAAATAATTTAAGATAAAAATAGAAATACATAAGCACGTTTGTTTATTGCATTTTAAACACGTTCTATTAGATAGTCTACCTGTGAAGAAAGAAAAAAAAGGCTCGGGTAAAAAAAAGATAATTCAAGATATTAATATGACCATAACTATGATCAGCATTTGCGCCATAAGCAATCAAAAAATAAATCAATTAAAATGTATTTATCAAATTCGTATTTCACGTTATGGAGCTCCCTGTCGAGAGCATTTTTGAAATGATTGATTTTCCTGGAGTCTTTGGTTATCAATTTTAAACTGTTCCATGTAGATATTAACTATCCTTACAGTAAAAAAAAAAAAAAATACTTTCGAATAATTGTAGAAGAATGTGTCATAAAAATCTTGTATTATCTCCCATTTTATATGTGAGTACTTAAAAAGTATCTATCTATCTATCAATCTATCTATCTATCAATCAATCAATCTATCTATCTATCTATCTATCTATCTATCTATCTATCTATCTATCTATCTATCATTCTATCTTTCTATCATTCTATCTATCTATCGATCTATCTGTCCATCTATTTATCTATTGATCTATCTGTCTATCTATCTATCTATCTATCTATCTATCTATCTATCTATCTAGCCATCTATCGAGCAATATATATAGATATATATATATATATATATATATATATATATATTACCTGTCAGATTATCCTATACTTATATATCCACCTATCCAGCTATCCATTATTCTATCTGTCCATCCATCTATTTCGCTATCTATTGATATATCTTATATCTATATCTCGCTCTGTCTATTTATCTAACTTACCATTACATCCATCTTTTATCAATGTTGTCTATCAATATGTCTTTTATCTATACTAGTCCATCTATAGTCTTGTCGAATTTCCATTGATAATTTGTAATACCTTTAACAAAGCCTCCCAGAAAAATGGTAACGCCGCTTTACTTGAAGAAAAATGCATGACGTCTGTAAGGTAATAATACAATATATTTCTTTGGCAGAGAAAATGATGCCAATGGTAATCGTTTTGCAGCTGGGTACAATGAGAGAATGTGAGTAAAGTTCTTTTTGCAAGAACTCAACTTTGCGCCGCTCAGAGTATGATTCGAATCCAGGACTCACAAGTCCGAAGACGAGTGTCATGCCACAGGATCACAAACCAGTCAAATACCTTAAATCACATACTGACAGTTACCGGTTGTTAAATTATTGTTGAAATTCTAAACGAGAATATGATACGACAAAATGCAAGTAAAATCAATTCCCTTTGTAACATTCAACACGACATACTTCTTTAGAAACCCCATCCATGCAGGCGAGAGAAGAAAAAAATGTCAAAACACATTATTACAGTTTGGGCAGAAAAAAATTTACTTTCATTATGGATCGATTAAGATGACTCAGATCTTATCAAAAGTGTCTAGTCTGACACCTCACCTATTTTAAATCTGAGGTTTTTTTTTTTTTATCAGTTGATTTTTATTTTCATGTTTCGATCACTGGAGTTAACGTTTCCCGACAAAATATTCAATGATGAGGTTTATTGGAAAAAGTACCACGCTATAGTACTTGGCTGAGCCATTATTTATGAGTATCGTCGTCTTTGTAATGAATAGTTGATTGATTCCGATACGTTCGATGTCTCTCACTGCCATCAAAGGAATCGATACGGATCCTTAAGATCGATACTGCAGTTACTTGTATAGACACAATCCGGTCTATCTTTGCCGTACTCTGAAAAAAGAAAAAAAAAAAAAAAAAGACATTATTTAAATTTTGGCCAGAAAAATCTTCCTCCATATATCCTTTGATTAAAAGGTGCCTCATCTAGTCGAAACATAGGTTCACCTTGATGACCTCCTTGAAGTCTGGAGTGAGATTTTTTGACAAGATGATGGTTATTTTTATCGGTCGATATTTGAAGGACGAAGTTTTTGGCCAAAATTTTGAAAATATGTTTTTTTCAGAGTACAGCAGATTATTCTTGTTGTTCTTTTGATCCCATTGGATTTTTGAAGGGCTTCGTAATGTAAAGGCTTCGTATGTGTTTGTGTGTGTGTGTGTGTGTGTGTGTGTGTGTTTTTGTGTGTGTGTGTGTGTGTGTACCTTGTACAATAATATATGGGGTTTGTGGAAGGAAGGTGATGATGATGGTGATGATGGTGATGATGATGATGATGATGATGATGATGATGATGATGATGATGATGATGAAGAAGAAGATGAAGACAGCGACGGCGACGACGATAATAATGATAATAATGATAATAATAATGATAATAATAATAATAATAATAATAATAATAAAAAAAAAAAAAGAAGAAGAAGAAGAAAATAAGAAAAAAAATAAGAAGAAGAAGAAGAAGAAGAAGATGAAAGAAGAGAAGAAGAAAAGAAGAAGAAGAAGAAGAAGAAGAAGAAGAAGAAGAAGAAAAGAATGATGATACGACTCTGAGGGCTTCTGGTATGACACTCGCTTTCGGATCGATAGTTCAAGTCTGAGCGGCGCAAAGTTGAGTCATTGGAAAAAAGCTCTTCTTACATTCTCTCACCGTACTCTGGTCTAAAATGAGTACCTGTCCGTTAACAAGTTTTGTCTGTCGGGAAAAAAAAATTATTTCAATTATCATGTCTCGTTCTGCATTTAACGGATTACTGGTGGCTAATGACATCGTGTAAAGCGCCTTGAGCCCGTTTAGTGGATATTGCGTGATATAAATGCTCAAGTTTTATGACAATTTTTGAACCCAATAATAAAGTACATCTCCACCATAACTTCTTATCAATCACCCAAAGCAATCATCCCCCAAAATCCAGAGCATCACACAAACTTTTTTACACCGGCATTTGAAAAATTGCAAAATATCGTTGAGTACCGCGATGCAATTCCTTCATAAATGTGTCAGAATATTGTGATAAATACTCACCAACGATGAGGCTGCTTTGCCTGTTCTAAAGATAGTTATGATCAAGCACCAAATAGCATCAACGCATCAAATGTGGATCACAACAAACAATTAAATTTGAGTGTGATGTGAGTGCTCTCCCAACTGAACCATCGAAGCCCCTAAACAAAACATATTATGGATGTTTGTAATAACCTTAATAACAATACATATGTACGTTTACTTCTTGTAGTAATTCTCTATTTAATTAACGTATTCATATTGATAGTCATGATTCCATGTCATGAATATTTATCATTTCAAATCAATGATAACGTATATAAAAAGTGTAAACAGATACATTTATTTATCTTTAAAAAGCATTCACATCAAATATGGATTGGTGTCAGTGATAAATGTAACCTAGAAAAAAGATATAATGCTGGGGTGGTTTGAATGCTTTCACTTGAATGTATAGTCATCATTGAAGGGATCGGTTCTATACCGTACCCATGCGCAGTTTGGCCGCTTCTGGGAGCGACTGACGACAGTGAAGAGACCAGTGGTCAAAAAAGATAAATTGATGGGGTCATTTCTATACCACGCCCTAGGTCTGGTTTGGCCGTTTTTAGAAGCGACTGACAACAGTGATGATGTCAGTGATGTAGAAAGTTAAATTTCTATTAGTCCTTCAGAGCCATTCGGCCCATGGAGCCAGAGTTTATCCCGGTTTCTATTGCGTGAAACGGACAATAGCAATTGCTTGCTATGCTTTGGATAGGACGCTAATCTATCGCAAAGTACTCTCCGTCAAATCTAACACCCATCTACCCATTCACTGCTGGGTTGGGGGGGGGGGGGTCAGAAAAAAATATCGACTGTCCCTTTGCATTCGAAGCGAGTGCTCTACCAATTGAGCTATCGGGACCCCCCTGAAGAAAGTCAAAATTGATGGGGTTATTTTCCTATCGTGTCCTTGTACAGTTTGGCCGCTAATAGAATGGACTGACGACAGTGATGATGTCAGTGATGAAAGTCAATTTCATGAATCAATTGATATTTCGTCTGTGCCCGAAAAGGATGCAGAAGCTGTAATTGTTGTCCCGATTTTAAAATAAACTGGGCTTGGGTACGGTTAGAACAAACCCCTTCAATTTAAAAAAAAACGGATTAAGTCGATATGTTTTATTGGAGACAAAGACAAAAGACACAGTTGTTTAAAATAAGAAAGACAAAAAGTGATATTCTTTTTGGGACCAAATTCACCCAGCATTTTAGCAGTAGGATGAGTTGGGAACCAATCTACTGATATTCTAGGGTTGGTTGATTTTTTTTAATGATCTCAAACCAACACAAAATATTGTCCATTACAACATTGTTTTTCATTCCCTTACTAATTCCGTTTGATAATCAAATCAGACCTGCTGTTGTGTGTACATCGTTTAGTATAATATATAGAATGCTAAGATTTTATTCAATAATGATAATAATAATAATAATAATAATAATAATAATAATAATAATAATAATAATAATAATAATAATAATAATAATAATAATAATAATAATAATAACAATAATAATAATAATAATAATAATAATAATAATAATAATAATAATAATAATAATAATAATAATATACTTTATTCATCCAAAAAAGATGGAAATTCGTGTACAGACGTGGCATGTATAAACACAAAGTTGAGAATCTATGGCGACAATGTATACATTATATATATGCAAATGCACAGAAATGTAAAAAAAAAAATTACAACCAAGAACCAATAGGGACAATTTAAATATTAATTTGATAAATTGAGATAGACCATACCTCTTCACTTCGTATACAAAATATGTTTGTTATTGTTTTGTCTGTGAAAAGAGTTGTCTTGTCTCGCAGCTCGTTAATACCACAGACAAGCTTCCGGATCGATACGGATAGAATGGGATATAAATTGATTTCTTGTACGGTTGAATGCACATTGAGTCGATATTGTACCATTATGAGGGATAATACGATAATCAATAACTAAATGTACGAAGGCTGCTTTTGGTGCATGTCCACTATTTGTAACCAGCCATCTCAAACCGGTTTTATTCCACTCCTCTCCCTAAATAGTAACGCGTAATGATATCATGTTTACAATAATAATTTGTGACGTCAGATTATAAATCTTTAAATGTCACTAAAATCAGATTCTTTATAAAGAAAGATCATTTAAATGTTTTTGAATATGACTTTTATTCAAAGATGAATAAAAGGAATCGATTGAGGGGTAGAATAAATTATTTCTTAAACGCTTGCGTTTTGCAAATCGAACTTTGTTCTCGCAAGCTCGTGCAGCGGTTGGGATCAGCGGAATTCCAAAAAGCAAGAGTGTAAGAATTGTATATTATTCCACTCCTCCCATTGGAAAACCTTATCATTTCTTAGTCAACACACAATCGTTGATTAATGCTTTGAACGCTTTGAATAAATATTTTATTCAACGATTGCAGAATATTTTCGCCCATTATATTGGTTTGAAATAAGATGCAGCAGACAGCTGATTGGCAATTAAAAATAATCTTTTGGTGCGCATAAATACAAATCCAACGTTTTTATTTTTGGGTCAATTTATCATTCAAGCAGATGGAGAAAGATACAAATTACAGTGAATAGGAATACTACTACTATACAATTGGTCATGAAATATCTAATATATATATTACTTAGTATTTATTAAACTCGTTATATTTATATCGTGCAGTAACACATACTCGCAAGCTCGATAAAAATAACTCGTTTAATAAATAAAAGAAATGAAAGAATCGTATATTATTGTGCGGCTATGTGGTCTTGTGGCACTCGCCTTCGGATCGAAGGGATTCCAAACCCGTTCTGAGTGGCGCATAGTTGTGTCCTAGGCAAGGGCTCTTTACTCACATTCTCTCACCGTACTCAAGTGTAAAATGAGTACCTGATCGTGAACAGCATTTTGTCTCTGTCTGAAAAATTGTAATGTCGCCGAACTGGCGTCATGTCTCGTCATACATGCCAAGTATTGCTGTTCGCGAGGGAACCCTTGAAACGCGTTTTGAGCACGTTTAGTGGATATTGCTCTTTATAAACGCTGACATTTGTAACCTTCCAACTGAAAACGGTATTATGTCGAGTAGTTTTGATTCGAAAAATTTACTTTTAGTCAATGATATGAGATTTGGATTTACTTTTCTATGATTGGTAGAGGAGAATGGGATTCTTTAAGTGACAAAAGCTCAAATTATTTCACATTTCTGGTCATTTTGTATTTGGCACCAGTTTTATTAGCGTCTGGTTCACGCCAACATAGCACCGTCTCGAGGTAATGGGTCACACTTTATTTATTCAATTTATATGTGTACAATAATTTGATAAAACGATTTCAGTTTCAGCTCATTCCAGTACGTGTCTAACCCTAAATTTAGCTTTGATGATTTCATTTTAAAATTGCGACATTGCACACATTGCAATAAATGTTTATAAAGGGTTGAGATTTTTAAATGTTGTTGTTAGCATTATATGTTTACTTAGTAATGCAGGGTGATTCGATAAAATGTGAGCATGTATATTATAATTATAGGCTCCTATAGGCCTACGTCATTATTATACGACACCATGAATATACAAGTCAAATCTAAAATGTGCACACTTCAATTGAACGCCCTGGTACAAATGGAGTGTTCACATTTTATTGAACCACCCTCAACTTAGTCAAACCTAAATTGTGCACACTTCCATTCTATGCATTGTGGTACACATGAAGTGTTCACATTTTATCAAATCACTCTGTATTTAAAAAGGATTTAGAGATTTGTATATGTGACTACTAGGCAAGTGTATTGATAAACCTAACGACGACCTCAATAGATTGAAGGTGTGCTAATCAATGTTATCATGACCCCTCCCCCTCCCCTCCCCCTCCCCCAACTACACAAAAATCCTCTACCCAAACAAGATTCTCAAGACAGCAGTGATAACAAACCCCAAAAGTATGTTCCCTATCAAAAATGTAAACAAACGTTTAATTGATTACGGCTCTTCAAATGCCAGTTCTCCTGTGCGATGACAAAACAACTTTTTTTTTAAAAATTATTTTGGCCAGAAAACTCATAAATCCATAGATTTTTACGCCACCCCCCCCCCCTCCATTTCCCCTATATCAAATTAATGAAGTAGACGTAATTTTTCTGCCAAAATATTATAATGTGTCTTTCTTGTTGTTGTTATTTTGTTTTGCTTTTATTGTTTTAATTGTAAAATAGCATTGTCACAGAAGAAGGAGAAAAAAATCCCAGACATTAAGACAAAAAAAATAAAATAATAATAGTATTAAAAAAAAGAAAAAAAAAACAAAACAAAAAAACTCCCCATACCCTTCCAAAAAGAAATAAAATAAAATAAAACAATAGCAAAAATTATATATATATATATATATATAAATAAATAAATTATAATAATATATATATATATATATATATATAAATGAATAAATCTATTGTTTTGAAGGGTTGGGGGTTAGCATTGTTCTTTACAGCCAATGTTAATTTTTTGTTAACGAGCACAGAATTACTGGCAAATCTCAAAGTCAAAAAAACGATTGTTTACATAGTTAGATTGATATACGAGTGACTTGCAAACATTTTTAAAACTAAAGGTAATTTTATCACCCGTTGCTTCAAATGATGAAAATCTGCCAGAGCGTAATGATCAGTCCTTAATTTGACCTTGGCCTTGGGTGTCGAAATCTGGCCGTCCTACCGGTCGATCAAAGTTGATGGTTCAAAAGATTCGTGACAATCCATGTTAATGTCTACGATAGAGTACTTACTTAGGTCCCTCACTCCGGCTGCAGCATAGACCATCAAGGAATCCCTTCCACCTTGTCCGGCTCTGTGCCATCTTCTCAGCTTATCTCAGTGTTTAGGTCCTCCATTAATGCCCTTCTCCAGCTATTTCTAGGCCGCCTTCTCTTCCTCGTTCCCTGCGGGTTCCATGTAAGAACCAGCCTGGTAATGTTTGTCGCAACCCTTCTCAGGGTGTGGCCGGGCCATTTCCATCTCCGCCTCTTAATTTCTACTTCTATTTCTTCTTGGCCTGTCATTTCCCATAGATCTGCATTTCTAATTTTGTCATGCCATTTAATTTGTACTATTTTTCCCATACAGTTGTTGATGAAGGCCTGTATTTCATGGATTGTGTTCTTATTCATGCGCCATGTTTCTGAGCCATCCATGCAGCAACACCGATTTCACATTAGTGTTGAAAATGTTAATCTTTGTTTTCCTACGTATTTCTCTCGAAGACCAGAATTTTTTCAACATGATAAAGACTGCTTTAAAAGCTGTAACATCTCTCTCTCTCTCTCTCTCTCTCTCTCTCTCTCTCTCTCTCTCTCTCTCTCTCTCTCTCTCTCTCTCTCTCTCCCTTTTTATCTACTATGCAACCAATTATATGTAAAGGCCTCAACTTCCTTAATGGGACTGCCACCAATCACTAGTTACTCGATATTAGTAGTAGGCTATTTGTTTTCAATAAGTTTAGTTTTCTTGATATTGATATTCAGTCCTGTGCTGCAGGAGAAATCTTATAGTCTATTCGTTTTGTCTTGCATTTGTTTGAAATTGTGTGATAAAAGAGCAAGGTCATCAACAAAGTCAAGATCATATTGCTGCGTCAAGAGATTCCATTTGGATTTCATTGTTTTGTTTTTGTTGTTGTTGTTGTTTTTTTTTTAATTTTATTTTTGTTTTGTTTTTTCCTCTGTGGTGGATTTCATGATCCAGAAATAGATGATTGCATGTTCGTAATAGCCTTTATATCTCCGCGAATACTGCGGGTTCTCCGTCAGTGAATAGAAAAATAGGTAAATAAATATATAAATAAATACATAAATACATTTAAAAATAAATAATTATTTGTTCTCATTTCGTTTATTTACACATTCCCCTACAACATTGTTTCGTCCAGAGTTCCTGGAGTCATCAGGGAGGTTGATTTGAGGTGTCTTTGAGGAATGTTGTTGTGTCTTGTCAGATGACGTCAAGAAGTTGTCGAGCACTCCACGTGACGCCCCTCAATCATAAATAAATATATGATAATATGTTATATATATATATAATCCTTCATCTTGTAAAACCATCGGTTGGTTAAGGCAAAAATACCTCGGGCTCATTGTCCACGTAGATTATGACTTAACAGAGATGTGTTTAGTTAAATGGCGGAGATAAGTAACCAATCATCTCAAAACGGTATTATGTTGGGGTAAACACGACGTATACATATATGCAGTTCTGACATCCGAACCTAGTTTAACATTGTTGTAATGGACAATATTTTGAGTCATTTTTTGAAAAGATTTCTATTACAAAAAATGTGCCCATAATGAATTGGGTTATCAGACCTGCAAATAAGTGTTAGTCGGGTAAACATGTTGCTTCGTGTGGAATTCAACGTTTAGATAGAAATTGAAGTAGAATGAATTACTTATTTGAGGTCCGACAGGGTGGTCTGTTTTTTTGTTTGTTCGTTTGTTTTCTGTTGTTTTTTTTGTGTCGTTTTTTGTTTGTTTGCTTGTTTTCTTTGTCTTTTGTTGTTGTTTTTTTTTTGGCGGGGGGTTCCCTCTTTTTTTTTTTTTGTCTTTTTGTTTTTGTTTTATTGGGGGGAGGGGGGGGGGTGCTGTTGTTTCAACTCTTCGAAATTTATACCTTATAATTCTTATCGTTTTGCCCAAGTGAGTGGTGGGTTGTACTAATATTTGTACGGTTTAATTACACGTACACGAGATCATGAGACAATTATCTCAGGAAAATAATTACGTAAACACGCAACTCTGTGTTCTAATTTTGTAATAATATTTATAGACAGGAATCAATAGGTATTTATTGATCGATGAAATACATATAAATAGACAAGACTTAAATGTTTCCCAATGATGATAATGATTGACATTTCTTACTTAACCTTTATCAAGTTATATTTTGATATTTATGGTAGGAATGAATTTGACGTTACACAGCTATTTATTTGTTATCTATTTTTAGACCGTCATTTGGGTGACAAGTTATCCCATTAAGTAACTATAAACGTTAAAGGTCACTCATAATTTTGTGTGTCAAAAGTATCGATCTGGTGGGCAGATCAGAACTGGTGAGTATTTCATTTAAAACCATGTCATCAAAACAATAACCCCATCCCTTCCTATCCATGTTTCCTTCCATTCTCTGTACTCGTAACAAATAGTAAAATAAAATTATTTTGTTTTCCATCCTCAGCTCTAGAGATGCTGAACACTGTTGATGTATGTAATCTGTATCTGCCATAATTTTATACTATTTCATATTTTAATTGTCTGCCTAATTTGGATTCAATAGTCTGATGTCACGTTCGCCCAGCAACAAGCAGCTTGGTTCTGACCAAAGAAAATTGGTACTTTTTTATTCTTCGTACTGGCTAGAACTTTTTCACATGTCATGTGATCAGAATGTATAAAAGTCAAAACATGATCCGATTTATAATGCTTTCCTCCTCTGGATACACTTTTATGCTCGTCGGAGAAGTATTTCATAAGGGCGTCCGCTATTGATCCTATAGTTTAGAACCAGTTACTTAGTTACTATGCGTCCTTATGAGGGAAGTGCCGTCACGACTGTTGAAACCTATTACAGAGCAATGTTTTGATCGTTGAATCACTAGATGTAAAATACAAGAGCGCAGTGAGCATAATTTTCTCTATCGAACGCTGTGTTTTGTTGTAATAATACATCGTGCTCGTTAGAGCGCAGCCATTATAAGAAAGAAAAGAAGTAATTTATTGCGCTGACACACCTTTAGCACCACAACTATCTCGACTCAAAGAGAGATAATATAATCTTCAGTATACACGCAAAATAATATATAAATAAATAAATAAATAAATAAACGCTCGTTGAGATCTGCTTGATCAATAAATTTATTGTTGAAACCACAACTATCTTGACTCAAAGAGAGATAATATAATCTTCAGTATACACGCAAAATAATAAATAAATAAATAAATAAATAAATAAATAAACGCTCGTTGAGATCTGCTTGATCAATAAATTTATTGTTGAATCGAATTGATGATTACCCCAGTTATACTAATAAAGGTATATCTCGATTCCTGGAAAATGTCAAGCTTTACTAGAGGTTATGAAGTATGTATTCAGAGTTGTCTATTTTATAGTAAATACGTAACCCTTTCGTTTTTGGGAAAACCCGATTTTACAATAGTATAGAAGCAAAAATATGAGGCGTTTCCTTTGTAAATCAAAAAACAAAAAAACAAAAAAGAAAAAAAATAACAAAGGAGAAAAACACAAACAAACAAAACAAAACAAAAAACTATAATAGTAGTAGTGGTAGTAGTAGTAATAGTAGTAGTAGTAGTAGTAGTAGTAGTAGTAGTAGTAGTAGTAGTAGTAGTAGTAGTAGTAGTTGTTGTTGTTGTTGTTGTAGTAGTAGTAGTAGTAGTAGTAGTAGTAGTAGTATAGTAGTAGTAGTAGTAGTAGTAGTAGTAGTATAGTAGTATAGCAGTGGTAGTAGTAGCAGTGGTAGTAGAATAATAATGATAATAATAATAATAATAATAATAATAATAATAATAATAATAATAATAATAATAATAATAACAGTAGTAGTAGTAGTAGTAGTAGTAGTAGTAGTAGTAGTAGTAGTAGTAGTAGTAGTAGTAGTAGTAGTAGTAGTAGTAGTAGTAGAAGTAGCTGTTGTTGTTGCTGTTGTTATTGTAACATTAGCAGCAGTAACAGAAACAGAAGTAGTATCAATGTTAGAAAATTTCTGACAAGATGCAGAAACTCTAGGAAATTATCGCAATTTTGACTCTTTTCTCTTTCTTTTCTTTTTTTTGTTTTTTTGTTTTTTTTTGTTGTCGTTGTTTTTGTTGTTCTTTTATTTTCTCTGGACAAATGTCATCCTGCATGATATTTCTTCTTTTTCTCCATTTCAATCAACCATACATAAATCTGCCCTCTACCATTACAAATGTCATGCAATTTTAAAATATAATACTACTCTCAATAATGTTATCATAAGCAACGCGAGTCAACATGTTACGTAGGTCGCGATGATAAATAGTTAACATTTTTGAAATTTGGCCAAATAAACTTGTCCGTCAAATATCGATAATTTAAGATGACCCTCATTTTGTCAATAACTCTCGAACCTAAATTTTTTTAGGCGATTTTGAAGTCCCAGGTATGAGAGTTTTTTTACTCGAGTGATATCTGAAGGACGAGTTTTCTGGCCAATTTTTTTAAATGTGTTTTTTAGAGTACGATAGACTGTTCTCATTCACTCATAATGATGTGTAATAGTGTGTGATATTTTAAAAATCTTGTGTCATGACAAAGTTGACATAAAATATGCTATTATATTGAAATTTTATTTTTTGAATGTCTGATAAATGAAGGCAATTAGAGACTTGTGTTAATATTGTTGTTATGGAGTAAATTCTGAAAAAAAGATATACATATAACAATTAAAGAAATAAGACAAATATTTAACACGGAACGCTTTGGACTAAAAAACCTTCTTCAGCTAACAAAAACAAAAGTAATTAAAATGTTAATAATAAACGCGACTTATCACCGTTTTAATTGTTTGTTTTATTTTGGTTGTTATAGTAACCTGATAAGGATTTAGAGTCTGAACGTCCCGTTTGAAATATTCTATTCTATTCTGAAGCTGCTATTTTCATTGTTTGTACAATACACGTTGCAGTCCACAGCTTCTAGCAGCTTAGTTTTCAATTGGACTTTAATAGAGTTTGCCTTGGTCTGAAATTATTTCCATCGTGATTATAAGACCATAACAATTTCGGTTATCAGCCACGTGTACACATAAGCAGGTTTTATAGCCTAACGCAATACTCTTCAACAGTCATAACGTCACTTCCTTCCTAATGACGATGGTAACTTAGTAACACTGGCTCTAAACTATCGTAACAATGGCAGACGCCCGTATGAAATATTTATCCGGCGAGCATAAAAGCATATCCAGAGGAAAAAAAAATTAATTTGATCATGTTTTGACTTTTACACATTCTGATCACAAGGCATATGAAAAGTTCTAGCCAGCATGAAGAATAAAAAGTGACATCAGACTACTGAATCCAATTATGGGCTTGTTTTAACAACACTGCTGTAATGGACAATATTTTGTGTTGGTTTGAGAGTATTTTTCCATTACAACAATTAATTAGGTAGCAGGCACTGTTACAAGGGGGCAGTGTGGCTCAGCGGTATGGTCTTTGCTTCGTACCCGAAAGGTAGCGAGTTTCGATCACCCGCCTTGAGCAAATCACTTCGCCCTAGCTCAATTTGCGGCGCTGCACTGCGGCTGACGCCTGGGTTATCCCAGTCTCCCCTTGGAATAGACCCTAGAGACAAATTTCCCCTATGGGATGAATAAAGGGAATTATATATTTTTTTAAAATATATTTTATTTAAGATGAAGATCTAAAAACGTATGTATGAAAATGTGCCAGACAAAGCAGAAAAAAATGTGTTTTTTTTTTAATCATCCTAAAAAATTTAGTTGAAGCAGACAATTTATTTTTGGAATTTTTTCCCCTTGTGTTTTTCTTTCTGCTTTGTTTGGCATGTTTTCAAACTTTCAAACACACTTTTTTATATCTTCATCTGCAAAAATGCACAACAGTTGATTATTAGACTTGTAAAAATAAATTTACTTCAATCTTTGATTCCAATGTTTATTTTTCAGTGAAGGAAGCAAATCTCATTGGACTGATATATAAAAAAGAAATGTCTATCAAAATGGATTTTTATTCGGATTTGTTACAGTTTATTTCTGCCACGGGATGTAAATATCTAAATTAGATATGTTCTAATTCATATCACGGAACGAAAAGATCAATTTATTAAAAAGTGATGCAAAACGGAAGTGAAATTATCGTTCCTGATGTTGTGTCGATGAAATTGGACAATCATGATAACACTGATAAAAACGGCGATGAGAGACGTTTGAACAGCCTGAACAGTTCAATGTCATCAACCAATGGAGAGCTACAGCAAAACAGCCACTATAAGGTAAGTTTGTCTCAGGGAAAAGTTGACATCAAAGTCAAAGCATTTTGAAGTGGTAATGGTTACTCAAATTAAGAAATTAAGGAGCAGGCACCAGTGTAAGATACAGATCTGAACTAGTGTATATGAAAGGTGCATGCCAGGCAAATTCTGGCACCTTTCATACAACTTGTTCAGATCTTCATTGGTTACTCACCTCTTCAAAGCCGTATTATGTCGGGATGACCCAGGAGCTAAAAGTTGATTTAAAGTAGATACATTCAGAACTGTGACATTTTAGTTTTGTTTCCGTGAGAAAATTCATCAATACAATAATAAAGCATATAAATATAACCCAAGTTCTATTTTATTATATTTTATTTTATTTTTGCCCATAAATATAAATGGCCTCTGTACGACATGTGCATTTATATATATATATATATATATATATATATATATATATATATATATATATATATATATATGTGTATGTGTGTGTGTGTGTGTGTGTGTGTGTGTGTGTGTGTGTGTACGCCGTCCCGAAATAATACCGTTCTGACCAATGAATAACAATTTTACAATGACGAGAATTATCGTTTTCCTTCCCTGTGTCTAAAGATATTATTTCCCCATAAATGGGAGTGCTACCTGCTTGAAAATTTAAAAATTCGTAGTTTTTAGTAGATAAAAATTGTAGACGCGATAGTTAATTTGATTAATCAACAGGGAATAAATAACACTGTTGTCTGGCATCAAATTTTCATTTTCAATACGTTTTAATGACTTACAGATGCTCATGAAGTTCTGAAATTGGAGACGAAGTTTCGTAATTCTAAGAATTTTTCGTAAAAGGAGGCAGGTCTGTTAATGGTACCACCATCAGGTCAACGGGGTTTTTTTTCTCTCAGTTCTCGGTTCAGGTCAACACAAGATTATTTTCACTGTGAAATGTGTATTCCATTAGCGAATGCACCATGATCTAGTCTTACCTTACCTTACCCGGGTTCCATCTCTTTCCTGAGGTCGGGTGTCATGGCCTTCCATCCTTCACTGTCCATTGCAGCCTCGTTACAGTCTGCCATGCGCCGTCCTGTAGCTTCCTTTATGCCATCTGTCTAGGATTTCCTTTGTCTTCCTCTGCCTCTCTTTCCTTCAATTCTTCCCTCCATTATCCTTTTTTCGAGACTTTCATGTCTTCGCATATGTCCAAAATATGACAGCTTTTTGTGCTTCACAGTCAAAAGAAGTTCTTTTTGTTTTTGGCCCATTAGGTCGAGGACTTCGATGTTTGTTTTTCTTGCTGTCCAGGGTATTTTCAGCATTCTCCTGTACGTCCACATCTCAAAAGCTTCAATACGTTGTTCTGTCTGTGCGGTTAGTGTCCGCGTTTCACAACCATAAAAGAAAAGGGACCACACATAGCATTTGGTGCATCTCATTCGTGTTCTGATGGAGATATTTGTGTTGGTGAGGATTGGCTTTAGTTTCATGAACGGATTTTTGGCCAGCATTATTCGTCTCCTGATCTCTTTGTCAGACTTTGCATCGGATGTTACCAACTGCCCCAAGTACGTGAACTCCTTTACTTGTTCCACTGGACACTCTTCTATTTCTATATCTATGTCTATGGGCTCTTTCTTTTTTGTTATCACCATTGTTTTTGTCTTCTTCCCATTCATGAACAGCCCCTTTTCTTTACTCTCTTCGTTCACTTTTGAAAGTAGCTTCTGTAGGTCTTCCTTACTTTCCGCCAACAGGACAGTATCGTCAGCGTAACGTAAATTGTTGATGTTGTGGCCACCAACCTTCAACCCTTGTGCTGTTTCTACTTGCCAAAAAATAGACTCTGTGTATAAATTAAACAAACAAGGAGACATAACACATCCCTGGCGCACTCCTTTCTTGATTTCAATTGCATCTGTTGTATCTGCCTGCACTTTTATCTGAGCCTTTTGCTGCCAGTACAGATTAGCGATTAGAGCCACATCATTCTCTTCCACACCTATTGTCACAAGGTCCTGGATAAGTTTCTGATGACTAACAGTAACAGAATCAAATGCCTTTGAGTAGTCGATAAAACAGGCATATATGTCTTTTTGGACCTCTAAGTATTTTTCTAACAGGATTTTTAAGTCGAAAATTGCCTTCCTGGTGCCACTGTTCTTTTTGAATCCAGTTTGCTGTTCTGAAATCTCACGATCTACTTTTGACGAGATTCTTTCAGGATTATTGTCAGGAGGAGTTTCAGTAGATGGCACATAAGACTGATTGTTCTGTAGTCCGAACACTCAATTTCACCCGCTTTCTTGGGTAGCAGTATGAAGATAGAAGTGCGAAGGTCTTCTGGGATGTTCGTTGACTCGTATATTTCATTCATAAGGTCTGTTATCACATCAACACCAAATTCACCCAGTGCTTGCAGCATTTCTGTTGACACCTTATCTATTCCATTGGCCTTCCCTGTTTTCATGCAGTATAGGGCTTTCTCTACTTCTGATCTTAGGATTGTGGGCCCCCGTAGAAAGGACTGTATATGGTTGTCACCTCTGCCCGCATTGAATAGCTCCTCCACGTATTCTTTCCATCTATTGGCGAATTCTTCCACCTCAAAGAGGAGTCTACCTGATTTATCTTTGATGCAACCGCCAGATTGAGAGTTTTTATATGTGAATTTCTTGATTTCAGCAAACATTGGTCCAGGGTTTCTCTCATGTGATAGCTTCTCAATACGGTGGCACTTTTCATCAAGCCACTCTTCTTTAGCCTGGATACACTTTTTCTTTACTGATTTGTCCAGTTCATTGTACCTAGGGGTGCCCTTTGAATGTTTCCGTTCTCTCATAAGATTCAAAATCTCATTCGTCATCCATTCTCTCTTTGCCTCTTTAGATTTTTTGTTTAGCATTTTCTCGTTTGTAGTTGTTATTGCACCTTTAGAAGAGGACCATTGTTTATCAATTATACTCTTATACGTTTCTTCTGTTTCTTTATTTGTGTCTTCTTGTTCTTCCATAAGACAATAATACGTATTTTCTACTTCTACAGCATATTTCGCTCTTA
>NC_088362.1:83734590-83794590 GCF_034508935.2 Berghia stephanieae
TCCCTAGACCTAGGAATTTTCGGCTTCAACATGAAACATGTAATTTGATAAAACTTCTTGAAAACAAAGTCCTAGCACCAAAGCTAATATATAGAAGAGTTTATAGCACTTCTGAACATATTTTTAAAAACATTGTATTTACACCCCCTGACACTACGAATTTCTCCGATTTCAAGTAAACAGATTTGCTTAGCTAATGTTAGTGGTCACACTTGTATAAATAAATTTAGTAATGAACCGTCAATAAAGCAAAGTCTTGTTTTCTAGCTAATCGATATGGTTTATGCTAGTATTTCTCACCAAAATTATTCACTCAATAAACGAGGTTTTTATTTATAATGAATGGATAACTGGGTTGTTGGATAACTAACTGGGTTATTGGGTAACTGGGTGATTGGAAAACTTAGTGATAGGATAACTGAGTGATTATATAACTCTGCAAATTAAAAATTGAGTGATTGGATATCTGGGTGATTGGATAACTGAGCGATTGAATAACTGGGTGATTGGATAACTAGGTGATTTCTAATTCTAATCTAACTGCCATTTGATAACTGGGTGACTGGATAACCGGTGATCGGATATCCGGGTGATTGAAAACTGGGCGATTAGATAATTGTGACTGGATAAATGAGTGATTGGATAACGGGGTAATTGGATAACTGTATTATGTGACGATTGGATGCTTGGATGACTGGACAATTTGATAACTGTGTGATTGGATAACGGGGTCTCTTTAATCCAGAGTAAAGAATCCGATTCTTTTGCGACCTAGCTTTAAAATAAACCAGCAATTTATCTGTAGAGCTCAACCAAAAGAGACTCCGGCTCCATGAGCTTATGGCTCTGAGAGACTGTTTTATATACTGAAATGATTTCATGAGCCACTCAACTATGCTATCGTTCATTTCAGGTAAACCGTCTAGTCAAAGCATGGGCCAGAATCAACGTCTCCAGAAACGGGCAGACCCTGGTAGAATACGCAAAGCAAAACGCCAGGGATGAAGTCATTATTAAGCTGCTGCTACATCACGAAGCTTCCATAGAGCTGGCCCATGCCGTAATGGCAGGCGACAGGGATCGAGTCAGGACTCTGTTGTGTGACAACGCTGTGGATCTGAATACCTGCGACACGTCAGTCAAAAACAATTTCTTCGAACCGGTGGCGCCACTCACCTTAAATGGAGCCGCCATTAAACTCGGCCACTTAGAAGTTTTAAACGAAATAATCGCCGCCAAAGATCGCCAGAAATCTTCTTCCAGCACATCCGTTTCCAGTTCCACTTCTGCTGATGGCAAATATTTCGGAAGAGGTCGGGCGTTTCCGGAGACCGTGGTATTCTACAAAGGAAGCAGTAGCAGTGAGGAAGTGTGTCAAATTCGTACAGCGTCACAACCAGTCACATCTGCTCTGTGTTCTATATTATGATATTTATACTGTTATATAAATATCGATTGTTATATCTTTTGTGTAAATGAACTTATTGGGGATTCTGGACAACCTATTTAGTGAAACATTTTCGCTGAACGGCATATCTGACAAACCCCTGATTTTCAAGGTTTCGTACTACCGACAAACACACATTTGCAGATCTGATAACCGGAATTAATTATGCTTTTGATTTAACAAACGTATGGTAATTAGACGGTATTTTTACCTACATCCACCATGTGTCAAAGACACAAATTGCGCTTTTTCACTGGGTCAAGCCCAATTAAAATTTATGCAAGTCCAAGTATTACCAAATGTGAAGTGTTTCTTAAGTCTCGTAAAAAATGTGGATTTATACGCCACTTTGCCTATGGATGATAGATACATTTATCTCAAAACAACTTTCCCAATTTGTTCTGCTTTGAGATGCCTTAACGTTTTTTTTTTAAAGTAAGGAGTTGTAAGACAGACATTACATTTGGATTCGCTGGAATCGGAACGGAAAATTATGATTTCCACCTTTTATATGTTTTAATCTCAAATCATTTCACAGAGTTCAATGTATTGCATTTTTATCAAAGTATTTAAAATACCTGAATATGTTACCCTTGGCCTCAAATCGGTATCATATCACGATGGTTTAGATAACAAGAATTGATTTTTCTAGTGAATAATAGAATACTGTTTAAATGTTTGTGTTATAGAAGGAACGAAATGGACATCACTTAGCCCTTTCTTATTGTTTTTAGGCCGCTAACTGGGTGGTTTATTTTCAATAAAATATATCACTCAGACCGTAAGCGCTTAAGGCTAAGGTTACGCATAGTTTTGTGTGTGGGAACGATTCATCTGGGAGTATTTTAATTAAGTCCATTGAATCAGAGTTTATCCAGGTTTCTATAGCGTGAAACAGACAATAGCAATAATTGCTTGTCATCCTTTTGTTTGGACGCCAGTCTATCGCAGAGTACTTTTCGCCATATCTAACAGACCCAGCTATCCAATCACTGTTTGGTAGACAGGGGATAGAAAAAAATCTCGACTGCATCTGGAATCAAACTCGGTTCCTTAGTGTGTGAAGCGAGTACTCTACCAAACTGAGCTATCGGGTCCCAATAGTATCAACAGATGAATAGAGATATATAACTGTTTCTAAAAGTGTTAAAAATATACTTTTTGTTTGCAGTAAAACCATTTTTGGTAACCCCCCTGCCCTTTTTTTTTTTCAACCTAATTGCGATTTTTTGGCAATGGGTCACATTTTACTTTTTTTCCATTTCATGTCCTTTAGCTATAATATTAATATAATCTCTGAAAGGTTAGTCGCCTAGCAACAGGGTAAGCAAAAATAACAACGATCAAGATAACATCACAGTATTCATCATGCAAGTCGCAGTGTGTATAAACTATGGAAACAAATCCATATTTATAAGGAAATGCTTTTTACGTTCATCACTGTTATTGCAGTCTTTATCGCTTTCCGTCTCAAATCATTATTATTCTCATTACTATCACAACAACCAAAGATATTGTATCATCATCCTCGTCATCTTCATCATCATTATCACCGCCATCGCCACTACCACTACCACCACCACCACCATCATCATCATCATCATCATCATCATCATCATCACCACCATGGTCATCATTATCATTGGCATCATAATCATCATCGTCATCATCATCATCACCATCATCATCATCATCATCATCATCATCATCATCATCATCGTCATCACCATGGTCATCATAATCATCATCGTCATCATCATCATCACCATCTTCATCGTCATCATCATGATAATCATCATCATCATTTACACCTTCTTCACCGCCATCAACAGCATCATCATTTTAACCACCAACACCACCACCAACACCACCACCACCACCACCTCCATTATCAAGCAGTTGCCATCAAGACAGCCACCCACCCATTCATTTGTTTCAACCCGCCAGCTTGTCAATATTATTCCATGTGTCACAAAGATTAAAATCTATGCATTTATATAATTGTATCCAATGTAGGTATATATGTCAGAAGACGGCTATTAAAGTCCATTGATCTAGACTATGTGCTTGTATGTCTGCATCTTTTTGTACACTGCACTTGCTTGTACATATCACAAGTAGTCATTAAATTGACGCATATTATATTTGAGTCGATGGATGGGTATGTTCATCAAAAGGGCAGAAAAGTGTGCTGTCAAAAAAAAAAAAACTGGTCCCAATTTCTTCCGGAGGACTGAATGCATATCTTGTGTAATCAATCTTCTGGTTTCAGAGTGATGGCATCTTATTTTCTTCTAATTTCGCTTTGCAAAGCGCTTAGAGCACGTTCAGTGGATATTGCGCTATATGAAAGCTCAATTTAAAAAAAAATTGTGTCTAAATATATTTCTGATCGTCAATAAATATCATCCATCCTCGCTCTTCTACATCCCGTTATTCTAAAAATGTGCCTTTACGTCCTGCCACTAAAATAATGCCACCTTATGAAGGACTGGTTACACACACACACACACACACACACATACACACACACTTCCAGGGATTTCGAACCGGAAAAGTAGAGAAGGTGTGACGTGACGACTTTTCTTCCCTATTTTAGGTGTACCTCTTTTGATTTCAAAATTCTGACTCACCGCCTCAATCCGGTATTAAATCCGGGTGAATCTGATGCCAAAAAGTGAATGTAAAATTAAAACGATCGAATATGTGACTCACCTTGTCAATCTGGTAATATCGCGGAATGAAGTTTATGAAAAGATTGTGTTGAATTCAAAATAATCAGAATTTTGGAAATTAAAGTTCCAAAACTGTGCGGCTAAATGGTTTTGTGGTATAACACTCGCTTTCGGATGGAAAGATCCTGAATTCGAGCTTCACTCAAGCATAGTTGAGTTGTTGGAAAAGGCTCTTTACTCATATTCTCTCACCGTACTCAGGTGTAAAATGAGTTCCTGGTCGTTAACAGCGTTGACTGTGTCCGAAAAAAATTATAATATCGCCTGACAGGCATCCTGTCACGTCCTACATGTTAAGTGATGCTGTTGATCAGGGACCTCTTGTAAAGCGCGTTGAGCACGTTTAGTGGATATTGCGCTATATAAACGCTCAAGCTCAAAAAGATTAAGAAGAAGGTAGGCGCACATATTTGCAGACGCGATTATGGGTTATATGTTGATGTTGCTGTTATGGACCTTATTTTGCGTTGAGCGATTCATACAAAATGACCGACTTCAATTTCACTCTCGTTAGTATTTACGATCACGCTTCAGCAGCCTACCGTTCAAATGATCCATAACAATTTGGGTTGTCAGACCTGTATATGAGTGCATGTCGGGAAGAAGAAATCTACTAATTTTACGCTTACGCTGAGAGGATCCGAGAAAAAAGAGCCTTTTCCAAGGACTCAACTTTGCGCCTCTCAGATAGTTTTTATCGTAGTTAAAATAGGCAGTGGTTAAATCGCTCTTTTGTGTGTGACCAAACAGGGAATATTATACATCTCATTATTGCGTTAGTGTGAATTTGAGTCGATGTTTCGGTTCTTGTCATAAAGGGGATGTAATTATGGAGGTGTCTAGAATAAATAAGACGAAATACAGGCCTGCCCAGTACTATGACGAAACATTCGTAGAAATACGTTTTAGCTACAGCTATAGACTAGAACTGTTTCGATTCTTTGACTAAATAAATCTTGTTGAAAAGGAAAATTTACTTCCTTTGATCCTTTTAAAAGGACTTAAGAGCATTTTCAACCTTGCTGATGGCAAATAATTTATTTTAAAGTTGTTTATAGGGAGTTTTCTTTTTATAGGCTAAAATAATTATGAAATAACAATAATAAGAATCAAGCTTCAATTTAATTTACAAAGATATATAATGTTGTGGACGTTTCGTGTTGCCCCTTTGTCGACAAAACACAATGAATCAGACAGTAAATATTAAATTAAGGGGAGATTAAAAGATGGCATTGTTTCTGATTTAGACGTTTAAATGTATTCCATAGTCACAAATATTATTAGATGTAAGTAAAATGTATTTTATGTTTGATCGAGCGTATGAATAGAATGGTCTCTTAAAGTAACAGCAACTAGAATATCACATTTCTAGTCTTTTTAATTCTAGAAACCCTATTTGGTATTTGATTCATCCCGACATAATACTTGAGGCGATAGGTCCCAAATCATACACATCAAACGAAAGTCTCAGGTTAAAAAATGTCCGTCATTCATCGACATGATTTGAAGTCATCAAGTTTTCTGGCCATGAAATACGTGAAAACGGTGGTTATTTGACGACGTTTAACTATTTGCAAATAATGTTGTACCTATCTATGTCTTTGGCATTCACTGCAATTAATAACTCTTGTGACTTCTTATCTGTGTCAATGTTTGCGTTGTCACAATGAATAAAACTGTTGGAATCTATTTAACACTCTCTCACAGACATACACAAACACACACGTACACACACAGACACACACACACATACACAGAATGTCATTGATTTGCCATTTATCACAGATGCATGATAACATTTTCACTGTTGTTATTACCCTGACCTTTCACATATTGGAGCGTTGCCTTATTTCGTACCGTACCTCGAGGGGCATAGGGCATAGGGCGAAGGGCCTCTACATTGTTGACATGTCGCCTCAAAACGGTTCTATGTAGGGATGACTTAGATTCTGAATATTGACTTCTAAATCATGGAATTTTATTTCAATTAATCTTCCTCAGAGAGAATAATGAATGTAGTCATACAAACCACATGACTGTGCAAGTTTGTAAACGAGTATTTTTATTATTACACGTATTGATAGGTTTTACGCGCTTGCGACACTTTTAGATATCTTTAGAGCCGGTAAAAACAATGGAGGGAATATAATAACCAATAGATTTAAGAAACGCTAACATCGCCTAAAAATACAACAAAGGCAACAACAAGAAAAGCGAAATACTGAGAGAGAGAGAGAGAGAGAGAGAGAGAGAGAGAGAGAGAGAGAGAGAGAGAGAGAGAGAGAGAGAGAGAGAGAGAGAGTTCTTCAACAATTAAAAGTGCATTCATTCTTGTATATCGTCTAAAATCACCTATAATAATATTATTATGTCCAACAGTGACACTTCCAAACGACATCCACCAAGAATGTGGTCAGACCATGGCCGACTTGAGTATTATAGTAGGGCTATGGGTCAGACCTACACTCGAGCCAGAGGTCATGACCAGCCTTACTGGATCAAATATAAATAATCCCCCTGATTCTGCCGCGCCCTATCCTTTGCCCCCTTCCCCCCCCCCCCCCCCCTTTTTTTTTTTCCTCCTCCGATGGTGTGTGATCCAACACTCCAAAAAGTAATAAAGTTTAATTCAGTCTTTAATTTTGTTTATTTTTTTTTATTGTTACGATAACACACTCATAGGCAAAGGGATGGGTATCCATCAAATGTTCAGACCCCCCCCCCCCCCCCCATTCACCCAGCAGAGATGTGGGGTAGCTGGATGGTTGGGTCTCTTAGATCTGGCAGAAAGTACAGTGCGGTAGGCTGTCATCCCGACCAATTATTAAATGAAGATTTTTGACCCATCAAACCACCAATTTGTGACACACCCTCAAGCCCGTCTGGACAAATTAAATATAGCTGGGTATTAACAAACAATGGGTGAAATTGACGTCACTTTGTTTTCAGTTGAGTGATTAGTTCTCATCATAGTTTCTCAATCAAACTAAAAACGCTCACCTAGTTTACCAACCATTGCCATTGTTTACTAAATGAGGATTGTACTGACTTTCCGAAACAGGTCAAGGGGTTCCCGGCCCCCCCCCCCCTCCCCACACACACACACGTCTATTGATATTGTCCGTTTAACGCTATACATATATGTAGAAACCGGGAAAAACTACGGACCATCAAGGAAGTGAAGGACTTTTTTTTTTCTTTGCTGAATTTTAAAAAAATATGTTTGACACTTTAAGGTTACTTCAGCGCTGATTTAAAAAAAATGAAATCTTAATGAATAGTCCAAAGGTTCTCGACATAGAGTCGATCTGCACTTTCAATTATTCAGGAAAATTCGAGATATATTTTCAAAGGGGTATATGCACTGGATGACGGCAAGGCGGCCGAATTGTTAAGGCATTTTTTACTATGACCAAGAAGGTCCGGGTTCGAGCCACGCTTCAATCACATTCGTTTTTATTCCTTGGGCTAGATTATAAAACCCCACCTTGCTCACTTTTGACAACAAGGGTGGTTCCCGTTAAAATCAGACGAGTGTTTGATACGATTATCTGTATTCCTTCATGGAATGCATAGGCGACATCTAACGATGCTGCGCAGAGGGCATTTTTTAAATGTACTGTACATTGATTGAATAATCAGGGACTGAAACTGCAAATGTATCCATGTCAATAGCTTGCCAGGCATTGCAACAAGAGGTGGCGTGACCATTAAGCAGGAAGCATCAATTAATTCAAGGGAACAAAAGTTGATTGCAAGGGGAGTAAAATTCAACAAAGATACAGGCAAGATTTCCACAGCGATATTCTCTCAAGTGGAACTAAAAACAATATAAAACAAAAATTAAATAAAGATGACAGCTAAAAAAAACATTTTTTAAAAATTGAACATTTAATGTTTTGAGTTCAAAACCCTTCCTCAGTTAACAACAAAAATAATTGAAATGATAACTCTTCATGTAAAATCCAGATAGACGATACGAATGAGCGTTTAAATTATTGCTGTTAGCTGTTACTGTGGCTCGTCGGTACGTACTTTGTTTCATACCCGAAAAGTACTGAGTTTGATCACCCGCTACTGCGCTTTGTGGCCTTGAGCAAGTCATCTCGCCTTCGCTCAATTTGCGGCGCTGGGTTATTCCAGTCTTCCCTTGGTATAGAACCTAGAGACAAATTTCCCCTATGGGATGAATAAAGGGAATTTTATTTTATTTGTTATAATGTTTTGGGGTACTTTTTACAATCCACTGTGTCTGGCTCATGGGTGCCAGCAGGAAGAAGTGCTGAAACCTGAAATTAAAATCTCGACACTTTACCAAACCTGAAAATGTTCCTACTGAAAATGCAGCCTAAACTTTACTCTTATTTCATCGCCGTTTTTATACCATTATTAAATGATTACTACACAGCAAACATATTGACACAATGAGGAAATCTACATTCATACACTGAAAAGGTGGCTGAATCACATTTTCGAATTTTTACCGATGCTATTTGGTTATTTTACTCAAAACACTGAAACCGGACTTTGAGATATCGTGAAACTGAAATTCCGGCATGAACCGGAAAACTGACACCCATGGTCTGGCTGGTTGGTATTTACGTGAATCTAATGATACCTATTTGTTTATTTGAGCAGCTATGTGGTCTTGTGGTATGACACTCGCTTTCAGATCGGAAGGTCCAGGGTTCAGGCCTTGCTCAGCGCATAGTTGAATCCTTGGGAAAGGCTCTTTACTCAGTTTATCTCACTCGGGTGTAAAATGAGTACCTGGTCGTTAACAGCATTGTCTTTGTCAGAAAAACTGTAATATCGCCTAACAGGCGTCATGCCTTGTTCTACAATATTTCATGGTGCTGTTGGTCAGGGTCACTTTTATAAAGTTATTTGAGCCTGTTAAGTGGATAATGCTCTATATAAAAGCTAAAATTTAATTAAATTTATTTTATACCTATTAAAATTTAACCAGTTAACTGCCATACTTCAGAATGATGCCCGTTTATTAAAATTTGGCCAGAAAAGAGATCATAAGTTTGAGAGTTTTTGCCAATTTGAAGGTCATTTAAATCGATCGATATTTAAAGGACGAGTTTTCCAAATAATCCTCTTCTAGAGCAAGGACTCAAAGCCATAATATAGAATAAAAGAGAACAACTGATACAGATGGACAGAATGAGAAGTAAAGATGAACGTAATCAGACACCACCTTCCAGTTTAGAAGAGCAGAACAGCCCCCCCCCCCCCTTCTTCCACACTTTTCCCCTCAGCCCAAAAAAGACATCTTCACGCACTAAATTTTAGATGCAACTCGAATGAATACTAATGTGGTTCTACCTAAAAGTTTATTCATTCAAATATTTGCTATTATAATTAATAAAACAAGAGAATTCATTCTGTAGTTGGCTTGTGTGGGTGGGGACATAATTACAACGGGTGACACTGAGTAGTCTGCCAGCCAACTCCTCCATTACGCTGCCTGAGATAAAAGAACAAAAAAAGGAAATCAATGTTAGAAATGCTAGACGCTTTCATACAATAAGCAAACAGTCCAGTCATTAACAATTAATACATAATCTATTAGGTGTGCTTAATGCCGAAGTGTGCTTAATGCCGAGGTGTGCTTAATTCCGAATAGACATAAACCAAAGATTTTCATAAATTATATTTCATGAGCTATTTCCCTTTGTTAGTTGTGACCGTGAAATGCTCGCAATGTTGCTGCATTACTCCTCGTTGTGATATATAATTGTTTCTTTAATTTCATTTTTATTTTCATGATTCATGAGATGAAAATTAACTCCACTCAATTTGAAAAACATGGAGTAATTTGTCATAGAGGATAATCTTGGTGTTGAGGACGTCTCTCTTATTTAGGTGAAAAGAATTCAGTTATTGAGCTTTGCTTGCGATGTGAAAGGATGCTCTGTTGCAGTCCTTGTAATTGCCTCGAATTTAGTTTGAGATGCGAGACCAGTTGATTCCATAAAAACACCATTAGTGTTTGAAACAGCTCCGAGGAAGAAGGCATTTTCATCGCTACTTCCATTTCGTCATCTTCCTACTCTTCTACCTCTACTCAGGGTCGCTTCCTTTTTAACATATGTTAGACAATATCAATGTCCACCATGCAAGTTAGTGGATAACAATAAGAATTAACAACCAGAATCAGATACGGTTTTGTAATGAAGCCGAAGATATTGTGCTAAAAGATGTGTAGTTTATACAGAGAAAATTTGGTAATTTTACCGTGCTTGAATCTGAAACATGCTTTAAAAAGTTATCAATATTTTCAAGGGGCACAACTCATCCTAACTCAAAATCATTTTTGATTGCATAAGGTTGTCTCCCTTAATTCATAGTGAGTACCACATCAGTATGACCTCCTTTATTAATTGGTTCCTTTTTTTTCTTGTTTAATTTTTACTTTGGTTGATTTAATTTGATTTTTGTATTTCAATTTGCCAGCAATAATTTATTTTTAAAAATATAATAGCAAGGAATGTAATTTTTTTTTTTAATCATGAGAAAAGAAAAAAAAACATCAATAAAAAAACTAAAACAAAAAGAAACAACCAAAACACAGAAATTCAAATCTACAGCTTCGTAAAGAAAGCTGTAATGATTGACTAACAAATCTTACAAAGAGAAATATCTTGTAACTTCCAAAATGCTTGAGTTATTTCTCTGTATCTTCCCGAGACTCTAAATATTATTGGAGGGTATTGATTGCCTTCTTTGCTTCTTTTAATGGAGGACAAACCTTCAGAGAATTTTATTATTACATGAATATATTGAAACCTACTGAGAAAAAGGTGAATGCCAGAAATTTTCCAGTTATAGAGGGGAAGAGAAATCTGATTCAGATTTGATCCCTGTAAGGGGAAATCGAATTCCAGACCTAAAAAATCTATATAAATATTTCCTTTCAGGTGAAAATAGATTTTTCTCTGTATACTTCAATTGCTACAGAAGCAAAAGCAGAATAAAATTGATGAAAATATTTGCAAATTACAAAAGTTTCCAAATTATACATTCTTTTAATCAAATATGTTTTTGTTTTTTCCTCTTTTATCATATCCCTTTGGAATGAACCCTCCTCCCCCTCCTCCTCCAAGAAGTTTGGGGACAACTCTAGCCTGTCTCCAAAATGCAGTCTTTAAGGGGTGGAAATCTTGCTACTCAGCAAACCCTAAAATGCCCTTGGTATGTTTTTCTGAAAAGTTGGTCATTTGTTGCTTGTGGCAGGTCATAGGGATCCCAATAGCTCAGTTAGTAGAGAGCTCATTCCACAAGCAAAGGGAGCAAGATTGATAGTGGGTGCAGTTGATATTTTCTTTCTAATTCCCTGTCCACCCAGAAGTGATTTTAAATTATCTTGTAGCGAGGTCGGTGTGATTTAACCTTTTAACCCTTGGATGGTGTCATAGAATCCTACCTTATTTACTTGCACCAAGTGGCGTAATTCCGCATAAATTATGTTACATGTTTTAAAAAAATTATATATGAGATAACTAACCATGCTATTTCAATGAAATAAAAATAAAAAGGAAGGGAAAATAATAAACTTTAATAAAATTCTCCATCATCCATATCAGTATTATCATCATCAAGCTGGTCACGATGTAAATCAGTCAAAAAGTTGAAAGCCATTTTGACCAAGAAAAATTTCAGTTTGTTTGAACTATTGTAAATTTGTAATCGTGGATAATTCTGAGACGAAATTTATATTCAATGAAAGGGAATACATCCAGGAATTGAATGCAGAAAACTGAAATACTCTCCAGTTTATTTTATGGCCATTACAGAGGGTAAATTGAGAGGCAATAATAGCGGGCAATGACAGGCAATTCAAGGGTGGGTTGATGATGGGCAATTCAAAGGGTTAAACACACGTGACAAGTGTTATTGCAGAAGCAGCACTTCTTTTTTTTAATTCTCAAAATCACCTCCCTTGCTGTAACACGGTGAGGGATGGATGCCCTAAATTGTTATCCGCTTACCTGTACAAAGGAGAATCTTGTCCTTTGTAAGAAATCGGATGGTCAAGGCAGTTTTTGTAAGACAATCTTCATTCAAAAATGGAGGATCTGCTATCACTAGGTCAAAACTGTTTTTGAGGTCTGCGTCGAACTTGACAGGGTCATTATAATCATAAAATATAAAATCTTCACCGTAGATTTCAAATCGTTTGTCGAATTCCAAACATTTGAGGACTACAGAATCAGGTTTCATTTCTTTGAGCTTTTTGTACGATGTCGGAGAGCTGACACATGCAATACTGGTAAAAAGACAGAGCACAAACAAATCTTTAGTTTGTATATATTTCAAATAATATCACTGAATATAAAAGTTCTCACAGGTAAGATAATGTCACATTGACCCATATTGATATTACAAATTAAGAAATGAAAATATATTTCCTTAATTCATCACCAGGGAAAATTAGTATTTAAGGTCTCTCAAAAAAAATTAAAAAAAGGACACTGAAATAATCCTAATGTCAACAGTCTTGCAGCTGTGCAAAGTGAGCATAGGGTCTGCATTTCTTGCTCAATAAAAAAACCCCCAAAAAAACAGGATTCTTTCAATGTATCGATGATAATATATATTTTCACTGATTTGCATGAACCCTCGAACATACTTTTTTTTTTTTAATGCCATGTTGTGAATCTTGGTCTATAGTTAGGGAATCAAGAAAATAAAATCAATGGGCTGATGATTTTTTAAAAAAATGTTAGAATAACCAAAACGGAAATTTAAAAAAAAAAAGAGAATAGGAAAAGGAGTGTATTGGGAAAGTTTTGACAAAAAAATATAACATTTTAAATTTTAACTGCTTAGGAGTATAAAAGCTAACTTTCACATTAATTCTCCGGTATGTCAAGACAGCATTTTTTAATCTATATATCAATTTCTTTCTGTATTAGACTTAATATTGAGAATGGCAAAATGTAATGAATAGTATTTCCTGTTGCTTACCTGCCGTGATCTCCTACTACAGCCAAAGCTTCTTTGGCCAGAGTTTCTGCTGTTTCATCACTGTACCAAAACTGACTGAGTTGCTGTCAAAAAATTAATTATGTATTATTGATTTATGAATTTAAAAAAACAAAGGGTGACTACAAACCAAACAAAAATATAAAATTAAAAGATTTATGACAAATATTATTTTTTATTTAAAATCAAATAACCATGTAGCTTTGTGATCTTTTAATATGACATTCACCTTCTGATCTGTGTGGCACTAGTTTGAGTCATCCTACGAGTGGCTCAAAGATGAGTCTTTATTTTCTCTGTGGACTAAATTATTGTGATATCACTTTACAGGCATCATGCCTCACTTAGTGTTACAGTTAGCTTGGGAGCTCCTATAAAGCATTTTGAGCACATTTCAGTGGATATTGCATTCAATATAAAAGACCAAGATCTAATCTCGAGCCTGAAGGAATTTCCTAATAAATATTAAATCAATAAAAATGTATAATATAAGAATATTATTTTTTGTGAATAAAAAGTAGAATGCAACTCCACAGGTAAAGACAACAAAATCGTTTTTGTATAAACTAAAAACAATTTTCTACATAATCAATATATTCTGAATACAAAGAGAATCAGAGGCCTGCAGAAGTGAAACAGAAACAGCAGACCATATCGTCCCTCATTGTCGAGTGACAATCCTGAAAGCAGGAGAGGAATTTAATAAATTACATTGCCTTTCAATTATTCCTTATTCAACACATGTGTAACTTATGGGTGATTGGACATCATAACAGTGTTTGTACAGAGGAATGCCATGGTTTATAGCTTTGCTGACAAAGGGTTTGCACCCGAAACATCCATTTATGTTATCTTTTTTATGTTCACAAGCATCAGACATCCCCTAACACTCTCTACTTTTCCTGTGTTGATTCATTTGAGTTCCCTTGTTGACATCATCCTTTTGATGCCATATCATGTTTTTGGTTTGTTTTCATCAGTATTATTCAGTCTTGCTCTATTCCGGTTTTGTTTTTATTATTGTTTATGTTCCTTTCTCTTGCCTTCATATAGAATTTCGTAACAAAATGGGCGAAATGAAAGCCTCATAAAATAACCTTATAGGTATATTCAAGTCAATAAAAACAACAGTCAAGGACACAGGTCTTCATAAACCATGACAAAGAAAACAAAATAACAGATTTCTAAATTCAAATTAATGTTAGCAGCATTATGAGGTTTGTCAAAATTCAAAATAAAATCTGATAAGGAATACCCGATTAACGACTGGTAATCAGGAGGTCTTATGTTCGACCTCCAGTCGAGGCAGGTTGATTTCTTGGGATGATTTTTTCTTGTTAATTTCTTTCTGCTTTGTCTGAAACATTTCCATACACACCTTTTCAGATTTTTATACTACACTAGCACCTGCTCCCTAATTTGTCATACTTTAAACTTCAAAGTGCTGAAGGTAAAGCTTTTGGCTTCACTGCGATAAGTAGAAATGAGAAAGTGTTTCTCCCCATTAACCATTAAAGGCTATTGAGAAACAAAATTAAACAATACTTTTCTTAGTGCCTCTTCCAGTTATAAGAAGTCGAACATTCAACTATAATTTATTCCAAATCCTCTTAAATAAAGTTAGATACAATGCTCTTGAAATCAAGAGGAGAGAAGTGTTTATCTCTGTGTCCATAGTGTGAAATAGACATGTTCAACATATTACTTTCTCCCCCTTTAATTAGATGCAGAGCAATCACAAAAAAAAACTTTCCAATCATTAAAAAACAAAACAAACAAAAAAAAACCCAAATCATTGTGCAGTTATTGAACCTGGTTAGTTAGCATGATAAAATTGCAGCTTTATGGTCTTTGGTATGACACTCAACTCCTGACCCTCGTTTGACAGATGTGGGTGGTGGAAGAAGTCTTAGGTGAAGGCCTATTACTCATATTCTTTCACCGTACTCAGAGTATCTAGCCAGTGACTTCATTGTCTATGCTACATAAAATATATTTAAGAGCTCCTAACACTAACATATGTATGCATTGTATACATGCTGGCCTGAGGCCCCTTGAAAAGTGCTTGGGGCACATTTAGTGGATATCATGCGATATTAAAGTTTATATTTTAACAAAACTCTACTCTTCAAATGATACATGTAATCTCTAATAATTGTCATACCCAGTCTTCGGTTGGATCAAATTTGGTCAAATCTCCAGCTAGAGCCTCCTGATATTTTTCTTCCTGATCCTTTTTTTCCTGGAGAAACTCGTTCAAGGCAGCCAAAGCGTGGGCAGAAAGTTGTGGTTGCTCCTCTTCATTGTCAGACATTTTGATGATGAAAGCAATCTTTTCAATACTTCTGTGAAAGACACAAAACATGTCCATTATTATAGAAGAAGAAGTAGTAGTAGTAGAGGAAGAAGAAGAAGAAGAAGAAGAAGAAGAAGAAGAAGAAGAAGAAGAAGAAGAAGAAGAAGAAGAAGAAGAAGAAGAAGAAGAAGAAGAAGAAGAAGAAGAAGAAAAAGAAGAACAAGAAGAAGAACAAGAACAAGAAGAAGAAGAATATGGAGGAGGAGGAGGAGGAGAAGCTATGTCATGTAGTTGATGTAAATATAAAAAGATGCCAATAGAATGGGTGGGGTGTGGGGGGGGGGGGGTCAAGAGCGTCAATGTCACTTTATTTTTGAATTGTTACCAGTCAGGATGATGTGATGTGGCAACCGGATTAGATTATTGAGCATCAATGACTCACCACACAATAAGATTAATGTGGTCTGTTGAGTGATTAGATGTCTACTTATATTCAAATTTGAATGGATGACATGCAGCTATGTGGTCTCGTGGTATGACACTCGCCTTCAGATCTGAAGGTCCTGGGTTCAAATCCTGAGCAGTGCATAGGTGTAAAATGAGTACCTGACTGTTAACAGCTTTGTCTCTGTCCGAAAAAAAAATTGTTATATCGGTTCCAGAGTTATTTATATTTTTCTGTTGAAATTTTTTGTCAATTTTACAGAGAGAATCTGTGATCTCACTGCTGCCTAAAAACCAGCATCTCGCGGCTATCAGGAAATTTTGAGTTTTGCAGTCAACATGGCCCGCTTATTGTTTTCAGTAATATTGTTACAATTAAAAAATAAATGGCAAGTGTTAGGTATCATTTTAAAGGTCAGAAAATAAGCTTTATTTTCATCTAAATCATTTTCTTGTATGAAAAGTATGGAAAAAATTAAGGATAAATGAAAATGGAAAAAAATATGAGGTTTTTGTCCAAAAAAAAAGTGGGGTTGATGGCGGGCAAAATAAAATAATGAGCGAGTGTATCAATTTTGATGAAATTTGGCATAGATGTTCTTCAATTAATTGCCTATCGATGTATGAAGTATAATTAAAATGTATCCATAATTTAAAAAGTTCTTATAATTCAAAAATTAATAAATTTTTATTTCATTAGCTTTCTGAGAGAAATACAATCAGAAATTAAGAATGAAATGCACCGTTAGTTAGAAAGCTTGTTTTGTTTGTGCCCTTTAAAATGATACCAAGATTGGTCACATAGGTTCACAAATAACGCCATGGTGGCCAAAACAGTTAAGGGCCAAAAATAAAGTTCCAAAAAACGAGTTTCACCTTACAGTACAGTGAGCCTATCGGCGGCCACTGGACTGGAGTTATCAAAGTGCCTACTCAAACTCAAACAGATCATGATCAGAAATCATCAGAAATGATCAGGATGATCATCATCATAATCATTGTCATTGGCAGTTATTAATGATGAAATGTCAATTAGGTGAAAACTATCACCATGCGTTTTATAATCATTGAAATTGAAATGCACTCGTCATTTAAGGAATTGTCATTATTCATAGTTAATTTATTATTTCTCATTCCCCTGTTCAATTTTCCTAGAACCAAAAACTTACATGACATCCCTTACATTAAGCAAGCCCAATGAAGTTTCATTTTTGCTACTTTTACTTTCGATTTTTGCAATGCCAGAGCAATAGTAAAATTAACTCCAAATTTTATATATCTAAAATCGACAGTCGCATTGCCATATTTTCAATTTCTAGGATATGATATTCATATATATTATAAAATATTATGCATTGGGTGTATGTGTTATGCGACTGCATCAAGGAAAGAAAGGGAATGTATGAATAGGTTAAAGAAATAAAGAAATAAAACTAACATTATTTGATGCCTGATTGAACTATTATACTGCTGCTACTGCAACTCAGCTGTTTAGTCAAAGTTATTATGCGATTTTCAAAGTCGAATATACTGCCAAAATACTATTAAAAACATGTAACAATTTTGATTCACTTGATTGTTATCCATTAATAATAGCATTGATTGCATTATTTCTGTAATTAATTCATACGATCTATTTGGCTTTGTGGATTGACGGAGAAAAACAAAAACTTGGATGATCGTCAATGAGAATACTTTTCGATTCTCATTTACGTAACAGTTTTCGTCCGACTACAATACTACACAAACTAAACATGGCGACCTTGAGAGGAGTCGGTAAATTGATGCTCAGACACAGAGTGCATTCTTTATCTGCACGTCAACTGTCTGCTGGTTCTTCATTGTCTGCTGGATGTAAGTGTGTTTTTTTTTAGCGTTTTTATTTTTGGTAGGTATGTGTGTGAAGTTTAAGTGTAAAGTAGCCTGTCCAAAAAGGACTCAGACCTACCTATGCCAGTTAAGTTATTGAATTGTTATTGATTGTTTATGTAATGCGATCATTTTTGTCACTCACAATCACAATGCTCACCATCACTTGAATTTTGTTTCAAGGTGAGATACCGTTCCTAATCACCTAATCATATTGAAATTTAAATTTAAGTGGGGTAGCCTAATCTTACTTATACTACAGTACATTGCATCTCAAATTCAAATTACACAGGCTTTACAGTATTTACAGGGTAAAGTAAAAAAGCCCCTACTGTCACACTCACACCCCCACCACCACTTTACTTTATTACTTTGTTTTTAAACTGTAAAAAGATGTTTTCTTGGCCATATTATGTTGGAAAATGACCTGTTGATCTAAGGCAGAAGGAGAATATTCCGCCAGAGCTAGTAGGTACTTTGGTAAAAAATTCAAATTGAATTGAGCTCAATGAAACCTATATCATTTTAAAGTGCTTTTCAACACGATTCTAATGATACCAAAATTGTGAAAATCAGATAAGCAGAAGAAAAGTTATGTTAGTTTAAAGGCTGAAAAATGGTCTTCTATTTGCCTTTGTTATTTACTGACGGACTTTGTGACCTGAAAAGTGTTGCATTTCCGGTAGTAACCACCATTTGGATTTCAAAACTGGTCTAAAATGGCCGCTAATATTTGAGTAAGGATTTTGCTGGAACGAATTTCATGGATGCGGTATACAACTTTCCCCTGAATTTAATTTTATATAAAAGTTAAGATGTTAAATAAACGAGCCAGCATGAAATTTTGATTTACCAAGTTCTAATCTTTTAATTACCCAAAGCTAAATTATACCCTATTTTATCCATAATCAAAAGTTATACTAAATTGTCATTGATTTTAAAATAAACTACACCAAACGATAGAGTAATTTCTCCTGAAGAAAATAAGACATCAATCATTAAAATCCATCCATAAACAAAAAATCTATGGAACTTTTTCTGAGACCCATCACTCAAAAGTCCAAAAAATCGGGTCACAGCCACTAGCCCATTTATCGGCTCCCTGCTGGAGGGCCAAATGGACGTTTACCAAAGTACCTAGAGCTAGAGAGCCTCGCCTTTGGCCGACCAACCTCCGCTGCACGTCCAACTCGCCTTGAGCATGCATTCACGTAAAATATAAAGATTTTTTTTAAAATCCTACCTCTGTTTCAAGAACTAGCATCTTTCAACTTTCTAAGAAACATTTTGATTTTTCAGAACTTTAGTTCGTTAAAAAATACCGGCCAATCTGACCCGTTGAGTCGAATGAAAACGAAATTGTGTTGTTTACACGGTTCAAAGGAAATGTCGTAAATAAGCTTTCATGGACTTCCTGTGTTGTTTTTACAGTGTCACGTGACCTTTTTGAGAAATTTGTCGTCTGCTACAAATAATTAGACCGGTAGGGGGTAGATATTTTCGTTGGCGAAGAGAAAAAGTGAGTATTATTTCTTGGACTTGTAGAGAGGCCTGGGGTCCACCAGCAGTCAAGTTGATTGAATAAAAGAAAAAAAGGCCTTTTTTATCCGCCGCCACCACCACCGTGAGAGTGGAGGGGGGGGGTGCATGCCGACGAGAGGGAGACGTGTCGATTGGTGACCTTGGTGACGTAGACATCTCAAGGATGCTGGCAGTTGCAGGTGTTCTTAACCCCTTAACAGCGAAGCTAATTTTTTGCTTTTAGATAGTAGTTTGCTTTTATCTTTATTATTGTTAACGGGGAATACAGCGTTTCCACCAAGAGAGTAGTCAGACTATCGCAACTCGGACTTCAATTGTCTATAATAGTTGTGCCGTTACTTGTCTTTTGATGATAGAAGATTTGGTGTTAGGTCAAAGATCGAATTTCCCCCCCAAAAAGTTGCTTTGCTTCTGGGGTTGCTCCCCCCCCCCCCCCCCCCCTCCTCCTTTTTTTCTTCTTTTTTTTTCAACTTAGTATTGTTGATTGCTATTTCCTTTTTTATGATTAGCAAGTGCCGTAGGAGTCTCACAGGATGCAGGAGTACTGCAATTAACCCTGTGCCCGTGACATTGATTTTTTTGTTTTCAAATAATAGTCGTCATTTATATTATTTTTTAACGCAGAAAAAAAACCGTTTCCACCATAAGAGCAGTAAGAATATTGATAAAAAGCGCTTTGAGCACGTTGGGTGGATATTGCCCTATATAAAAGCTCAAGTTTTTAAATTGTGATTTGTTTTTTTGTCTTTTGATGAAAACGGTAAGATTTTATTTTTGGTCCAAGTAAGATTGATATTCGCCTTTAAAAGGTTAAGTTGTTTTGTTTTTTTTTCAGGTTTTGCTTTTTTTCAAATGCCTAGTGAGAGAGAAAAAACAAAACAATCATACATGTATCTGCAAACAGCAGAACGTTTTCATTTTACAATGAGATGGGAAGGGGAAGGGATAACACTATGACAAGAGAGAGAGAGAGAGAGATGGGCAGGGGAATGGGGGGGGGGGGGGGGATAGTAAGGGGGAATGGGAAAAGATGAAAGAAACAATGGGTTGCCTGATGACGTAGATCAAAGGATTGTTACAGCGGTGTTCACGGTGCGTACTTCGTGAAATTTTAACCTTTTACAGTGACACTGATTTTTTTCTCCAGATTGCTTATGCAGAATAGATCGTTTCCACCAAGAGAGCAGTAGTAAGAGTATATTTCGACTCGGGCTTCAATTAACTATACATCGCAAAGCTTGTCTTTTAATGATAACATTAAGACTAAGATCTGGAGCTTGGGGAGTGTAAGATGGAATCTCGCCATTAATGGTTAAAATTGTTTTGATTTTTTTTTAAATAACACACACACACACACACGAGCGCGCGCGGTCACGACAGCGAGGACCATCTATTGCTTGTGTTGCAACGGTAAACCAGTTTACGTGTACGTAGATCCTGAGGCTAGATGCCCGTTACCGTGTACGTAGGCACTCCCGAAAAAAAAAAAAAGAAGAGAGCACACACACACACAGTCTCGCATCCGCTACGAACTAATTTTGCGCACCAATTTTTACTGCACTAATGCACCAAATTGCATACCTATCTAGGGACACTTTTTTCCGTATCTTTTTCTCAATAAACTTTTTAAAAAACCTTTGTTTTGCGCGGCAGGCGGCAGGGCACTTGGCACTAGGGGGCACCAACCATTGGACAGACGAAAAAAAAAACACGATTTCGCGAGGAATGAATCATGAAAATATTTAGGATATAATTTCAAACACAACTTTTGAAATTCATCAAGGATTGTCTAGTACCGAATGTTTTTTGATAGAAAACAAATGTAGCTTCAAATCTAAACTGCTTTTGACGGTAAGCGGTAAGTTTTTATTTATTTTTCTGTCCAAAACGAATGATTTGTCTGGTTATAGAAGCTAAGTATTGGTAACAACCGGCTCAGCTCTCTAGCAAATTATTCAGACCAAATAATCAATGATACTAAAAAAAAGTTTAAACATTTATGTTCTAAAACTTGTCCGATATTAGAATAGAATATCCAGCCAGATGATATTGTATCAGCAACAAACCATATAATCATTTCATATCATTGGTAAAAAGCATGTCCAACTCCAACAAAGTGTAGTGTATCATGATGGCATTGGTTCCTCAGCAGGAAAAGACGAGTATTTTTAACCAAGACCTTGTCTAGAGACATTTTCACTTGATTTACATTCACACAATTTTTAAAATTTTTATTTCTGTCATATCCTGCAAAAATGAAACGTATAAATGTTTGCTCATTTCATAATTGGCTCTCTTTTGTTTACCATGCTTGTAAGGAACTTGAAAACAGCAATTTTTTTACTCTTCGATTAAAAGTATGTATATAATTGATGTTATGTTAAGTGCGTGTATATGTCTGTTTAAGAGAGAGAGTGAAGGAGAGTAAGAGGATGTGTGTGTGTATAGTGCTACACTAACCTGTCATGAATGTTTTCACTCATAGATTGGAACAAGGACTGGCAACCAGGACCTCTTCCGAGGTCTCCAGAAGAACGGGCCTCAGCTGCCCAAAAAATATGGTCTCCGTCCAGAAAAACTATGATGTCATTTTTAGATGGAACTGCCGGAGACAACCCATAGTTACCTTTGTCTCAAATCATGGAGGGATCCCTTGAGGATTACGAATTTTCGCAGGAACAAAGATACAACGGGGAACCGTATATATTTTAAATTATCTCATTTCTCCTTGATAGTGAGGGAAACAGTGATTCCCTTTGCAAGACCATTAAGCCTTCGTATGGTTTTTCGAATGACAAAGACACCTTCCCATGCTATATAATGGATGCTTTGATTTGATTGGATGCTAACAATTGAATAGATGGAAAATTATGCTTAATTTTGTATGTCTATTCAGGGCGATTGGTTATAAAATTGGTCATGGAAAAACTTAGGCTTGGAAAGTTTTGAATATTCATGAGTTTGTCTTGGTTTTGTTCTTTGGGAGCGGTATGGAATCTATATGTTGGATTTGATGAGTGTTTACCTCTTTCCACATCTTCCAAAAGAATTCTGCGGTAATTTGGAGCAGACCAATGGACAACACTGTGCAGACCAGATATACTTTGTAAGTTATTCTTTTGAATCAGGTTATTTTTAGGTTCTAAAACTTGCCGATTTGAATAGAATACCCACCCCGAGAATTGTATCACAAAAAAACCATAAAATAATTTCAAATAAATTGGTAAAAAAAATGCCCAACCCCAAACCCAAAGTGTAGTGTATCATGATGGCATTTGGTTTCCCTAAAAGGGGAAAAAAAAAAAAAGACGAGTTTTTTTAAAAACCAAGCCCTTGTCTAGAGCCCTTTTTCATTGTTTTTACATTCACCCCAATTTTTTAAAAAATTTTTTATTTTTGTCTACCCCTGCAAAAATGAAACGAAATTTAAATTTTGCTTTTTCCCAAATAATTGGCTTTTGTTTTTTTCCCATGTTGAAAGGAAACTTGAAAACAGAATTTTTCCTTTTCGAATTAAAAAGTTTGTAAAAATAATTAAATGTTATTTTTAAGGGCTTGTTTTATGTCTTTTTAAAAGAGAGAGGGGAAGGAAAAGTAAGAGGTTTGTGGTGTATAGTTTTACACTAACCTGTCATGTGTTTTCACTCAAAGTTTTGGAAAAAAGGCCCTGGCAACCAGGCCCTCTTCCGGGGGTTTCCCAAAAAAACGGCCCTCGGGTTTCCCAAAAAATTTAGGGTCCCGCCCAGAAGACTATGAGGTCATTTAATGAACTCCCGGGATCCCCAAATTTACCCATTGTTCAAATAGTGGGGGGAAACCCCTTTTGAGGATTACGTTTTTCCAGGAATCAAAAGAAAAAAAGGGAAAAAGGGGGGTAAGATTTTTTTAAAATTATCTCATTTCCCCTTGAGTAGTGAGGGAAACAGGGGTTTCCCTTTGAAAGGGCACTTGTAATCCCTTTCTAGGTGTTAATGACAAATAAACCCCTTTCCCCAATGTCAAAAATAATGGTTTGGGCCTTTGATTTTGATTTGGATGCTAAACAATTAAATTATAGTGAAAAATAGGGTTTTAATTTGTTTTGGCCCTATTCAGGGGTTGTTTAAAATTTGGGTCAGGGAAAAACCTAAGGTTTTTTAATTTTTTTGAAATAATCATGATTTTTGTTTTGGTTTTTTGTTTTTTTTGGGGGAGGGGGTTAGGGGAATCAAATTATGTTTGTTTTGGGATGAGTGTTACCTCTTTCCACAGTTTAAAAAAGGGATTATGGGTTTAATTGGGGGCAGACCAAGGGGACAACATTGTGCAACCGTTTAAAATTTTTTTAAGTTATTCTTTTGAATAAAGGTTTTTTTAATTTTGTTTAATTTTGTCCGTGCATCGATTTTGGCAATGTGACTGCAGGAATAGTTTTTTCCCCCCAGTAAAAGGTTGTTAGGGTCTTGTGAGTAAAACAGCTTTTTTTTTAAGAGGTCTTGTGATTTTCGAAAAATTTCGATTTGGTTTGAGCCTAGATGTGTCATTTATGGTGCTTTATGTGTAGTGAAAATTGTTTGCCTTTTCAAAAAACGAAACAGCAAAGCAGGTTTAAAAAAATGGGGTAAAAAAAAGTTTTAAACAAAAAAATTCCCCTTCCCTCCCCGGGCCAGGTACCCATCACGCCTGAGTCCTGTATGTAGTGAAAAATTTGTTGCCCAAAAACCGGGTTTTTTAAATTTAAATTTTTTTTTTTAAAATTATAACTTCCCTTTGGACTTTTTTGCCCAAAGGGGTTCACATCATTGGCAGGAAAACACCATAGCGATATAGCCGCTGATGCCACACTATCATAAATGTGTATCCCTATTAAAACAAAAATTAGCTATCCTCTATCAACAATCTCTTCTATAACTGTAATTCACCCATTGATTGTTTTTCTTTATTAATTTTAATTTAGATGTTTGAATTAACTATTATGAGTGAAATTTAAAGTGTGATTTCATACTCTCAGGGGCGGCCAATGAGCTCGAGCAACAAAGTTTTATCCCTCTTACACGGTTCAAAGGAAATGTCGTAAATAAGCTTTCATGGACTTCCTGTGTTGTTTTTACAGTGTCACGTGACCTTTTTGAGAAATTTGTCGTCTGCTACAAATAATTAGACCGGTAGGGGGTAGATATTTTCGTTGGCGAAGAGAAAAAGTGAGTATTATTTCTTGGACTTGTAGAGAGGCCTGGGGTCCACCAGCAGTCAAGTTGATTGAATAAAAGAAAAAAAGGCCTTTTTTATCCGCCGCCACCACCACCGTGAGAGTGGAGGGGGGGGGTGCATGCCGACGAGAGGGAGACGTGTCGATTGGTGACCTTGGTGACGTAGACATCTCAAGGATGCTGGCAGTTGCAGGTGTTCTTAACCCCTTAACAGCGAAGCTAATTTTTTGCTTTTAGATAGTAGTTTGCTTTTATCTTTATTATTGTTAACGGGGAATACAGCGTTTCCACCAAGAGAGTAGTCAGACTATCGCAACTCGGACTTCAATTGTCTATAATAGTTGTGCCGTTACTTGTCTTTTGATGATAGAAGATTTGGTGTTAGGTCAAAGATCGAATTTCGCCGCTAAAAGGTTGCATTGCTACTGGGTTTGCTCCCCCCCCCCCCCCCCCCCCTCTCCTTTTTTTCTTCTTTTTTTTTCAACTTAGTATTGTTGATTGCTATTTCCTTTTTTTATGATTAGCAAGTGCCGTAGGAGTCTCACAGGATGCAGGAGTACTGCAATTAACCCTGTGCCCGTGACATTGATTTTTTTTGTTTTCAAATAATAGTCGTCATTTATATTATTTTTTAACGCAGAAAAAAAACCGTTTCCACCATAAGAGCAGTAAGAATATTGATAAAAAGCGCTTTGAGCACGTTGGGTGGATATTGCCCTATATAAAAGCTCAAGTTTTTAAATTGTGATTTGTTTTTTTGTCTTTTGATGAAAACGGTAAGATTTTATTTTTGGTCCAAGTAAGATTGATATTCGCCTTTAAAAGGTTAAGTTGTTTTGTTTTTTTTTTCAGGTTTTTGCTTTTTTTCAAATGCCTAGTGAGAGAGAAAAAACAAAACAATCATACATGTATCTGCAAACAGCAGAACGTTTTCATTTTACAATGAGATGGGAAGGGGAAGGGATAACACTATGACAAGAGAGAGAGAGAGAGAGATGGGCAGGGGAATGGGGGGGGGGGGGGGATAGTAAGGGGGAATGGGAAAAGATGAAAGAAACAATGGGTTGCCTGATGACGTAGATCAAAGGATTGTTACAGCGGTGTTCACGGTGCGTACTTCGTGAAATTTTAACCTTTTACAGTGACACTGATTTTTTTCTCCAGATTGCTTATGCAGAATAGATCGTTTCCACCAAGAGAGCAGTAGTAAGAGTATATTTCGACTCGGGCTTCAATTAAACTATACATCGCAAAGCTTGTCTTTTAATGATAACATTAAGACTAAGATCTGGAGCTTGGGGAGTGTAAGATGGAATCTCGCCATTAATGGTTAAAATTGTTTTGATTTTTTTTTAAATAACACACACACACACACACGAGCGCGCGCGGTCACGACAGCGAGGACCATCTATTGCTTGTGTTGCAACGGTAAACCAGTTTACGTGTACGTAGATCCTGAGGCTAGATGCCCCGTTACCGTGTACGTAGGCACTCCCGAAAAAAAAAAAAAGAAAGAGACACACACACACACAGTCTCGCATCCGCTACGAACTAATTTTGCGCACCAATTTTTACTGCACTAATGCACCAAATTGCATACCTATCTAGGGACACTTTTTTCCGTATCTTTTTCTCAATAAACTTTTTAAAAAACCTTTGTTTTGCGCGGCAGGCGGCAGGGCACTTGGCACTAGGGGGCACCAACCATTGGACAGACGAAAAAAAAAACACGATTTCGCGAGGAATGAATCATGAAAATATTTAGGATATAATTTCAAACACAACTTTTGAAATTCATCAAGGATTGTCTAGTACCGAATGTTTTTTGATAGAAAACAAATGTAGCTTCAAATCTAAACTGCTTTTGACGGTAAGCGGTAAGTTTTTATTTATTTTTCTGTCCAAACGAATGATTTGTCCTGGTTATAGAAGCTAAGTATTGGTAACACCGGCTCAGCTCTCTAGCAAATTATTCAGACCAAATAATCAATGATACTAAAAAAAAGTTTAAACATTTATGTTCTAAAACTTGTCCGATATTAGAATAGAATATCCAGCCAGATGATATTGTATCAGCAACAAACCATATAATCATTTCATATCATTGGTAAAAAGCATGTCCAACTCCAACAAAGTGTAGTGTATCATGATGGCATTGGTTCCTCAACAGGAAAAGACGAGTATTTTTAACCAAGACCTTGTCTAGAGACATTTTCACTTGATTTACATTCACACCAATTTTTAAAATTTTTATTTCTGTCATATCCTGCAAAAATGAAACGTATAAATGTTTGCTCATTTGGTCTTGCCGAAATCATAATTGGCTCTCTTGTTGTTTACCATGCTTGTAAGGAACTTGAAAACAGCAATTTTTACTCTTCGATTAAAAGTATGTATATAATTGATGTTATGTTAAGTGCGTGTATATGTCTGTTTAAGAGAGAGAGTGAAGGAGAGTAAGAGGATGTGTGTGTGTGTATAGTGCTACACTAACCTGTCATGAATGTTTTCACTCATAGATTGGAACAAGGACTGGCAACCAGGACCTCTTCCGAGGTCTCCAGAAGAACGTGCCTCAGCTGCCAAGAAATATGGTCTCCGTCCAGAAGACTATGATGTCATTTCAGATGGAACTGCCGGAGACTACCCAAATTTACCCATTGTCTCAAATCAGTGGAGGGATCCCTTTGAGGATTACGATTTTCCAGGAATCAAAAGAAACTACGGGGAACCGGTAAGATATTTTAAATTATCTCATTTCACCTTGAGTAGTGAGGGAAACAGAGATTCCCTTTGCAAGACACTTGTAATCCCTTCTATGTGTTCTAATGACAAATGACACCTTCCCAATGTCTAAATAATGGATTGCTTTGATTTTGATTTGGATGCTAACAATTGAATATAGTGAAAAATATGCTTAATTTTGTATGGTCTATTCAGGGCGATTGTTATAATTGTCATGGAAAACTATAGGCTTTTAATTTTTTTGAAATAATCATGAGTTTGTCTTGGTTTTGTTCTTTGGGAGCGGGTTATGGAATCTATTATGTTTGATTTGATGAGTGTTACCTCTTTCCACAGCTTCCAAAAGATTATGAGGTAATTGGAGCAGACCAATGGGACAACACTGTGCAGACCAGATATACTTTGTAAGTTATTCTTTTGAATCAAGGTATTTTAAGTTGATGACTTGTCCGTGCATCGATCTTGGCAATGTGACTGCAGGCAATAGATTGTTCCCCAGTAGAGTTGTTAGGGTCTTGTGAGTAACAGCTCTTTTTTAAGAGGGTCTTGTGAGTTTCGAATAATTCGATTTGGTTTGCTGCCTAGATGTGTCATTTTATGTGTGCATATGTGTAGTGCAAATTGCTTGCCTGTCAGAAAAACAGAAACAGCAAAGCAGTGTTTAACAAGTGTGTACAAAAAGTCTTACAAAACACATCTCTGCCTACTGCCAGGTATCCATTCACGCCTGAGTCCTGTATGTAGTGTAAAATGCCTTGCCCAAGACCAGATTTTGAATTAATTTTTTTTTTAATGATAACTTGCCCATCTGACTATTGACCAAGGTTCACATCACTTGGCATGGAACACCATAGCGATGAGCCGCTGAGGCCACACTATCATAAATGTGTTATCCCTAGAAACAAAAATTTCTATACTCAATCAACAATCTCTTCTATAACTGTAATTCACCATTGAGTGTTTTTCTTTTTATTTTAATTTAGTGTTTGAATTTACTATTATGAGTGAAATTGAAATGTGTGATTAATACTCTCAGGCAATGAGCTCGAGGCACAATGTTTATCCCTCTTGTTGTATTGAAGAGGTAACATCCTTTTTTTTTTTTTTTTTATGTCAATAATTTTTTTTTGAATTTGCTATCTATTATTGAGCAGGACAGTTAAGATCTACCAGCATTCACAATTTATTATATTTTATTCTTCAGATCTCAGATGTTTTTACGATTCCTGATGATAGCGTTTGGATTTGCTGGATTGACTTATATCGCCAATGACTATCCTCTGTTTTTACCTGAGGTAATATTCTATTAGAAAACCTTATTCTATGAATCAGGTTGTGTCAGTAATTTTAAGTATCTCTTTTTCTATTTCTTTCTCTCTGTCTCTCTTTTTCTAAAACAATGATTCTGATAGAGTCCCTATTGTCGTACTACATACTTTGATTAGTTTATCAGACCATTGCTTCAGTTTACCACAGACTTATAGTTACCGTACCCAATGGAAATGAACAAGGAGTGTAGCTCAATGTAACACCAAATATTTTTATTGTCCTAATAATCATGCTGCGGAATACATGTGAATGTTCAGTTTGTTTTTTTTTGTCTTTGTATTGTATTGGTGTTTTTTAAGAAAAGTACCAAGATATACGAGTTAACTGAGGCTACCATCAGACCAAGATCCCTTCCATGCTACAGTGTATATCATTTACTAAGGAAATAGATGCAAATAATCATCGGTTTCAAAGAAGAAGAGAAAAAATAATATCCATTCTCTGTCAGTATTTTGTTAACCATTTGGCTTGGTTTTTTTTTTTAAATCATTATTATGTTTCCCTTTCTCTGATCAAAATGCAAAACAAATTTCCTTTAAATTTTAAAATGTCTTTTTTTCTTCTTATTATTCTTTTAACATTTTGTGATGTCCTTGAATTGATATCATTTTCATACAGCGTTTCTTTTTTTAACAAAGTATGGGATTATTTTAGGTGTTTCAGTCTAGAAAATAAGTTGGTTTTTATCACAGTTGATGACATGGTTGTTAGTTGTTGTATTACTCTTGCCATTTTACTTCACTTCTATTTCCAGATGCCCAAACAATATCCTTACAATAATTTGTACTTGGAGAAAGGAGGAGACCCTGCAGAAGTACCAGAAGTCAAACATTACACATTTGAAGCAGCAGAGGAAGAAAGTTGATGGGGATCTCAGTGTGAATTCATTGCATATTTTTTCTTGTAATTTTAACATTTAGCGTATTAATAACTATTTATTTTCTTAGATCAGTAGATGTTGGCATTATGGGAGTAGAAAATTGCAAGAAGTTAAGAGAGTGTAAAAACTTTTGGTATATTGAGAAGGGAACCTCAGACTTGACTGGAATAACTCCCAATGCCTGGCTGTGAGAGGTCCATTCTATACATAAATCCATCCCCAACACTAAGAGGTGGATGGTTTTGTGCATAGCGTATCCCTCCTATATCCATACAGAGGGTGACACACTGGGTTCCATTCTCATTGTTGCACACGTTTTTATTCTCTCATCTTCTGTCACTTCTCCAATCTTTTTATTTCTTTTATAATTAACAGAAGTGACTGCTCCCCTCACTTATCTTTATTTAGATATGGCACAGGTGTAAAGGAATCATTTAATATATTTACACCATCGTTTGTATTTCAGTTTGAGTCCAGCATTCATTTAACGAATGACTTATAACATAAAGTCAAATGTTATTCTTGTTTTTATGATGTTGCTTTATTTAGAAGAAAATAAATTTGGCATAAGTTTAACTTAGTGTAATCTTTTTTTTTTTTAATTATTAAAATGTATTTCATGGATGGAATCAAGAATGTTTGCTTGATATATAACTAGTGTGCTACAAAATTAAATGGATATCTGATTGAGTGACATTTGTGATAATTGAATATGTCCTCTATTTAAAATTGAAATATTTTTGAGTGGTTGATGCCTCTTCAAACTCATTTTTTAAAATCTGTCATTCTCCAAAACAAGATCCATTTTTTGTTTTCTGTGTTAGGGCGATGACACTATGACTGTAATAAATTCAAAAAAACTAATACGGTGGTTGTTTTGTTTATCTTGTTCGAGTGTTGTATAAATGGTGGGTGGAATTCCTCTTTGGGCAGGGGAATGTTTTCTCCCCTTGATTGCTTATTGAAATCTTCATCGATATGCAGCCTTGCTGCTACTTGGATGTGGTTTTTGGCCTGCTTTGTGGTGTGGAGAGGTCACTTTTGCATCTCCCTATTTCTGTTTTTTCTTTCAACATTGCTCTCATGTTTGTTCTGGACTAAACTTGCTTGGTTTATTGGTCCTGGCAGGGATCCTTAGCCGAGTGGGAGGCGTTCAAATGTTGTATAGTTCCTTTTTAGAGGGATTATATTTTTTCCCTTGTAAATCATCTCTCTCGTGTACAATTACAGCAGCGCCAAATGTCTCACATTTTTACCCTTTGCCCCACTGTCCCACCCACTGTGGTAATACCACTGATCTGTCCCTCATTTCCATTTCCATCCTAAACATCTGGGTGGGGTTCCTGACCTCCCATAGTGGGCAGGGAGGTACATACTGAGTCCTCTATCCCCCTATATATATTTTCCAACATGCTTTCTGTCTTTGTCTTGGAATGAGATTACTTGGTTTTGTCCTGGCTGGGAGGGAAACAGTCAAATGCATTGTTTTGGGAGATATTTTTTCCCTTGTAAATCATCTTTATGTTATGAATTTCTATATTTAATTTGTTATTTTGAATGTATAATGTAAGCATTTGAGTGTATTCCTCTTTGTTGGATTTTGTGCTTGTATCCGGATGAGACATATAGTTATAGGTGATCTCAAGTACATTGATGGTATGCTCTTGGAATCTACCTCTGATCCCTATTTTTTCCCAGTATCCCTTTGTCTTACTTTCTCTTGGGTGCTTTAATTGTAATTCTAGTACTGTTTACTATCCCATTTTCTTCTTTTTTACTGGCGCTGATATAACCTAAATGTGTTGCAAATGCCGTAATACCCTTAAAAACAAAAAACATCCTAAACAGTGTAAGTTATGGTCTATTTCATTGTCATCCTCTATGGTCAATCAATACACATTTTGTGTGTTTGATCAGTCCGTTCAAAGTGTGTGCAGTTGATTTCAGACAATAAATATTATAGGGGGGGGGGGGGGTCAATGACTAAGGTATTATAAATTGCCTCCTATATATGGGGTGCAACCCCTGGATAACGACATTGCCCGGTACTGGAAAATTATGTCATTATCCAGGGGTGTCGTTATTCCGTGGTTTTCAAGATGACGGAAAAAGGGGGCGTGGTGAGACTGAGACCCATGAATCAGTGATGATACTTTTCCGGAAATCCGCGGTTTTCTTTCCTTTCCTCGGTTTTCCTCCTCAGATCCTCGATCCGCGGATATTTCCTTCAATTAAAACAGCCTATAAGCTTCATATAAAGAAGCAATCCAAACAGGTTGGGCCCCCACCTAGAAAGAGGCCCAAAACACACTAGTACTCTTCAACTTCAAGTACTCAAAAGAAGTCATCCTGCCTACTTTCCTGTGGTGCAAGAATGTTCTAGGTGAGTTTTCCGTTTTTCCGAGACTTTTCCTCCTTTTTGACTTTACCTAACAGTGCAATGCGCTGTCCAGTGCCTGAGAGAAGGTACGTCCAAAAACGTTAGTCTTTCTCCTGTTTACAAAGGGTATAGATGCTATGCGCTTGGCTAAGAAACTCGCAACATTGCCATCCTGAAAAATAATGGACTAACACACATAACTATGTGTAACCTTGAACGTTTATAGTTTGGTTAATTCAGTTTAGTGGGAATTACTCATAATCATGAATGGCAAAAAACAATAACAAATACCTAGTGATGTCAACTTCAGTCTATCTACAGTCTATCTTACATTCGGCCAGTGATTCCACCAAATTAGTTGTCCCTCGAATACGGAAAAATGCTGGAATGAGATCCTTTTCTCATTTCGGACCCTCTGTTTGAAACTCCTTACCACAGAGCATTCGTGAAAAAGAATCTTTGTCTATTTTTAAATGTTCGCTTAAAATATATACGTTTCATCTTTAGTAGATGGTATGAGACGCAAGATAGGTCTGTCTAGTTTCTGTTGTGTGCTTATTTGTGTGAATAATCATGTTTCAGCCAAAGTAATTTGTAATTTAAGCGCTTAAGAGTGGTGTCTCAGTTATAGCGCTATATAAGTTTTCAGCATTATTATTATTATTCATCTATACCAGTACCAGTTTCGATTTCACTTTCAAATGTGTATTGTCTTTGTTTGGATAAGCATGCAGTACTTGAATGCCATTTAACAAAACTAAGAATAAAGCAGGAAAATCAATTCCCACAAGAACATAGATGCACACATCTAGTTTTGATTTTAATTAAAATGAAATCCATACGATACTGCTGGATGATATTTGAATACCGAGATTCTTTTTTAAGTGCACCAAAATTTACAAGCACTTAAAAATTAGAAGACCTAACTCTTGCGATATTTTTAACAAAAAGAAAACAAAACACATGCCCCTCCCCCCAAAAAAATATTTAAAAAACAAAAAAAAAATAGGTATGTATTAATCACAATAAGATTAAATGTGGACTGATGTTTAGCCGAACAGCTGATTTTTCAAATGAAAATAATGAAGTGAAAGAGGCTGTTACTGCTGTCCCCGGCTATTCCAACATATTGCGTATAAGACCATAAATATCCTTAATTGCCCCTATTGGACATGGCATTGCCTGATATCAGCTAACCGCAACTGACCTCAGACAGGTAGCTATCATGGACGGTTAATGGGCCCCTGAGAGTACCATCCACTGATCAACTTCTTTTGCTGGGAGCAAGCTCAGATTCCACGCAGTGTAGTAAACACGCGTTCTGATTGGTCGGTAACATATACATAATATATAGCAAAAAATTCAGGACCAGAGGTCATTGTCGCTATCCAGGGGTTGTTATTCAGAGGTTGCACTGTACTTTCATGCCACCTTGAATACGTTGATTGCATAATTGTTTACTGTCAGCTACTCTCCCTATTCAATTTTGGCAGTGTGTGTGCAGTAAGGGCGTGTGTCTGATTGGAGGGTGAGGGGAGTCTCTCAAGGCTAAAGCCATCCATTTCTATGCTTTGCTCTAAGACTGCCAGAGCCTGTGTCCTCTAGTATGCTTGAAAATATTTTGACCCCTTTTTAATCTCATCAGTCTGATTCTCCAAAATACTCCATGAACCCATGAGAAAAGTGATGATGGATATTATTTCCAAATTTGTCAAGCCAAGTGCATACACCTTCAAAGGAGCCTTTGATGTGGATTTAAATCTCGATTACAACACCAAGGATTAGAATGACATCTCAGAGATTCTTGAAAGAAAAGAACTCGAAGCAAAAGAAAACTTTCCTTGTCAACTGTCTTCTCATACTACATGACTGTTTAGCATTACATCCTGTATAATCTGCCCAATCAGGGCAAATTTCTTGTGATGGTTGAAAACGCTTCCCGAAATAAAATAGAGGATCAGTCAATTGCCAAGTTAAAACATAATAAGATTCCCACAACTTCAGAGGTGATTCTCATCCTGCCTCAATCAGGTTCAGCCATTTTGTGACAGAAATGCGAATAGAGCTTCAGTGCTGAAAGAGTTAAGAAGACGGGGGTCCCGATAGCTCAGTTGTTAGAGCACTCACTTCACAATCAAAGGGACCCAGATCGATCCCAAGTGCAGTCGAAATTTTTAACTTCGGATCTACAACTTTTGTCTATCATCTTCCTTTTTACAAATGGCCTAACAATGGTGCAAGTGCTGTAAGACCCCTAGCTGCATAAGACTAACAGACAAGAATAAATAAATGAATCCGAAACAGTTTTGTTATAAATTAATATTTAATCAAAATTCTAGCAGGCTATTTACTCCGATGACCAAATTATCATAAACATTCTACTTTACAGGTCACTGTTATGTACCTATACTATGTACAAACAAGCACACAAACATACACACTCGAGTATGACCAGTCATTTCAAAATGGTATTATGTAAGGATGTACACGATGCTTAAAATAAGTTCTGATTCTTCAACTTTAAAAAGTTTAAACTCTAAATTCTGATCGTTTTGACTTTAGTTAATTTTCTTCACATAGATCATTGTGGCATAATACCATTTGGAGGAGATGGGTCACATATTTTCATCTGTCAGCTCATTTGAAATTGTAGTAAACCCCTTGAAACTAAGAATCTAACTTTTTCCTTCAGATCCAGGTCAGCTTTGTCAATGATTCTGAAAGTAGAGTAAAAATATACAAAAATAAAAAATTAAGCATGTTCCTTGTAAATGTCACGGCAGCGAGAGATTCTGTTACACAAAGTATTATGATAAGAACAATATGTAAACAGCATTGAATACTTCTTGGGGGACATTAGTTTCCAGGAGTGACATGTCCATGCTGCATTACTCTTCATCGTAATTCACTTCTTTGGACTTCAAGCATGAACACCTGCACTGGCATTCTCCCTGTTTAGAGTTTCATACATAAAACGGAGCTACCTTGGTGTGACTTCAGGATTTTTTACTAAAACGTACATCATTATGGTGAGTTTTTTTATCACTAATGATATATAGGAAAAAAAATTAGGACTTGAACACTGTTTAGAACATCCTATATAAGATGCTATTATAACAGATATCATTGTAAGTGGGTTACACTGTATACGACGGCAGTCTATTGCAAACAACAATATGCCTGACTTAAACAGATCATGGACCTAAGCACCGCTGGACAGTGTGTCAGAAAAATTTCGACACCACTCAAGATTGCTATCACTCCCTTGGCTTGTGCTCTAGCTACTGATGTGAAATGACAGAAACCTTTGGTTATCAATGAAATCAATTGTGTCATTTGTTCACTACAGACCCAAAGTACATTCATAATTGATTGGTTGAGTTGGTGTGTGCAGTATGTTTTTAAAAAAAAACAGTTATATAGTACAATATCCACTTAACATGCTAAAAGCGCTTTACAAGAGGTCACTACTCAACAGCAACACTTAATGTGTAGGACGCGTGTCAGGCAATATTACATTTTTGTCTTTCAGACAGAGACTACACAGTTAACGGCCGGGTACTCATTTTACATCTTAATACGGTGAGAAAATGTGAGTAAAGAGCCTTTTCCAAGGACTCAACTATGCACCACTCAGGATTTGAACCCAGGACCTTCCGATCCAAAGGTGAGTTTCATACCAATAGACCACATAGCTGCAATTTATCTCTGCACCTTCCTCGTTTTGGATGCAGTGCCTCTTTTTTGCACCCTTTGATGTTTAAGAATGTACGAGGAGGTTAGAGGTATTTGAGATGTGGGTGTATAGAAGAATGTTGAGGCCATCCTGGACAGACAGGTATACGAACGAGGAAGTGTTGGAGAAGGTGAGAAAAGGAAGAATATTGATCGATACCATCAGAAAGAGGCAGTTACGGTTTCTGGGACATGTGTGGAGAAGAGACGGAATAGAAAAGTTGGTAATATCTGGGATGATCAAAGGAAAGAGAGCTAGAGGAAGACAAAGAATGACTTATTTAAATAACCAAAGAATGGCCAAATGTGATTTTAAAAGCAACAGAGATTTCTCGCACACCGCAGAGGATCGTGATTCGTGGAGACAGCTGACCGGCAACGTGGTCAAGAGCACAAGCCACGATGGATGATGATGATGTTTAAGTAAAGACTTTTTGTCAGAAAGTACAGACTTTCATAAAAACATGGATGATTGAAAGCACTGTAGGACTGTGATCAGAAATAAGGTAAGATTTGTCTTTTAACTGCTTAAGGCTATTAGAAGGGTTCACATAGAAAGATGGCAGGGAGCCAGAGAAGATGGAGAGGATCTGTCAATGGCTGAATGTTCCAGTTGGAGTCGAGGGCTGAAGTAAGTCGTTAAAAGTTTAATTTTATGGCTATTGAAAAAAAACTTCAGCATTTATAAAGCACAGTATCTACTTATTGTACGCAAAGTGCTTTACAAAGAGTCAAAGCCAACAGCAACATTTCACAGATAGGTCCAGACATGAAGCCTGAAAGGCGCTATTACAATTTTTTTTCAATAGCGAAAATGCTGTTACTGGATATGTAGAGGTGCCAAGGGAAAACAGAGAATAATAAAAATCAGGGAGTCAGAGAGCCAAACTCGGGATTCAATTGACACGACACCCTCTGCCTGAGGACTGAATTTAGCATAGCCCACAATAGGATTTAAACCAGGGACCTAAAAGTCTGAATGTATATCACCAGCAGAAGACTACAAAGCCGCCTAGAGTTATAATTACCTTTGTCCCTCTTCTGGATCCTCTCTCAGAGTTTTGATCAAGGCCATAATCTTTGGGTCCATAAGAGTCTCCATAACTTTCGGGTCATTCAAAACTTCTTGGACAGCGTCATCATCTTTGGTCTGCACCTCCTGTTTCTGGTCAATTTCCTTGATATCCGCTCCATTCTGAGAATCATGGATTCGAATATAAGAGTCACTATTAACATCTGGGCCGGAGGCAGTTTTCAAAGCATTTGATGAGTTGCTTGACTCCGATTTTAATGATTTTGTGGACTTTTCATCATCATTTCCAATTTCAACAATCTTTGGAGTTTTTGACTGCAAAGCTTCATTCTGTACCTTTGGTTTATTGACGACTGGTTGGGGATTGGATTTCTGGCTTTGACCAGACTGTGGATTCTCCGCACCAGTCCCTAGTTTTGTCAAATGGTCACCTGTAGGATGATATGACAAAATAGAAGTTGACAAATAATTTTAAATATAACGTTATTTAAATTGTCTGGGTGGGGGAAAAATTAAAACAGATTTTTAAAAAAATCATAACAAGACATCACATATATATGGCTTTCTTGTATATCTGGAACCTTTCTTTAAAACAAAATAATGGGACATTAAGTCCCATAATGTCATCTCTCTAAATCTAAGATTAAACTGGTGTCATTACATAAAAGTCACAATGAAAATAATATAATAATATATTTTTTAACTTAGAAAATGCAGACAGACAGACTTACGATCTACCAATTTATTGATCCTCCGAATTAAAAAAAAAAATAGGCAGGAACAATTTTTTTTTTCTCACCCCAGACCATCTTTGTGGAACATATGCCACACCATTATAATCAATCAGAAAAAAAAAATCTTAAATCTTTTAAACATTCTTTTAAAACTTACATTTTTAAAGTATGTAAATTGTATTTCTTAAAAAAAATTGTAAAGCATCAAGAGTCTTGTTGCAAGGGTAAATGTTAGATATATGAATGTTCATATTATTACACTTACCCAACAATCCACAGAATTCCAACAAAAATTTTTCCACTTCATGATTTCCTTTATATTTTTCCATTGCTGCCTGTGGGTTTGTCTGAAACTCCTGTAAAGCTGACATGAACTGTGGGTCACTGAACCGTTGTAATAATGTCTCATTCTTTTCTATTTTATTCAGGAAGTCGTCAGTAATCCATTCTGAAATAAAATTATATCAAAATACAAAAAAAAAAAAAAAAAAACTTTGAAAATAAATTGAACAGTTCAAATAGAGTAATTGTACAAGCTTCGCACGATTGGGCCAAATCTTAATCTGCAGACGTGACTGAATTAGAATGACAGTAGGTGGGAGTTCCATAGGGAAGGGTCAAATCTGCAAATACTGTATTGAAGCCCATTAATTGGTCTTTATTCTGAATGTGACTACTTTCTACTAGCGTTATTTATAACAACTCACATGACATTTTTTTTTCTTCCCCCAAAAATACCCTTGTACTTTTGGTTCGCACACTTTTCCTTATGTGGCCATCGCTATGCACACAATTCATCGGTTCACACACCAGTCATTCAAACCTATAACTCTACTCTTTAACAAGAACCTGTACATACATTGTTTGATATATTTTATCTAGATCCATTTGAATGACACTTAATTAGCTATCTTATCAAAGGAAATATTTTAAGTAAGAACACACACACAAACACACACACACATACCAGAAATTTGCAAGAAAAATAGTGACTGTGATTAGAGAGCTATTTTATTATAGGACGTATTGCAAATTCACCACATGCACACAAACAAAAGACATTTGCAAAAAAAACAAAAAACAAAACAAAAAATAAATAAATTAAAACAAACAAAAACTCAGGATTGTCAGACCCCTTGATGAATCTTGCCATGGGAGTACAGTACCTGGCGTGCTGGATGTCAACCTCACAGATTTAGTTTCTACTTTCTTTCAGAGACTGCTTTCTTGTTTCCAACCAATACTGTGCACTGATATAGCATGCCAGGCTGAAAGGTGCTACTACTATGACTATCGAGAGCTCTCCTCCGTCCCAAGATCTTCAGAAAGCAAGCAAGCAGGTTCACTCAATTGCACATATTTCCTCCTCTGACCCCATCTCCTGCATAAACACCACCTATATGCACTCAAATTCATACATTTCTTCTTCTTCTTCTTCACCCCCCACCCTTCCCCAACCCCCAATATCCACATACACACCAAATTCATTCCCTGCCAGTTTATTTCTCCTTCTTCTGTGCTTGAGCACCCCCCCCCCCCCCCCCATCCCCTCCCTCCTCTATGTCTTACACTTACATTATACATACTCAGATTCACAGGTATAAAAATATTCCCTCCTGTAAATTCTTTACCTGTGCAACCACCCCGCCCCCTTTTTAACCCCAATCCCCATAGACTACACACACTGCATACTTAGATTCATACACATTCATTCTCTGTAAGTCTCCCTGAAATCATTGTTCCGGCTGCACTCATCACACACAAAGAAATGTTCCAAATGAAAATGATCTGCACTCAGTGCAGCTGCTGACTTGGTGCATCGTGTGTGCCACCACGAATCACAGATTTCACAAACCACCTACAGTTCCACTCCTCCTTTTTCCTGACATCCTTTGCATTCATCTTCACAGACCTCCTCTGCCATCTCAACGTCATCCTCGTCAACCTCTCTCATCACCCGTTCCATTTCTTTTTCCATTCGTGGATTTTGGTCATCTTCACTCTCATTATGCTTTCTCTTCATGCCTTTCTGCCTTTCCAACGTCTGCAACAAAGCCCAATTCTTATTTTCTTGGTGCTGGCACTGTAGCTCTGCCGCATTCTGCTGCTTTTCTTCTTTGGCCGTCTGTCGGCCGTCTATCTTTCTCTTCTGTATTCTCTTTCCAGTGAAATAAGGCACACGTAAAATGTCCTCCATAGTCAGTGGTGCTTTGGACGGGGGGTCAATTTTCTCTTGTTCAAAGGCTGATTTCAAGGAGGCAGCAAGACTTTTAAATTTCAAAAAGCCTGCATGAATCTCCTCCGTGTTATCTTGCGCCAAGGCCTGAAAACATTTCAGGAACTCAATCCTGCCAAGGTCATCCATAGCATACAAGACGAAATCCCTCATAGCTGATAGCTGCTTGGCGTTATATGTGCTACTTGTCACAGAAGACGCAGTGGAGGTTGATGGAACTCGTGTTGGTTCAGGAGTATTTGTATTTTGATTGGTATTGTGGCTTGAGGCTGTTGGTGAAGTTGCAGGTTGGTAGTTGTCTGAATTTGAGGTCAGGCTGTGTGTACTTGGCGTTAATACTACAGGGGTGGTGAGGTGGTTTGGGGTTGATTGTTGAGTTGTAATGTGGTTTGATGTTGTGAGCTGGATGAATGGTTTCTCTTCCAAAATATCATCAAGCGGGGGAAGTGCAGCTGGATATTGCTCTTCGTCATCTGATGCTTCCACTTCTGGAAGCAGTTCAAAGGGAGCCAATGGCTCGGGCTTGGGCTCTTCCTTGATATCAGATGGGAGCTCAAATGGAGCTGGGAACTGGGGTTCCTCATCATCTTCCTGACTGGAGGTCGACGATCCAGCTACGATTTGTGTGAGCTGACCTGTGTGTGATGAGGGCACATCCCGATAGACTTGGCAGGGGTCCATCTTATTGGTCGCAAGCACTCTCTCTGGCGAGAACGGGAAAATGCCAGCAGTCCTGTAGCTTGACTCAGCATTTTCTTTGGTGGAGGACTTCTGCCAAACAGGTTGGAACACATGCCCAAAAGTATCAAGACCAACAGCATGCCCGGTCTCAGAGATATGCTGTCTACTGGCTGCCAACCACGCAGACTTGATGGAGCCGAAGAAAGCCTGGTCCAATGGTTGAAGTAGGTGTGAGGCATGTGCCAGAAGACAATACAGAATTATGCCATTTTCCTCGCAGATTATGGAGGTCTCAATTCGTGAGGTATGGCTGACATGGCCATCAACCAGCAGCAGCAGGGGTTTCTTTATGTGTTGAGTTGCTGGGATAAAAGAATCCCTCAACCATGTTAAAAATATGGCTGAGGTGATCCATCCATTGTCAGATACCTGTAAGAGTATAGAATGTAGACAATGTAATTAACTATTCGTATTACATGATTTTGAGAACATGACGGTTTGAAACATTAAATTGAAAAGTTATTATATTTCATGTCAAAACATTGTACTGTTAAATACTGCACTGTCAAGAGTTTTGTGGTTTTTGTTTAATGTCCTATATAAGTCATTCAGGAGTTGCTCTAAGCTAAGTTTTTGTGTGCTTGTCACAAAGGAAGAAGCTTCAAAAGACGATTTACTTTGTTTTTAAAAAAATATTATCACCTGTAGCAAAGCCTCAGGGAAACCATTCAACAGATCCTTCCCTGGAATCCTTTTGTAGGGGTAGATCAGGAGGGGTGGCAAGTAGAACCCCGCTGCATTCATTGCAGCCAAAACCGTCACTTGAGTCTTGTTGTTGGATGATATGTTGTAAACGGTCTTGACTCCTTTCCAAGCTATCACCTGAGGAGATATTTAATACATTTGACACTTTTCCATATCATGGGATAGAGTTAATAAATGACTAGAGGCAGTGAAAAAACTGGCACAAGACATAGACACATGGAAGCGTGTGACACAAAAACAGCATATATAAATATATATATAATATATGTAATACAAAAAGAAACGACTGATCACCACACTAACACGATGCACAGTCGAGGTCAAGTGTCTCAATGTCGGCGAATATTATCTTGTCTCATGACCAGGTAAATTGAAAAAATAAATTGCGAGCAGAGTTGTTAACTTAATTTACTTGTAATTAATTGTGTCTGATTCTGAAAATTTTGCATTTCAAAATTACAGCACAACACTTAATTAATCAAAAATTAAAAGTAACTGTCGTGTTACGAATCTGAAAAAAAAAACCATCAAAACATATACATCAGTAATATATCTCATTGTTACAATACTAATACTAACTAATACTCATTATAAATTAACAATAAAATACCTTTCTTTGTTTGGGGTCAAAGCTGAACCCACCCTCATCAGCATTGAAGATGCGGTTAGGGTCACTGAGAATGGAGGGGTCCCTCGATTTCAGATAATTGTCAAGCCCTGCCATCCAGTTTGCCACACTGTTAGGGGTGACCAGGGTTCTCTCTTTCCCGAGCGACATCGGTGTCCTCATTGTCAGATTTGGGTGCCGCTCAAAAAAACGACTCACCCATGACCTGGAAGGCATGGTGGCATCTTTTTTTGTGGTCCCTCCACGCAACTCGAGAATGGCTTTGGCCTTTCCACGAATGTCTTCCGTCGTCTGGCCAAAACCAAGTTTGGACATTTGAAGGACCCACTCAAATAGACGGTCCTCCTCTTCTGTTGTTAAAAGAGTATGGGGTTTCCATTGAAGAGGTGTGTTCCCTTTTACTTTGTCTTTGAGCGTAGACAGGGCGATCTTGAAGTGCTGAGCCGCTTTCCGCAGCCCCATTTGATTTGTCTTTACTGCCTCAACTGCAGCCACCAGCACTTCCAGGTCATGGACAGTTCGACAACGTTTGGTTGAAGACATGTCTGGGAATACAGATGTTTGTAAACTATATTGAAATACCCCAAATAATGATTTTCTTTTAATTAAAGGTAAAAAAAATATTAATTGTCATAAAGGGCACCAGTGCAATGGCTTAACCCCTCGGCCACTGCCTCCCTCCCTCCCCCCATCCTTTTAATATATATATATATATATATATCGAGGACAGGAGGTGGGGGGCGTGGTGGGGAGAAGTGGCCGAGGTGAAAGATGGGGGAAGAGAGGGGGTGGGGAGGTGGGCAGTATATATATATATTCTTATATATATATATAAATATATATATATATATATATATACATATATACAGTCCACTCTGGATAATCGCAACTCGGTTAATCGCAACTTTCAGTTAATCACAACTTTCCCAAGAAACAAAATTAATTCTATATAAAAGTTACCGGTTAATTGCAACAAACTTCGGTTAATCGCAACAAATTTTCACCCTAAGAAAAGCAGTAAATTCAAGAAATCAATCGAACAAAATATCATGATTAAATTTCATCATGGAAGAAATCGTGACAGATTGAAAAATCTAGAGTGAGCGGAATTTAATGCTACAGTAGTGTGTCAACATTCTATTTGAGACAAAAGAAGGCGGGACTTTGAAGTATGGGTTTGTGATGTCACCTGTGGCCATTAAATAGGAGGCGAGGGGGCTGGGCATAGTTTTTACAACAGGTAGAAGCTTATTGTCTCTCAACATGGCTAGTCTCTTTGTTGAGGACGAAAGAGTGAAAGTTAAATGTTGCAATCACGGACAGGAAACTCAACTTCGGTTAATCGCAACATTTTTGCTGACCCCAAGGTGTTGCGATTATCCAGAGTGGACTGTATTTCTTTTTTTTTTAATCCAGTGATCTAGATTGTGCTGACAAATGTTGTGTCAATTAATGAAAAGGAAGAATTGCAAAACATATAATTCATCTCGTCAAACGTGTGCTGTTCGATGTCCAACACGAGCGATCGAGTCCATCGTTCCGCACACCTGCTTTCACAATAGCTAAGCCTCTATAAAGTGTACTCTATAAATAAGATATTTAAATCCTAAAAATTAAGCAGGCAACAGACAGGAAGTTAAAAAACCCTTCCTCCATGCATCTGCATGTATCATCCCAGGGAAGAAGGCTATGTGGTCTTGTGGTATGACACTCGCTTTCGGATCGGAAGGTCCTGGGTTCGAGCCTCGCTCGGCGCATAGTTGAGTCCTTGGAAAAGGCTCTTTACTCACATTCTCTCACCGTACTCAGGTGTAAAATGAGTACCTGGCCGCTAACAGCGTTGTCTCTGTCCTAAAAAATTATAATATCGCCTAACAGGTGTCATGTCCCGTCCTACATGTTAAGTGTTGCTGTTGGCCAAGGACCCCTTGTAAAGTGCTTTGAGCATGTTTAGTGGATATTGCGCTATATAGAAGCTCTTTTTTTTCTTTTTTTAAAAGTTGATACTCACCGATCTCGGGATTTCAGGAAAGTAACTTTGGAGTTTAATGGAGCAAAATACAAGCTGCCACTTTGTTTTTCTGTCTTAAGAAGCAAGAAGGAACATCAGTTGAGGCAATTAAAAACTGTGATTGAGTAATTCACGTATTGAAAAAAATTTCCCGAAAATATAGATCACCGAAAAGTGTGCGAATTGAAAGTCACGATCAACGGTGCGAAGTTTGTCGGATTACTCTACAAATCTTTTATTGTATTTCTATCAAAATATTTCAAGTGGAAGCAGTAATAGAAAAAGATTCTGAAATAAAATGTGTCACTTCTACTGTCACTGCTTCCATTACTAGCACCAGCATCAGTAACTCCAATACTAAGAATGAGTGGTTGCAGAGAAGACTAAAAGATGAATATGTGACCTACCATCTCAAAACGATATTTTATTAGGGGGGATCAAATGGTGAAAATCATAATTACAGTTGTCAAAAAGAAAATGTAATCTGGTTTGAGGGCAATAGATATGATAATTACTTCAACTAAAATCTGACATTTCGGGTCACTTTAACAGTCAGTAATATTACTTTTGATACCCAGTGCCCCGACATAACAGTTTTGAGATGATTTGTCACATATTCTACAATTAACGTAAAATAGGCTACAAAATTCTATAAAAAAACCCCAAAAAATAGAGATGATGTTTTAGTTTGATTTTTGTTTTTTCATGTGTATTTGATATTAGGACATTCACAGCACTGCGTCTGGCATGAGGCAACTCAACGGTATCACCCCAACACAAGCACAGGATCTCACCAACAGGGACACACTCATATAATATTTAGAAAATTAATTTAATTTTAATTGAACAATTACACAATTGAGAGAGAGGATATATATATATATATATCGTGTTTGATACAAATATGGTACGAAAAGTGCTCGACATGCAGTAATGGAGCGAATTATTATTATTTAAAATATTTACCAAAATGTTTGAGACAGTCTACATTAAGTCAACAAAACAACTCAGTCCTGACGATGGCAAATTAAGCCTGAAACATTAATGTAGACTGTCTCAAACATTGTGGTAAATATTAATTATAATATATATATATATATATATATATAATATATATATATATATATATAGAGAAGAGAGAGAGAGAGAGAGAGAGAGAGAGAGAGAGGAGAGAGAGAGAGAGAGAGAGAGAGAGAGAGAGAGAGAGAGAGGAGAGAGAGAGAGAGAGAGATGATTTTATTCAAAAAGCTCAGGGCAAAGATAAGCTACAAAGTCATATGGATCGGACAACTGATATAATATTAGGATAGAAGAGACAATAGACCTGCATAAAAACATCACCCCACCCCCCCCAACACACACACTCCCCTCTTTCCTGAAATGATCTCCACTTTCTATATAAATATGGGACTGATTATTTCAGCACAGTCCTTCGTAAATAAAATAATGCTAATAATAAGAAAAATAATATAATAATAATAATAATAATAATAATAATAATAATAATAATGATAATAATAATAATAGTAAAAATAATAATAATCTATTCTTTATAAAAAATGGGGTTGGGGATCAACATACTTTTGTACTAATAAAGTAGAAAGTAGCATCTACGTCCTCTTATATGAAAGTATATAAACAGCATGTCTGCATCCCAGCCTCTCACTTCTGAGAGTATGTAGAAACGGTGTCTACATTGGCTAGAGTAATCAGTCATTTGACATTGGGAATCGCTATCTGGCCACCCTATTGCCAAGTTCATTTGCACGCACCTACACTTTATTACCCATTACCAGAACAATTTTTATCGTTGATGGCTCCAAAGGTTTGTCTCGAGAAGAAGAAGAAGAAGAAGAAGAAGAAGAAGAAGAAGAAGAACAAGAGTAGATATAACTACTGTAGGTTATAAAGCGATATTACAAATGTTTCTGACAAAAACAATGTCATTAACCACCATTTAAAGTGGCAGAATGTGAGTAAAGAGGATTTTTCATGGACTCAACTTTGCAACACTCAGAGCAGGACTCGAACTTAGGAATTACAGGTCCAAGGGTGAGTGTCGTTCCACAAGACCACAAAGCAGCATGATATATCTTGTGGAAAGTACTTTGCCATCTAAATCTATTGGGTAGCATGCAATTGCCCAGGCACCCTAATGACTCAAAATGACTATGTGTTTAATACAAGGTGACCACCTATCCAGGAGAGCAGCATTTCTTACCCTGGTTGTCTAAAAGTCCCTTGGCCTCTGACATCGCCTGCTGAACTTCATTGAAGGTCAGACCAGATTCCGTTTTTACAGATGGTGTTATGAAAGGAATTTCTTCTTTCTGAGTGGGTTTAGCAGTGGTACTCTTTTCTGTATTAGGTTTTTGATCTTCACTCTGTTCCTTGCTTGTATTGGAAGATGCTTTAGTCGACTGTTTACTGGGAGCACCAAACAAAAACCCTTTCTTCATCCCCCCAAACATGCCTTGTCTACTGGGAGTCGTAGCTTTGACGTTATTTGTATCCTCTTTATTAGATTTCTCACTTTCGGGTGTTTCCTGGGGTAAAAACAGAAACAAAAGAAAATCAAATCAAGAATGATAGAGCAAGAAAAAATAATTAAATCCCCCACACAAAAGGTAATTAAATTATAATAATATTACAATAGACAAGCAGTTGTTACATTATCTCTGTCCATGTTGAGGTATTTCACTTATAAATTCAAATCATTTGATTGTACTAATAATTTGAATTCTGAAATAACACATGAAACTGTTGAAACAATTATTGACATAAACTAAATTCTTTAGGTTTGTATCTAATCATAAAAATCATAATCATACAAAGTCAATTTCCCACATCCTCATTCCTGACAGAGGAAAGCTTTGTCTCGAATTATGAACATAATCTATCACTGAAACAAATTAATGAATATATGAGTAAAAGTATATAAAATAAATTGACTAAATATTCATAACAATAAATAAATTCATTCAAATGATATCCCATTGTTATAATTACAAAAGGGTCATTCTTTTCATGAAACAATAACTCTATATTGATATTCTTTCAATACGAATTTGAAATTACAAACAATGGCAGATTTGATTGAATCTTCGTCATCTGTAATCAGATTTCCATTCCATTAAAAAAAATATACATTTAACAGAACTCTTGTCAGAAATCCAAATTTATCCAGGTCATATAAATACAATCCATTCAACACACAAAAAATTATCCTAAAGAGGTATTGAATGGTGGGTGAAAAAATCTTTTTAAAATGGTGGTGGTTTGTATGTGTGTGTGTGTGTGTGTGTGTGTGTGTGTGTGTGTGAGAGAGAGAGAGAGAGAGAGAGAGAGAGAGAGAGAGAGAGAGAGAGAGTCAGTGTCGTGATCGTCATGTTTACAATCATAATTGAGCCCAAGATGTCGTGGCACAACTTTTGATGGACTTTGGGTTTTGCTTATTTATTTTGATGTAATTGTTAATGAAAATCTTTTTCATACAAATAGACGGCAAATAGCTGAAAACTTAATTTTTCAATTTAAATGACAATTAAAATGACGTTATTTTACAGAATAGAGGGACATTTAATTTGAATTAAACAGCAATGTAATGATTATGATGAATCATCACTTCTCATCTCATGTAGTTCCATATCTGAAGCAGACGTCGGAGGTCATCTTCCGCCAAGCTGATCTATCTCTTGCCAATTCTATTAAAGCAGCGCCACCTTTCTCAGCTTCATCTGTCCAAGTTCTTATCCCTTTCAAATACGTTATTCTTTGTCTTCCTCTTATTCTTTTTCCATTCATCTTTCCAGTCAAGGCGAGTATTTCCAAACCAGGGTGGCGGATAATGTGTCCTAAAAATTCCATTTGGCGTTTGATGATTTTTGTTATCAGTGATCTTTTTCTGTTTGCCATTTCTAAAATTTCTTCATTTCTTTTCCTTTCCATCCATGACACCCTCATCATTCTTCTGTAAAACCACATTTCCACTGCCTCCAGTCTTTTAACCATGGTCTTGTTTATGGTCCAGCTCTCACAACCATATAGCAGCACAGACAGTACATAGCAATCCAGGACTTTGATTTTTGTTTTCATGCTAATATTCCTGTTTTTCATAATTGTATGCAGCTGGTTGAATGCATTCTTCGCCATACCTATTCTTTTCTTTATTTCACAATCTGATTTTCCATTGGATGTTACATTGAAGCCTAAATATTTGAAACATTCAACTTGTTGTATTGTTTGTCCTCTGCTTGTTATTACACAGGCTGGTGGGTTATTATTTTTAGATACCGTCATACATTCTGTTTTAGATATATTCAGTTCCAGTCCCATATTTTCACTACTCCTGACTACAACATCCAGTAATTCTTGTAGTTCATGTTCAGATTCTGCCAGTAGAACCGTATCATCTGCGTACCTCAGATTTGTTACATTCTTTCCTCCAATACACACCCCCTTCTTATGTTCGATATCTCTTAATATCATTTCACTATAGAGGTTGAATAAATCTGGAGACAAAACACACCCCTGCCTAACTCCTCTTCTAATAGGTGTAAAACTGCTTAGTTCGTTGTCAACACGCATTGCTGCTTCTTGTTCCCAGTACAAATTCCGTAATATTCTTAAATCTTTACCATCAATGTCCAAGGATGATAGAATTTTGAATAGTTTTTCGTGTTGTACTTTATCAAAGGCTTTTGAATAGTCGATGAAACACATATACAGATCTTTATTTACTTCAATACATCTTCCATCAGCATTGATAATGTGAATATTCCATTTCTGGTACCCTTGTCCTCAACAAAACCAAATTGCATCTCCCCAATTTCAGGTCGTATTTTATTTCTTATTCTTAGTAAAATTATCTGCAAAAGAATTTTTGTGAGGTGGCTCATTAGGCTAATAGTTCTGTGTTGTTCACAATCAACTGCCCCTGGCTTTTTTGGTAGTGCTATAAAAATGGATCGTTTCATATCAGTTGGCATTTTTCCTGTGTCATACACTTGATTTAGAAGGTTTGTGATGAATTCAATCCCCCATTCACCCAGGCCAGTCAAGGCTTCAATTGTTATGGCATCAGGTCCTGCAGCTTTTTCCATTTTTCATGCTTTTCATGACGTTCCTAACTTCATCTTTCATTATAGAAGGCCCTTCCAGTTCTTTTATCATAGGCATTTCTCCTCGATTATCAAAAAAAAGTTCTTCAATATATTCTGACCATCTGTTTAGAATGCAGTCTTTGTCATGATGGTGTTTCCACGCTTGTCTTTGATGCATCCACTTTTAGCACCTGATTTAGTTTTGTTTGTCACTTCTTTGATTTTCTGATGGAAGAATTTGCCATTTTTTTCTTTGCAGGACATTATATAGTGACATTGTTCATTTATCCAGTCTTCTTTAGCTTCGTTGCATTTTCTTTTTATCTGCCTGTTCAGAGTCTTGTATTTTTCTTCCTGATTTTTGGCCTTTCTTCTCTCATTCATTAGTTCTAATATCTCTGGAGTAATCCATTTCTTCTTCTGCAACTTAAGTGTGGTTGGAACATTTTCTTCTAATGATGCAGCAACACTGTCTTTAAACTGCTCATATTTCTCTTCTATATCTGTTAGTTCTCCAAGCACTTCAAACTTGTTTCTTACTGATAGTTCAAATTTTTCTTGTATCTTCTGTTCCTCCCGGAGAATGTCTAGTTGGTATTTAGGTTTAGCCTTTGCTCTTTTGCAGATTTTCAATTTAACTCGTATGGGGCATAGCACAGGTATATGATCGCTGTTACAGTCAGCCCCCGGCATAGATTTGGCATACAAAACCGAGTTTCACTTCACTTTGACTAATTTCAAGTGCATCGTCAAGTGTATCGTACAAAACTAATCTCTTTTCTCATGGTACACCATGGAAAAACATTTTTTAATGATGATGATATAAATAATAATATATAATAATAATAATAATAATAATAATAAAAAATTAATAATAATAATAATAATAATAAATAATAATAATAATAATAAATAAATAATAATAATAATAATAATAGCAATCAATCCAATTAACGTTTATTATATTTTTGTGAAACAATTACAAAGCAATTAGTGGTATAACGTTAAAGAGATTCTCTGACCTTAGCCGTTGTTACTCCAATATTTTCAACATTTTTCTTTGTAGCTTTCGTCACTTTGGCTCTTTTCTTGGCATCGTCTTTCTGAGATGAGGTCTGAGTTTGGCCCCTGGACCCATACCTCTGTTCTCTAATCAATTCTGCTTTTTGTAAGACGTCTGTCATATCCTCCAGAGGAGGAATGTCTGAGAGGAAAGAGGTGATTGGAGGAAAACAATCAAACAATTGGTTGTGGACAAGAAAGCTTAAAATCAGAAGTTGTCTTCTTCACTGAGTGGTGGAATGGGATCTATCTATTATCTAGCGTCTAGTCTACACTCTAAGACTAAGACAAGAGACCAAGGCCAAGAGTCAAGAGACATGGTTTCTCGTTAAATTAAATAATGAGACTGTCGTAAGTTCACTTTTATAGAAATAATATACAAGCAGAAAAAATGGCTTTTTTAAATCCCTTTTATTTTTATTTTACTTTTACTTTTCAACAGAGTTGTTGAGTTGATTGAGTTATTGAGATTGAATTTGAGATTAATGAGACTGAGCACTGAGACTGCTGAGATTCCGAATCATTCGAGATAGAGATGAGATCGCTTTTTTTTTTTAATGATCTAAATAAAGAGACAAACATTAAATAAATGGACTTACTGTTGTCCATAAATCATCAGTTGATCAAAGGCTGATTTATTCATCGAATAAAGAGTACATCATGAAAATATGATTAAATAAAATAGAAAATAACCCTATCTGCTCCAACTGACATACCTGGGTCGTCGGCCATTTTGATGCTTGTTGTCATGTTGTTACTATTTTTGTCGAATGTCACACCCCAGATATAGGAGAGCTAACGTTGCGTTAGCTCTCCTATTTCTAGGGTCACACTACGCACTGATTTGATTTCAGAAACAACTATACTGCTGCTACTACTACTACTGGAACTTACTGACCATTATGGTACTCTACTTCGACTACTACTACTACTACTACTACTACTACTACTACTACTACTACTGCTGCTGCTGCTGCTGCTGCTACTACTACTACTACTACTACTACTACTACTACTACTGCTACTGCTACTACTACTACTACTACTACTACTACTACTACTACTACTACTACTACTACTACTACTACTACTTCGTCGTCATCGTTAGTAGTAGTAGTAGTAGTAGTAGTAGTAGTAGTAGTAGTAGTAGTAGTAGTAGTAGTAGTACAACTACTGCTACTACCAGCTGCTGCTGCTGATACTGCTACTACCAGCTGCTGCTGCTGATACTGCTACTACCAGCTGCTGCTGCTGATACTGCTACTACTACTACTACTACTACTACTACTACTACTACTACTACTACTACTACTACTACTAGTAGTAGTAGTAGTAGTAGTAGTAGTAGTAGTAGTAGCAGCAGCAGCTGGTGGTAGCGTTGTTGGACTACTACCACCACCACCACCACTACTACTACTCCTACTACTACTACTACTACTACTACTACTACTACTACTACTACTACTACTACTACTACTACTACTACTACAATACAAAGTAACTACGTTTATGTCTCTAAAATACTTTTAGAATATTCAGCAACCTAATAAGCCAGTATTAATCCATCTAGTACCATAATATTATATGTTTTCAGTTGAGTGTCTCTGAAGTTTTCCTTACCTCCTAGGCTAAATCAAATGTCTAAGAGACAAAATTTTGAAAATTGACCTTTGAAATTTGCCCGTTTACACTGTCACAATAAAATATTCTGTTTCTTGAATGAGAAAAGAAAATCAGAACTGTTACAGATCAAAACGTTTCACATGCATTGAAAAAATGAATACACATATCCATTCACAAGTTCTTATTTTTATGAATATATTGGGTGGAATTTCTCTTAGCATTGGGGACCATTGGCTGTCTAAGCCATTTGTTTCTGAATGCTCTGTTTATTCCTTATACTTATATTAATTTTGTTTTACACGTGGCTTAGTGCCTTTGTTTTGTTATGAGATTTTATGGTTTTGACTAGATCCTATCGGGAGTCTTATATTAAGAGGGCGACAGTCAGATGGATTAATCTTTCAGTGAGAGGCGATTTCTTTTCTCTTTTGTTTGGGCATATATATCTAATTAATGATAGTGACATACGTTTCCTATAGATAGCTCGAAGATGACGTCATTCAGGTCTTTGTTATTGTTTTTGCCATCCGCGTTTATGAGTAATGGATACTCACAGTTTTGTGTGTTGGTCCGTTATACTTTCGGATGGCAATGTTATGAGCTTCTTAGCCAAGCGCATACTATCTATATGCTTGTTTTTGTTTTGTTTTTGTTTTTTGTTGTTGATTTTTGCGTACTTTCTTTTGGGTGCTTAGAAGTGTTGAGCTGTTACTTTCACTTGCATTGAAAATCAAATAAAAAGTTGCTCTGTCAACCTTATCAAACACAATCAAAGACTAAAATTAGTTTCATCATTTGATTATGATTGGCATTATATACTGAGAAGCAAAACAACTGCACCACTTGTGATATTTTGCACATACACTGTATATGAAAGTAAGGTAATTCATCATCTGAAAAGAACATTGAGATGTTTGGCTCATGAAAAGCGGCCAACAAGTATACTAGTACTACTACTACTACTACTACTACTACTACTACTACTACTACTACTACTACTACTACTACTACTATTCTGAGCAGCGCATAGTTGAATCTTTGGAAAAAGGCTTTTAACTCAGATTCTCTCACCTACTGTGGTGTAATAATTGAGTCCGTGGCCGTTTAACATTAATATATTGAGCTTTTATATAGCGCAATATCCACTTAACGTGTTCAAAGCGCTTTACAAGGGGTCCCTGGTCAACAGCAACATTTAACATGTAGGACGAGACATGACGCCTGTTAGGCGATATTACAATTTTTCGGACAAAGACAACGCTGTTAACGGCCAGGTACTCATTTTACACCTGAGTACGGTGAGAGAATGTGAGTAAAGAGTCTTTTCCAAGGACTCAACTATGCGTCGGCGAGGCTCGAACCCAGGACCTTCCGATCCGAAAGCGAGTGTCATACCACTAGACCACATAGCCGCACAGCGTTGTCTATATCAAGAAAACAATTGTAATATCGCCTAACAGGCGCCATGCCTCTTCCTACATGTTAAATGTTGCTTGTTGACTTTCAGCAAAATATTTTAGTGGATATCGCTCTAATTGGTCAAGTTTTCTTTACTACTACTACTACTACTACTACTACTACTACTACTACTACTACTACTACTACTACTACTACTACTACTACTACTACTACTACTACTACTACTACTCTTTATACCCCTCTCTCTCTCTCTCTCTCTCTCTCTCTCTCTCTCTCTCTCTCTCTCTCTCTCCCTCTCTCTCACACACACACTCTCTCTCCACCCCCTCTCTCTCTCTCTCTCTCTCTCTCACACACACACACACACACTCTCTCTCCCTCCCTCCCTCACTCCCTCTCTCTCTCTCTCTCTCTCTCTCTCTCGCTCTCTCTCTCTCTCTCTCTCTCTCTGTGAGCGCGCGCGCGTGTGTGTGTGTGTGTGTGTGTGTGTGTGTGTTTGTGTATGTGTGTGCGCGAGCGTGAGCGGGAATGTATGTATGTTTATCTCTGTGTATTAATGTTTGAGTATATTTACCTGTGTATAGTTTGAGGGCTTCTAACTCTGTGTACAATTGTAAACATACACACGCACATCTGTGAGTCCAATTTATTTCCTTCACCATTATAACTCCACTATAAATCTCAAACTACCACTGTTTATACACCTGTGACCAATCCTTATATTCAATCCATTATCAGGCTATTTCAACCCAATTAAATGGTAAATAAGATTTGATTCTATCATAATTTAATCTTATGTTTTGATAGGCCATTTGGATGTAAAATATTGTTTTTGTTGGGTTTTATTTTTAGTGCATTAAACAAATAGTGAGGGAATCTCCCCTGTCCGATTGAGTCGATTCAATTTATGGTTTGTAATTGCCTCGACGCGCATTTCTGATTTGACAGCGAGCAGATGGTGCATTTGTTAACATGTGCCTATTAGATAGAAAGAGCACAGGTTTGAATCCTGGTTAGATCCATGTAGCCCGTTTTGTACTCGGCAGGTTACTTACTTTGATCATTCGCTCCAGCTGAGGTCTTGGCCATCGACGAATCTTTTCCATCCTGTCCGTCCGGCTGTGTGCCATTTTCTCGGCTTCTATCCATGTTAAGTCTTCAGTTTTTAGATCCTCGATCAATGCCCTCCTCTAGTTGTTCCTAGGTCGCCCTTTTTTCCTCGTTCCTTGCGGGTTCGTTGTGAGAGCCTGCCTGGTAGTATTTAAATTTCGTACAAGCCTTATCACCGTGTGGTCCAGCCATTTCAATCTCCTCCTCTTTTTTTTCTTAATTTATCCAGTTGCTTTAAGATAATTGGACATAAATGATGATAATTGCCTGCTACCCTTTGCATACGATACATGTGATTATGTGGTATGGCACTGTCTTTTGTCAGTAGAATTATGGTTTGAGTCACAATGTGGGAGCCACAAAATGGAAGTCTTGGGGAAAAAAAGCTTTTTATTCACATTCTCTCAATTTACTCAGATGTTAAATGAGTACTTGACAGACAGCACGTTATCTTCGAAGAGGGAAAAAATTGTAACAGCAAGCCACAGACGTTCTGTCTCATGCTGTATAATAGATGTAGTTGGCTTATGAACTCTTGCAAAGTATTTTGAGATAATTTAGTGGAATTTGCGTCAATATGAAAGCCCAAGTCTTGTTCTTAAACACGTGCCTGCAGATTTATCGAGCCTTGCTGTGTCGGTGCAAACTTCATTTCTTGGAAAAGACTCTTTGCTCACATTCTCTCACGTTTGTAAGGTGTAAATTGAGTACCAGACAGGAAACAGTGTTGTCTTTGTCAGAAAAAAAATGCGATAGCGCCTTTCAGACTTTATTTTCGATCTGTATGTTGAGTGTTGCTGTTGGCTTGGGACCGCTCCATATACAAGGCCGAGTTGTTTTTTAAACATTTGTTTTTAGATTGAAAGAGCACAGATTTGAATCCTGGTAGAAAATAATTTCAATAGATCCTCACCCTTTCGGTTCTAAGGTTATCCAGGTTGCTGTGAGGTAATTTGACAATTAATTATAAAGTATAGCTGTGCGTTCTTCTGTTATGACACTCGATTTCGGACCGGTCCCGCTCTAAGCGGCGCAAGTCATTTAAATCGATCGATATTTGAAGGACGAGTTTTCTGGCCAAATTTTTTAATATGTGTTTTCCCAGTACGGCAGTATGTGTGTTATGGCTCTCAAGGACAACTTTTTTTTTAGATAATTAATTGTTAGGAAGGCTCAGGTCCTCAATATCGTGTTGTAGGTACAGCTGTTTCGGCCAACCACTTTTAGTAACACCCATTCGTACCATGAATTTTATAAACAAAGAGTGATTGTCGTCCTGCCTCGTCAAATACCAAGAGTAATATGTGCTAGCTAGCCTTTGGATAGGACGCTTATCTATTGAAAAGTACCTTCCATCAGATCTAAAAATCGAATACTCCTGTCAAATACAATTATAGCGCTTCAGATTATTTTTCTATTTAAGGTTCATGTTAGAATGAATTTTAAAATGATAACAATAAAAAGAAAAAGATCTGTACGAAAATGCCATGTGATAGACACGTGATCCTAAAATAGATTTTGACGCGGAGTGTTATCATGGCCACACTGATAATTTTTAATATCAAGGGTAAAATTCAGGAATCAATCATTATCAGAAAAAACAAACAAACAAACAAACAAAAACCAAGCAAGGAATCATTTTGATAAGAAATAATATAGGCGAGGTCATTTGGGGGATATCTTCTTCTTCTTCGTTCCCGTCACGTCACATGGTCAGTCCGGTCTGGTGAATGAAGCCCACAGTGGTCCTGAGGTCGTCCTCACTGCCGTACAGCTTCTTTGAGTATGGGGTTGGGTCAGGCCAGAAGTTCCTTCTCAACTGGTTGTACCTTGGACATTCCATTAGGACATGATGTCCATTTTCATTTTCAAGTCCGCAGTCACATTGTCCAGAGGCACCTGCTCTGGACATCCTCCACATATGTTCCTTTAACTGGTTGTGTCCAGTTCTCAGTCTGAAGATGATGACCTGTTCCTTTCTGTCGAGCACCTTGATTGGGTCATTCATGTTGTATTCTGGGTGCTTCTCTCTCCATCTCTGAGACTGGATAAATTTGGCCATTTTGTTAATTTCTCCTGTTGAGTACGTTGGGGAGGGTTGCTGCATGCGACTGCCTGCCTTTGCCAGTTGGTCAGCGATCTGATTTCCAAGTATCCCACAGTGTCCTGGAATCCACTGCAGTACAATGTTGGTAAACTTGCTTAGCTTCATGAGGTCTTCCACCAAGGCGTCTATATCATCCGCAAAGGACATCATTATATCCTCCAGAATTTTCTTAGCATCTGTTAAAATCACTATGTGTCTTGGTTTTTCATTTTCTGAGAGGATTTGCTTAACAGCTTCATGGATTGCATCTGCCTCTGACTTGTAGATTGAAGTGCGAGTACCAGTCGGTTTGCTGATCTCCTTTTGTTGACCATTTGTGTACTCGATGTGCACTCCCAAGCCCCCGCACGTGTGTTCTTTATTGCATGAACCATCGGTATAGATTCTTGTCCATTTTTTTTCAGGGTAGTTTTGATCTATGCACTTCTGTACAGACTTCTTGATTTCTTCGCCGTGTTTTTGTTTTGTTGAAATGTCACCAACGGATGTCTTGATTTTCAAGTGATTTTGCCTTTTCCAAATTGGTACTCTGATATTTGCTTTGCATTTTTGGGTCATTATTTCGTCAAGTTCGTGATCTTTTTCAATTTGCTGGGCTCTTTCAATAAAGTGTGATCTTTTCAGCCGCCTAGTTTTCTTTTGTTGCGCTCTAGCGTGAAGAGGCTGATCTGTCATTGTTTTCACGTCTGTGTATTGTTTCAAAATTTTTGATTCCCTTCTTTCTGATAGAGATGTAAGTCCTGTTATGGTTTCCATTGCATGTATCGGTGTCGATTTCATTCCTCCAGTTATTATCCTCATGTTGCTGTTTTGCACTTTGTCCAGTTTTTCCATTTGAGTTTTGGAGCAGTTTCCCCATGCAGATATCCCGTATTCTAGCGCTGGTCTCACATATCCTGTGTAAGTTTGTTTCAGTATATCGGAGCTAGCTCCCCAAGTTGTTCCAGCTAGTTTTTTCAAGAGTTGTGTTCGCTTTACCCCAACTTTCTGGCTGTTGCTGATTTGATTTTTCCATGTTAGTCTTGGGTCAAAATGGACTCCTAGGTATTTTGGTGCGTCGTCTTTTTCCAATTCATGGTCTTCAATACGTAGCTTTGCTTTTTCATCTTTTGGGGAGAGGCTAAATATTGTGAACTTTGTCTTCACTGCATTTATTTTCATCGCCCAGTTGTCAGTCCATTCTTTGATATTATCCAGTGTGATTTGCATCCTGTGTTGTGCCTTGATTAAGTTTTGGTCAGAACTAATCAGAGCTAGGTCATCTGCGTACATCGACATTTTCACTCCTCGACATAGTGTTTCTCTTATATCATTTACATAGAGAAGAAATAGTGTAGGTGATAGTACTCCACCTTGTGGGACTTCATGTTTTAGTTTTGCTTCTCTACTTTTGTGACCTTGTGTTGTTACTCTTGCCTTTCTTGTTTTTAGGTAGTTTTGTATCCAGTTGAGCATGTTATGGGATACTTTTGATTTTTGTAGTTTATATACCAGACCTTTTTTCCACACTTTGTCGAATGCTTTTTCAAAGTCCACCCATACCACAATTTTTTTCTTTCCATCCTGAAACGAGTCTTCTGTTTCTTGGGATATGTAGGTTACTTGATTTTCAGTACTCCTGTGTCTTCTGAAACCAGCTTGTTCATTTATAAGCACATTATAGTTTTCAAGATACCACATCAGTCTGGAGTTGATAATTCTTTCTACCAGCTTGCACATGCAGCTTGTAAGACTTATAGGTCGGTAATTTGCGGCTTTATTTGCTTGTTTTCCTTCTTTCTTAATTGGGACAATAAAAGCCTTTTTCCATATATCTGGTATTTTACCATTTTTCCAAGTGCTGTTGTAGAGTTGTAATAGCTTCTTTTTCGCTGTCTTTCCAAGATGGATAAGCATCTCATTTGTTACTTCGTCTGGGCCTGGCGATTTCTTTGTTTTTAACACTTTGAGAGAGCTTTCTAGTTCTTCCATAGTTAGCTTCTTTGTCATTACTTCATCTATGGCTTCCTTGAGTTCCTTTTTTTGTTTTCTGCATTCTTTTTTAACTCTTTTCTTCAGTTCTTTTTCTATTGTGTTGTCACTAATTTTTTTGAACTGCTCCATGAATAGGTCTGCAGCTTGTTGTGGACCGACAAGTTCTCCTTCTTTTTCCAAAGCGGGAGGGGCGTAGTGATTCGGTTCTCTATTTAGGACTTTTGTAAGTTTCCAAAGTTTATTTCCATCTTTTTCGAAGTTAAGGCTATGCGTTTTTTCTTTCCATGCCATTTTGGATGTCGTTGCCATTTCTTTTTTAAAGGCAGCTTCTGCCTCTTTATACGCTGCAATATTGTCATCACAGGGGTCTGCTTCAGCCTTTTCTCTTGTTTCCGATACTTCATTACTTAACTGATTTAGATCGTCTGTCCAGAGTGGTATATAATTTTTTCTTGCTCCCCTTGAGATACTTTCTTTTGCTGCTTTTAGGATGGCCTTTGTCAGTTCTTTTGCACTTTTGTTGACATTCTTGGTTTTACAGTTTATGTTTTTGCAGTGGCTGTCTGTAAGTTGTTCAAAGCTTTCCCATTTTGCTCTTTTGTAGTTCCATCTTGGGATAGTTTGTGTGTTTGTTTTCATTTTGATGATAGAGGTTTGTGATGATTGGCCTATGGTCGCTACCACCCAGTTGGGGCTGTACTGTTCTATTTATCGTCTTTGCTATATCATCTGTGGCAAACGTAAGATCTGGGGAAGATGTGGTTTTCCACGCTCTTGAGAAATATGTGTCCTCATCTTCATCGTCATACAATAGTTGAAGTTTTGTTTCAATTTGCCAGTTTTCTACTGTTTCACCACGTTTGTCCATATCTCCATATCCCCAGCTTTGAGAGTGACGGTTAAAGTCCCCTAGTACCAGACATCTTTCTTCCTGGATTTTCATCTTGTCTAAATGAAGCTCTTTGTTTGGTGGGCAATAGCAGTTAAAAATCAGGAGTTCTTTCTTTCCGATACATACTTTAATTTGCTGTATTTCTGATTCCTCTTGTGTATCAATTTTTATGCCTGCGGTGGGGTAGTCGTTTTTTACTAATGTCATCACGCCTCCTTTGTGATCCTTTCTATCATGCCTTATTACCTGGTAGCCTCTGATGGCAAATCTCATGTTTTCCGTGAGGTGAGTTTCTTGAATGCAGGCAATTTTGATGTCCTGCTCTTTGAGTCTCTTTTCAAGGGCTATTTTCTTCTTCGCAATGCCCTCAGCATTCCATTGGAGAATTTTAATTGTGTTTGGTGTTCCAGTCGCATGTAACCTTGATCCTCCTCCCCTGGTTCCGCAAGATGAAGTCAAGGTACCACCAGATCGCTTGGGTGGGCCATTGAGGCCCGGCACTAGGCCCGTCCGGCGGGATTCCACGGGCTTCGCACCATATCGGATTTGATTATTGTGACGTGTCATATTGGGATTTAAGCATGCAGTGGCAGTTTCCAGTTTCCTGTGATATTTGCGCCTTCCGGCCCCGCTGCTCTGTCTTCGGCGTGCTGTTTTTCAGGATTTGCTTCCTTAGCCTTTGGCCATCCAAGGTCTGTCCACAAGGCAGTGGCGGTTTTGCTTCAGAGTGTCCTTCTCCTAGATCGATTGCGGTCCCCTGTTAGCGAACTCGATCTGTCCGGGTTTTTGTTCGGAGTGTCCTTCTCTTAGATGGATTGCGGTCCCCCATTTACGAACTCCATCTGTCCAGGTTTTTGTTCGGAGTGTCCTTCTCTTAGATGGATTGCGGTCCCCCGTTTACGAACTCCATCTGTCCGGGTTTTTGCTCAGAGTGTCCTTCTCTTAGATGGATGTCAGTCCCCCGATGACGAGCTCCATCTACCCGTGGTCAGATGGTCTAAGTTGGGAATCCGGAAGGATGTCCTGTAGAGAGTC